>NC_057890.1:7615887-7973134 GCF_019740435.1 Gambusia affinis
CTCAAATCCAGACTTCATACGGAAAGACCCACAAACAAGCATGACCTGAAGGCTGCGGCTGTAAAGGCCTGGCAAAGCATTAAGAAGGAGGAAACCCAGCGTTTGGTGATGTCCATGGGTTCCAGACTTAAGGCAGTGATTGCCTCCAAAGGATTCGCAACAAAATATTGAAAAGAATATATTTTGTTTGGGTTATGTTTATTTGTCCAATTACTTTTGAGCTCCTAAAATGTGGAGTTTTTGTAAAGAAATGTGTACAATTCCTACATTTTCTGTCAGATATTTTTGTTCAACCCTTTAAATTAAACGTTACAACCTGCACTTGAATTCTGTTGTAGAGGTTTCATTTCAAATCCAATGCGGTGGCCTGCAGAGCCCAACTCGCGAAAATTGTGTTACTGTCCAAATATTTCTGGCCCTAACTGTATCCCTCCACCTGCAGTAGAGAAAGATACTAAAATAGGTTTAATCTCACCTAGAGGTTTTTTCACACATGAATCTAAAGGAAAGAAAGGTATTCGTAACTCTTCTTTTAACTTTTGCTAAATATTATGTGAAAATATTCTCAGCTTGTGCTTAAGGTTTTGTTTATTGAATGACAGATATCAGCAGTGAGACATTCACAGGCTTAAATAAAATTTGGATTTGCTACATTTGATATATATTTAATCAAAGTAAAATGGCAATGATGATGTCAGATGAGACTAAAACGTAAGTTTTGAGGCTAAATCAGCAAAATGTGATGTTGGATTTAAAAGTAACAACACGCATAACCTTGAAGTGCTAAGCCAGTCTAGTTTATTTTGTGCTATTATATTTATACCTGCATTTCTCTAGTTGTTTTTAATTGTGTTGATGCTTTTTTCTGTCAGAAAGTTGAAGTACTTTAAACTATATCATTAATGCACATAATCATCCAACACATCTCACAGCTCTGTTTCAGCTCAATGCAAACTATTTGGCCTTGTCTATTGTAGAGGAATATAATTATATTCATAGTTTAAAATGATGTTTGTTTGGGTGGTTTGCACTAAGATATGTTTTAAACAAAAGAAAAGTACTGCGTCAAATGGACTGTGTCAATCTGACCTAGACGTGGAGCGATGTGGATTAATAATCACCTAAGAGAGGGAAAATGTTAGTCTTAAGCTGTTGTGCAATAAAGTTCTGGCACCCGACCTTCCACCTGCTCGCCTGCAAAGGAACCGGGCTGGAACAAAGATTAGGGACAGAGTTTGAATTGCCGTCATTAGCCGGGTTGAGCAGTAACTCATCTGTTTGGTCGGATGAGGAACAAACGACTCGACTGACGGAACAGATTTGATTCCAGGAGATCAACTCCTAAGTCTGGGAACTTCCAAATACACATCCAGTGTAAAACGGAGCCAGAATTAATGCGCAAATGAAGGGCAGTGTCACCACCTGAAGGAGGAGAACGGGTGAGCTTTGAAACCAGTCCGACCCGCACTTCCATCCTTCCTGTTCTTGTGGGCTCCACATGCAGTTTTATTGTACTTTTCACAGGATGGATGCCCATGAAAATGGAAAAGCTACCAGATGATCGTCCAGTTGATCCGTTTCTCTGGCGAAGACTCTGACGTTCTCCAATACAGACAATAACTGAATTGGATGGTGAATTGTAACAATAAATTTCTAATTTTTTACGCATCATTTTGTAGATATGGTCTTTACATACTGTATTATTCAATAAAAGCTGTCTGTAGGAAACAAAAGTTTGCTTTTTTTATAAGGAACAATATTGTTAACACACAAAAATTTGCATAAGTATACAAGTTACATAGTTTTTTTTAATGTTACTAAATATTTTTGAGCAGCAGAGTGAGCAGTGGACTCAATATATCCCTCCACCTGCAGTAGAGAAAGATACTTAAAAAGGTTTAATCTCACCTAGAGGTTTTTTCACACATGAATCTAAAGGAAAGAAAGGTATTCGTAACTCTTCTTTTAACTTTTGCTAAATATTATGTGAAAATATTCTCAGCTTGTGCTTAAGGTTTTGTTTATTGAATGACAGATATCAGCAGTGAGACATTCACAGGCTTAAATAAAATTTGGATTTGCTACATTTGATATATATTTAATCAAAGTAAAATGGCAATGATGATGTCAGATGAGACTAAAATGTAAGTTTTGAGGCTAATTCAGCAAAATGTGATGTTGGATTTAAAAGTAACAACACGCATAACCTTGAAGTGCTAAGCTAGTCTAGTTTATTTTGTGCTATTATATTTATACCTGCATTTCTCTAGTTGTTTTTAATTGTGTTGATGCTTTTTTCTGTCAGAAAGTTGAAGTACTTTAAACTATATCATTAATGCACATAATCATCCAACACATCTCACAGCTCTGTTTCAGCTCAATGCAAACTATTTGGCCTGGTCTATTGTAGAGGAATATAATTATATTCATAGTTTAAAATGATGTTTGTTTGGGTGGTTTGCACTAAGATATGTTTTAAACAAAAGAAAAGTACTGCGTCAAATGGACTGTGTCAATCTGACCTAGACGTGGAGCGATGTGGATTAATAATCACCTAAGAGAGGGAAAATGTTAGTCTTAAGCTGTTGTGCAATAAAGTTCTGGCACCCGACCTTCCACCTGCTCGCCTGCAAAGGAACCGGGCTGGAACAAAGATTAGGGACAGAGTTTGAATTGCCGTCATTAGCCGGGTTGAGCAGTAACTCATCTGTTTGGTCGGATGAGGAACAAACGACTCGACTGACGGAACAGATTTGATTCCAGGAGATCAACTCCTAAGTCTGGGAACTTCCAAATACACATCCAGTGTAAAACGGAGCCAGAATTAATGCGCAAATGAAGGGCAGTGTCACCATTGTTCGAAGTTTCCCAATACACCCCAGTAGAGCTGGAAACTGATGTCAGAAGCAGAAGTTAAGAGATTTTGGATTTCATTCGAAACAGACGTTTCTGTTCTGCAGATGTGCATTAAATCTCTTCCTGCTTTTGGCCATGAGCAGAAGGAATTTGTATCATTTCCTTATTTATATATTCCATGAGTTTAGGCACCTTTAGATTCATCCAAACTATATAGGCCCATATGTTACTCATGCATGCTGTTCTTATAATTAACTCATTCCAACATATGATCTGTGTGACTAACATCCAGAACAACCACATACATTCACATAGGAGTGAACAGCAGCAGACGTATCTCATGTACTCACTGTGGACCGACTGTCTGACTAACTGTGGTTGGCTCTGTTGGGTCCACTTCAGATGGGGGGGATTTCCCGGTGAGGTCACGGGGTCAGACGACTGGTGAGGGATTCTGGCGGACGGCTTCGTGGAAGTCGCACGGTGTGGGGCCAGGGTCAGTGGGAGTGGAGGGAACCAGTGCAGTAGTCTGAACAAAATCTCTTGACTGTTGGGGGCAAAAAGGATGATTTAAACCTGAACTGTTAAAGTCTTACTAATTACATGTTCAAAAAAATAAATAAATTATGTATATATATATAAAAGTATTTAGCACTACATATTTGATTTAGCCAGTTTGCTAAGTATTTAGCTCTGCTAACTTGTTTGGCTAGCATGATACATATTTTACTTCACAGTTAAAATTTGACTTTAACATTCAGCTAACCAAAATTAAATATTTAGCAAAAAACTTTTTCCAACAAAGGCTAAGAGCTAAATTCTTTACCACATATACACACACACACATATATATATATATATATATATATATATATACCTTCATATCTCAAAATATCACTGCATATTCAGCTGAATTTTTAGCTACATTTGTAATTTAGCTAACAAGCTAGATAATTAATCCAACTAAATAACTAAGTTAAAAAAGGTAGATATTAGCAAAACATGTATCTTCATCTTTATTTTATGCTTAATATTTTATTTAAAAAATATTAAGTATTCAAACAAATAATTAGCTAAAAACAAAATTTAGCTAACATGGTAAATATTCTGTGATGGATTGGTGAAAAGTCCAAGTTTACCCTGACTCTCCAAATGCCTCCTAATGTAAAAACAAAAAGCTGACAGTAAAAAATACTTTTCAGTATCAAGTAACAGCTCATTTATTATAAGTCTGCCAAGGAACCATTTTACGCATGTTTTCATTACACTCCCAGGAAGGCCTTTTTCTTGGGGTGACATTGTGCATAATTTAAAAACATTCGAGTGAAAAACATCTAAATCATGATTAGAATTTTTGGAGTACTGTAAAATCATAAAACATCAGAACATAAGCAGTCATTTCTGTTGAGTCTTTTTTTTTGTTTTGGAATGCTACCGTTACCGTTTTCATAAAATAACTGCATTGCAAACTTGAGCTGTTTTTTTTTCTTTTTTTCTTTTAGAGTCACAATATGATAAAAGCGATAATCTTTCCAGAGGCAGTGATTTTTTTTTTTTTAAAACCTTGAAGATTTGGCAAAGGTGTAAGTTGAACTTTTAAAAACCAGAATGTTGTTAAAACGGGTTTATATTAGTTCATGTGTTTTAACGTGGAGTTTGAAAGTGTCCTCCAGCCTGAAGATCCGACCACAGTCCAAACACTGTAAGGACTTTTTGCTGGAATGGATTTTAAGGTGCTTTTTCTGCGCTCTGAGGGTGGGAAAGGATTTCGGACACATCGGACACCGGTACGGACTCTCTCCGGTGTGCCGGCGAGTGTGAACAGTCAGCAGGCATTTGGCGATGAAGCCTTTCCCGCAGTGTTTGCACGTGTACGGCCTCTCCCCCGTGTGATACCGCATGTGAAGCTTCAGCTCCCCGTTGGAGAGGAACGCCTTGCCGCACTCGGTGCACAGGTAGTTCTTCTCCCCTCTGTGCATGCGCATGTGCCTCGTCAGGTGCTGGTTGGAGGTTTTCCCGCAGATGTGACACTTGTAGCGCCGCTCGCCGGTGTGGACGCGCGTGTGCAGGTCGAGGTAGGCCGAGGACCTGAACCCTTGGCCGCAGTGGGAGCACAGATACGGAGTCTCGCCCGTGTGGATCCGGTAGTGGACGATCAGGGACGATTTGGAGAGGTACCTTTTGTCACACTTGGCGCATTGATATGGAGGACCTCGGCTGTTTGACGTTGCTACACTCGATAAGAGTTCGCTGGAAAGCTCACAATCGAGCCCCACGCTGGTGTTTTGAAAGAAGTGGTCTTCAAAAGTGTCGTCTATCGGACTCAGGTGCTCCTGCCGGATGTGGTTGAGGAATGCAGACACTTTGGTGTCGGCGAAGGAACACATGGAGCAGCGATGCAGTTTTAAAGGTGTAGACATGACACCTAAAAGAGAGGAATAAAACAGCTCCGAATAGCTTTACTTTCTTAATTAAAATCGTCATTGGAAAACTGCTTTTTGGATTCCTTAGTTTCTCTCTTACAATAAAACTACTTGATAATATTAAACGTTTAACAAAAGCTAGCACAGAAGAAAACTGTAAGAGGGCAAATACTTCTGTGTACACGTCTTCATACATACTTGAGCGGTTGGCTGCTATCGCGCCGTCGCTCTGTTTATCTTCCAGGTTCTCCAGGATTGAATTATCGCGCGTTTGGCTTTCGTCGTCATCAGGAGCCGACCCTTTGCGTTGGACTGGTAGTTGCTGCCTCGAGTTCGCTTTCAGATGAAGAGACAGCGAGGGTAGAAACATATTCTGAGCTTGAGGCAAGCCTGTAAGAGAAAAACATTTAAACCTCTTCAGACCTGATTTTTTCTAGGGAGCCAAACATTTTTTACTCAGCTGATTTTTACATCTCTCAAGCATAGAAATAAAGGGCAAAAAAAAAACACATTTTCCCCATGTCACAGTTTTATATGACTAAATGCATACAGTCTCATGACAACTTCTATACTTTTTTCATAAAGTTTCATGTAGCATCTAATTAGGCGTGATCTCAACTTTTAAAACTGGATGTTTGCTTTTTTATCAGTATGCAAGTCTGAATAGAGAATACATAACACAAAATATAGTTTTGACTTTAGCAATCCAAGCACTCGAGATCGGATAAATCTCAATGTACAATCAATTCAAGAAAGTCTGGGAGTTTATACTCCATCATTGGAAAAAAATCAAATAACATAGAAGCGCTAACTGGCTATGAAATGCTCATACGTGCTTCTTTCTTTGCACGGTAACACTGAATAACTAGGCGTTGCACAACACGCACAAACTCCTGATGTCCATTGGGACGGACATTCAACTTTTAAAAAAAATCCTACGACATAAAGACAGAAAAAAGTTTTAAAATATATTCAAATACTATCACTGAAAATACTAAAAATTATGCTGAGAGTATTTTTTCTAAACCTAAATTAATATTTCTGACAGAAAACAGATACTCCTCCCTGTTTCTGTTTGCATGCACATGCTCGTCTTGTCTGGGATTATTGGGATTATTGGTTTAATCCCAGAAGAATATCCACTGATATTCCACTGGAATGGAATACCATGTTAAACTAACCAAAACAATAATTAAAAAAAACAAAAAAAAACAGCATGCTGATTGTATTTATTTTCTTCAAAATTGTAGTGAATTACTTTTGTTTGGATTTCCTGTTTGCTGCTCTTGGAAGTTCAGCAGCGTCCTCAGCTGTTCTGGATCCAAAACCAGCTTCCCACATTCTTCCATGACTGAGGGGGCGCTACTGAGCCACTCTGCAGTCTGTATCAGGCGTTAAAATAACAACACAAAAGAAGCATTAACAAATGAAGATGGAATAAATCCTTCTTTAATATGCAGCACCTTTTTTTCAGTAACTCATTCTGACAGTTTACCTGTTTTATATCAGGAATGGGCAAGAGATTATCCAGTCTGGAGATGAATTTCCAAACTAATCTTTGCAGCGTAGCCTCATACTGCTCTCCATAGTGTATTGGGAAGGCTTCCTGGGAAGACGACAACGACAACCAGCATGTTCAGTCTTTACTGAAACAGTGAAATCCTACTGGAATCTCAGCGACGGTTTCCAGAGAATCCCACCTTGAAAAACCTCTTCCTTTCCTCCGCGTCCTCCAGCAAGGCATAAACAACTTCTACAAAATTTGACTTTGAACTCTCCAACTCATTCAGCTCCTTCAAGTAGAGTCAAAACCGAAACAATGAAGCATGTTAGCTGCTTGTCTTCTGTGACGATAGGATGCAAACAGACATCAAGCTCAAAATGCCGACAATTCATGTAATTCACATTATTATCCCTCAGGTAAAGAACTAAACTAAATTCATCTTCATTTGTAGCTCACACGACATATTTTTGAAAAAGAAAGCCATTTAATTTGAATGCGGTGACTAATGGTTGTTATGGAGATTAAAAGTCAAACTGGGCTCCTTGTCCTGTCGTGTTTTTTGTTCTTATAGTTGATATGGGCGAGTTTTGGTCACAACCACCTTAGTCAAAAGGTGACATGTTCTCTTGTCTTATGAGAGATTAAGAGTCATACAAATAAAAAGGAAATATGTATAAAATAAAAACCTCCTACGAACCTCTTGACCGCAGTCAGCGTTCATCTCGAGATCCTGAATGATCCTCAGGTGAGGTTGGACGTTCAGCAGGTTCGCCGTGCTCCGACTCCGACACAACTCCAGCACAAACTGAAACAGAAACGGAGATATAAAAGTGCTCATTGCTGCGTTTCACTCCTATGAATCCTGGGTAAAAAGCAGTAAGATGTGGCCGTAGTTACCCTCGCCCTCAGTCTGAGCAGGAGCTGAACTCTTTCTCTGGCCGTAAGCAGCTGCGGAGACAACTCCGTCACCAGCACCACCAGCTCCTCCACCTTTCGGTAGTGTGGAACGTTACCGCTCTGGATCACCTTCCAGGCAAAGGCGCACATCAGGCGCAGGGTGGGAACCAGGAGGCACAGAGACGGGATGGACAAGTCGCACGCTGCGAACAAGATGACATCCGAGCATGAGGAGACGAGCATCGATGTCTCAATGTGAAAGAAACGTTCTTTTCTTGAGAATCACTAAGACAGAAACACTCAAACTTCACTTTTGCAAAGTTGTTTTTTATTTTACAGATGCAGATCTCAATTATTTAGACTGACATTTAGTTCAGTAAGTTGGTTCAGAAAGTGAAATTTATTTATAAATCACACGTTATCACTCGAAAAGTGGCATATTTTGAGCATTAATTTTAATTAATGGTTATTTCGGATTATATTTTAGATGAAGCAGAAGTTTTTATATACAAAAGATAAGTTATGGCCATGTTACTGTCTACGCAATCATTAGAAAGGCAGCGGATGTGACTGTTTTCTAGCACACTGTCACTCTCTAAAAAAGAATACAGAAGCTACAAAGAATGACATATTGGAAAGTTGAGTGGAAGGATAAACTGTGACAAGTGGGGGAAAAAAATAGCACAAGTATAGTAACTGGAAAGTTAGGTGGAAGAAAATTTGTTTTAAGATGCATATTAACAAAAAGCTGAGAGGAGGGGAAAATGTTACGAAAAAGCTGCACAAGGATATTAACTGGAAAAGTTCAGTGGAAGGAAGGAAATGTGAGTGGAAAAGATGTACAACCATATTAATGGAAAGTTGAGAGGAAGAAAAAAATGATTTACACAGCCACATTAAGTGAAGGTTTATTGCTCAGAAAAAGGTGTGAGGAGCTCTAGCAGTGAGCTGATTGAAAAGGAAACGTGTGGAAGAAGAAGGTGCACAAACAAAGCTAACCACAGACATGAGAGGATTGTGAAGAAAGGCTCATAAAATCATTAGAATGGATGGAGACACTTTGAATCAACAAATAAGCCTTCTGATAATATTCTAATCAACTAAGATGCACCTGTGAATAACCTGCAAATTATTTTGGTGTGTTTTTCTGTCTGAAATAAAACAATACCTCCTAGTCGTTCAGGTTGTTCATGCTGTGACGTCTCCACAGACGACGGACTGGACTCCGTTTCAGGCTTGTGGCAACGGAAAACATTCTCCATGATGACGAACCACTTAGTCTTTTGTGCTTTGGAGTCCTTCTGCTCCTTGATCCTCTCGTACTCTTGTTTGAGCAGCCGGAGTTTGGTCCGGCACTGACTGGTGGTCTTATCGAACCCCTGGGTGGCGAGCTCGGAGCTCAGCTGGGCGTACGCCCTCTGGTCGTCCTCGGCGGATTTCAGCTGATCCTGGACATGCTCCTCTGCCCATTTTGTCAGCAGAGCGTCAACCTCCTCCGTTGTCCAAAGAGTGTGCGAAAAATCTATTGGGAACAACGAGATGGACATGAACTCTGAACTTCTCTCCTACGCGTTTCAGCCGTCAAACACTGCCGCTCACCTTCGGGGGGATTAGAGGCCGTCAGCACGGCAGACAAATTACGCTCTTTGGAGGCGTCTCCTTCGGGGAAGAGAACGCTGTCCATGATGGCAAACCAGTCGCTCTTATCGTTCACGTTTGCCCCCTCCTGCTTCAGCTCGGTGTACTCCTTCTTCAGCTTGTCCACTTTCAGGCTGCACTGCCGGGGCGACTTGGCGAAGCCGACCTGAGCCAGCTCGTCGCTCAGGTACGTGAAGACTTCGTCGCTTTCCCCCGAGGCGAGCAGCTGCTTCTGAATGTTTGGCTGCGCCCAGAGAGTGATGAGCACCTGCACTTCATCAGCAGACCACCTACATCCATCTGCGAGATTTGGAAGAAAAAGAGGAGAAAACGTTCGATGTAAATTTACGGATCATGCTTCTAAGTTGGTCAAGATTTAAACATGAAACTCTGACGCTGTAAGGGCGGATGGTTAAATAGATGGAAGAATGAAATTCATGCTTTCATTAATTTCTCCACTAACCCTCAGCCTCCATATCCCCTTCATTCGGCTCTTCTGATAAAGGATTCAGAGTTTTGGAACATTTCGACGGTGCACCCTGAGAACCAAGGACTTCATCCAGAATCCCAAACCACGCAGTCCTTGCCCAACCAACATGCTGGCTGTTCTTCACCCTCCTGTAGTCCTGCTTCAGCTTTTTTATTTTCTCCTTGCATTTCTGTGCCGACTTGCTAAATCCCAGCGACGCCAGTTTGGCGCTGAGGCTGTTGTAGACGGCGTTGTTTCTCACATTGCGGCGGAGCTCCTCCTGGACGACCGGATTGGCCCAGTAAGCCAGCAAAGCCTGGACCTCCTTCTTGGACCAGCTGCATGTGTGGACGTCTGTTTGAAGAAAACGGTTGCACAAACTGAGTATTCATGAAAGTGCAATTTTGAGCACTAAATAGCACACAACACAGGTTTTACAGAAAACCATATTATTACAAAGAAAGTTAGGATTTTTTTTGTGGCTTGTCTCTAATCTAAAAAGGGTCAAAATTATCCAAACGTACAAATACAAACTTCTACATTAGCCAGTATGCTCTTCATCCATATTGAACGTTTTTAGGGTTTATGGTTAAAACTTTGACCTCAAACACAAATTGAAAATAGTTTTTATAATGCATAAAACACCTCAACCCTCTTGAAAATGTATTATGTATGACTAAAAACTAAATGTATGCAGTGAAATCAACCAATTTAACAGAGCTTTACCAAATAATAGTCGGAATTACGCCAGAACATTACAGATGCTTGAAGTGAAACATGCCAAAGGAAATTGTGTGGTGACTTTTCTTTCAAGATCGAGGATCCGATAAAAAAGTTTTTGATAAGTTATCACTTGTTGCGGTTTTTGGAAACAGAAAGCGTCCTAAACAAGGAGACAGCTGCTATTTTAATCTTCTGTTTCAGGGCTTTTATACCCACATTTTCGTTTTTCCACATGGCTGGTCACAAACATGTCAGGTGCCTGCTGGGCGGAGGAGGAACCTGCAGTGCTTGTCGATGGCGTGCCGTCTTCAATCCTGACTACGAAGAAATCCGTTTCTTTCATCACGTCGGAGGGCGCGGGCGCCGGGTCGGGCTCGGAGAAGGTGTCAAAATCGTTTGTCGAAGGGGAAAAACCTGCAATAAAAGCGCATTAAAAGCTAATAAGCTTCGCCTACTGGAACCTGCGGGTGGATGGATGTTTACTTCTGATTACCTTGACAATTCTCCTCAAACAAAACTGGTAGAGCGGGCTCTGCTGAGGACAGCTTCGGGGTTTCTGGATGTTTTTGTGCCGCAGCAACTGAAGCGCCGAGAACCTGATCGATGATGTCAAACCATATATTCTTCCCACCGTCCAAGTGACTGCTGCTCTTGATTCTCCTGTAATCCTGCTTCAGCTTCTTCAGTTTCTCCTTGCACTTCTGCGCCGTTTTGTTGTACCCAAGCGACGCCAGTTTTGCGCTGAGGCTGCTGTAGACGGCGTTGTTCCTCACGTTGCGACTGAGCTCCTGCTGCACGGCCGGATTGGCCCAATGCGTCAGCAACGTCAGGACCTCTTTCTTTGACCAGCTGCATGTGGGCTTATCTGAGAAAAACAGAGAGGATACAGCCAAAGGTGAAGAGTCGATTG
The DNA here is from genome assembly GCF_019740435.1 of Gambusia affinis. NCBI lineage: Eukaryota > Metazoa > Chordata > Actinopteri > Cyprinodontiformes > Poeciliidae > Gambusia > Gambusia affinis. The sequence continues at coordinate 7,627,308 of NC_057890.1, forward strand.
GTTGTCGGGTCAAGTGATCCCCTACCACTACAGCACTGCAGACTGTGTCTTTATTTACACCACTACGATGGAGTATTCTCACTTTTAGAGGCAAGTCTGTCCTTGATCTTACCTTTTCTCCTTCCCAAAGCGGTGGGTGGCCACATGGCTGAAGTCTGCAACAAAGCCTCAACCGCCCCGTTGCTTGTGCACGGAGTATTAGAGTCCTCCACTTTAATGGGGTAGAACACAGCATCCTTTGTGATTTCTGTTTTTTTAAGTCCTTGGAAACTAGTGGTGAAAGAATTTGGAATATTTGTCCCAACAGATGGATCTACGAGGGGAGAAAAAGGATAAAATGTGTATTAGTTTTGGCCGTCTTGATGCACACGATATAAAACGTGCCCAGGATGTGTATTTTGGAATTCATTTTGATTTTACATTCTCCAACTTTTTAATAGACGTATTAAACTAAAAGGATGAATTTGTGTCCCTGCAAAAAATCTGTAATTTAGTTCCATTTAAAATTACTTTGATTTTGCATTGAAAAACAATTTGATTTCTACTTTTATTATTCTTTCCCTATTGAAATGTTTTAAAAATTCCATGGTATATTGTTTTCAACACAGCAGAGATGCCCGTTTCCCTTTTATAACTTTGCACACTCACATAAAGTCTGATCAGAATCAATATTGTTAAGAGAATAAACATGACTTATGGCTAAACATTCATAAATATTTCTTGAATGGTGATGAATAAAGTTAATAATAACATTAAAAATAACATAAAATTGAATGTTGATTCATAACATTTCAGTACCTGTTCTTGCAATAACATTTGTTGCCAAGGGAATAAAAGTGTAGCAATATATTTAAAATTGACAATGCACAAAAAACAATTAAAGAAATAGAGAAGTCAATGATGCGTTTTAATTATTATTATTATTATTATTATTTTAAGAAATCTAACTCAACCTTTTGGTACTTTTTTTGAATTATCAAACAAATGGACTTTGATCATTAGAGAGGTTTAACATTCATAAATAGCTGTTAAAACTGCCAGTGCTAAAACTCATAATTGCATTCATTGTAAACAATGTTCATTTCTACGGCTCTTTAAAAGACAATTTTTGTTTCTTAGGGCACAACATGCAAGGGAACCTTAAGAATTTAACGAATGACCAATTTCATAAAGAAGGGATGAGATAATCAGTTTCTAACAGTGAGTTGGCCTTTTAGTGAATGTTGTTGTTCTAACAATATATTCACAGGGGTCCTGCAGCATCACCATCCTCTATGCCAGAGTCTAAGGGCCAAAGCATTAAAAAGGGTGTTTCAGACAGGCTTGTCGCTAAGATTTGTCACCACTGACTGACTCCCAGTGCGGTCAGTCTGCCTGACATTTCCCCATAAACCTTCTCATTGCTTATCGATATTGCCAACTCACGTTGAATTTTCTCCTCCGACCACAGGGAGAGGAGAGCCTCGGTCTGTTCGGGAGACCAGCTCACCGTTGGCTCCATGTCCGCTTCTTCTACCGTGAATACAAAGCTTACAAAATACTGATACGAATACAAAAGATTAATGTGGAATGTTTTCACTTTTTATTTTTTCAAAATGGCGCCCAGTTTTCTGGTCGCTTTTGTTACGTATTAGGACACGAGCCAATCAGAACGAAAACGTATCCGTCGCCTTGACTTCAGCTGTTCATTGCAGCGATACGTCAATGTAGCCGCCATCTTGGTAGAGGACACCCTCCTCCCCACAGAATACTATTCTGCATTATAATATTTGTAATATAAGAAAGCAATGTTTAATTTTGAATAATAAAACAAAATGATTAAAAACTACAATCATTCAAAATGGCGTTCTGATTAATTAATTTAACATATAAATATACACAAAAAGATATACAACCCAGAGTATCACTGCTATACAAATATTGAATTTGACAAGTAAAATAAGGTACCATTATAACTGAACAGCTGCTGGTAGCTGTGGATTTTCATTGATGCTACTGTAGCAGAATCTCACCCAAAACATCCCAGGTTAACTGTTAGGTTTTTTTTTTTCTGGAAACATAACTGAAGCAGCTCTTACCCCAATTAACTCAGTAATCTTTGTTTTCTTTTCAACGGCTGTTGAACTCCTGGACCGTTGCTTGTGACCACTTTCTGTAATTTCAACCCCTGCCAGTCTGGTGGTTTTGGTTCTGCTGGCAGTTTCCTTCTGTTGAAGGAAAATGATTCTTTGAGTGCTATGTGGTCATGCAGTCATCTGCCGAGCAATTTCCCCACTTCTGCTGACATTACAGCTAACCTTTACCTAGTGGGAGTCCATTTCAGAAAGAATTATAAGATACATTAGAAAAACAGTTATTTTACTATTTATTTATTTTTTTGCAGCATGGAAAACCAAAATACTGAGAACAGGCATATTATAACTGGGGTATATATATAACTGCTTACACATAATTTTAATGACACAATTGCTGTAATAAACTTTAAACTAATCAATTTCTATTGTTTAAGTAATAAAATAGGAAAAAAACAACAACCTGATACATAAATCAAAACAAAAAGGCTCTTGGCATTCAGCAAAAACAGAAAAGTTGAAATGTTTACATCAATGATTGAGTTCCACCAGAAAAGTGAAATAAAATGTTTTCTTTTTCTGCCACAGCCTTTTTAATACACAGAAAACAAAAAATATCTAGCCACGTTTTTAAAAAAAACAAGCATTGTTGGATGCTCACGTTACAAGCTGACTATAAAAATGCAGCCTTCTGCTAAAGATGATGTTGGATTTTTTATAGAGATGCACCAATTAGCAAAGAAGTATAAACCTACTGATTTCCCTTTATTGACTGATTTCTGAATGTATCAACAAACATAATTAAAAATCAGATGAGGATTTGGGATCTGTGGTTTGATGCATAAGGAGAATAATCTTCCAAGTTCTTCCTTTCCTGTTGGATTCACAAAATACGTTTATCAAAGAAACTGCTGTACATCTTTTTTCTCCAAAGTGTTGTCTTTATCAGAAATAAAAAGCATGATCAGTGCATCATTTTTTTTAACAACTTCCAAAATCAGATTTTCTTTTTATTATTCAAATAATAATTAATAATAATTCTGATTCATCGGCCAGAGTCAGCTAATTTTTGTCTGTGTGAAAACAGATCCAGATGGTTCTATTCAGTAAATACAGCCAAATTACTTTTCATCACTTTCTGTCCATGAATGAATCAGTCAACATTCGTTTGAGTTTATTAAAATCATAATCTATAAATGTTAAGAACATAGTCTTTAATGCCTTAAGGGGGATAAAATTGTAATTCTGTAAATTATACAGGATCCAAATTCATGACCTTGTACAAAGATCATGCACTGTATTTTTTGGAGCAACAGTTCTTACAGGAACAAAAAAGGCCTGATATGTTCATAATTTTTTTTTTTTTTACTAAACTTCCGACATCTCCCCTTTTGTTTGTGTTTGACTAAAACAAACTCTGACCATTATTCATGCATGAGCACACATAAGAGCCACTCAATGTACTCTAAACTCTAACTATAATCTAAAGAATCAGTTGTCTTTTAATCAGCCACGTGTTTCCAGTCATAAATCCACAAACTCAGCTGTATCTTTAAGTTGGCGCTGAATAGTAACCGTTTCCATTGACCTAATCTGAGCAGCGATCAGCAATAAGCTCCAAACTCGGATCAGGGGATTCTCATTCATCATGGCTCCTTCAATAGTTGTCATCGCTGCCCTCTTCTTCCTCATCATATTTCCTGTTCAGCGACTGCTTCTTGTGCTTTCCCCTCACCCTCCGCTTGCCGGCAAAATCAGGGTTTGCCTCCTTCACGTGGATCTGCTCGTGCTTCCTGAGCAGGGCGGGAACCGTGAACCCTTTCCCGCACGTCTCGCATGTCCAGGGTTTCTTACATGAGTGAGTCCTTTTGTGGACGTTGAGGTGGGACGCCAGCTTGTAGGTCTTCCCGCACACGTCGCAGTTGAAGGGGCGCTCGTTAGTGTGCAGCCGGATGTGGACCTTCAGGTTTCCGACCTGCGTGAAGCTCTTGTCGCACAGTGGGCACCGGTAGGGTCTCTCTCTGGTGTGGATCCTCAGATGAACTCGCAGGCAGTACTTGCTGGAGAACTTCTTCTGGCAGACGGGGCACGGGATCTTTGTTTTAGGCAGGTGGTCGTGTTGGTGCCTCTTCAGGTCGGACAGGTACACGAACGTCTTCCCGCATTGGGAACAGAGGTACTGGCGTTCGCCGATGTGGTAGCCCATGTGTCTCTTCAACAAACTGGGCACCAGGAATCGCTTCCCGCAGCGCTCGCACATGTGCGGGCGGTCCCGGGTGTGCCAGCGCTCGTGGTTGGAGAGTTTGAATGCCGTCGGGAAGGTTTTGCTGCAGTGCTTGCAGGGGAACGTCATCTGGCTCGTGTGACACTCCATGTGCCGCTTGAAGTAGGTGGACTGCGTGAAGCCCTTATTGCAGATGTTGCAGTAGAAAGGCTTCTGTCCGCTGTGGGCGAGGATGTGCTTCGTCAGGGTCTGCAATTTGGCGAAACACTTGCCGCATTGGCCGCAGGCGTAGGGCCGCATGGTGCTGTGCGTCTTCAGGTGGTTGTTGAGGAATGCCTGCGTGCGGAAGCTCTTGTTGCACGCCGAGCATTGAAAGGGCTTCTCTCCCGTGTGAATGCGCTCGTGGTCCATCAGCTTGGACTGGTAGGGGAAGCTCTTATCGCACACGGTGCAGCTGAACCGATCAATCAAGTGCCTCAACTGCTTCTTCCGTCTGATGCTCGGCCTCGGGTCGTCATCATCGTCGCTCAGTCTGCCAGGAGGAAGGGGCGGCAACGCTGGGAGAGACATGGTGTTCGTGGCGATCTGTGACACCCACTGATGCAAAGTGACTCGGTGGGTTTGAGGCTTTTGGTTGTCTTTTGCTAACGTGGAAGAAGGCTTGACGGGAACTTGAACAACCCTGAAAGGGATCGATTTCAGAGGCAGCTGCTGCAACTCTGGTTGCTCTGACGCTGCTGGTGTTTCATCCTTCTTTTCTCCTTGAGGAGTTGTTGCCACCTGCTGCAGTTCAGAACTTTTTTCCGGCTGGTTTTGCACTGTTGCTGTGACATCCTTTTCTTTTGCTCCGTTTGCATCGGCTGTTTTGTAGCCTATTGGCCCTTCCTGCTGAGGTGCATCGACAGAGGGTGCCGGGCTGGAAGCATCATCTGAAAGACCTCCAACATCTTCGCTGTCACTGGGAGAGGCAGGGCTGCTTTCCATGACTGCGACCTCTGGTTGCTTTTGTGGCTGTTGCTGTGGCTGTTGCTGTGGCTGTGGTGGCGGCGGAGGTGGAGGCGGTGTTTCTACTGGTTTGGGCATGAAAGCCAAAGAGGAGAGAACACAGTCGCCCACCGAAGTCGAGACAGTGGCTGCAGAAAACAAAAACAACCAAAAAAGTACAATGAGCCTTTACTTCTCCTAACAAGTTTCTTCTTTGTCACCAAATTCACCAACGAAATGAACTAAAAGTGCTTTCCTAAAATATTTTATACCCCCCCCCCCCCCCCCACCAAAAAATAAAAAAATAAATCACATTTACATTACAGGCCTAAACTCTTATGTTTGAAAACTATGTAACACTTCCTTCCAATTAAAATCTACATTATATTTGTTTATATCATAAAATCCCAACTCTGTGGTTGTGTTTGAAAAAATATACCTTTCACACCAAGGAGTCCTTTGCTCTGATGGTGCTGCAGAAGAGTCTTTAGATCGCCACGGTCAGGGATGAACCCCCCACATGCATCAAGAACAGTTGCATCCGTTGAGATCATGGCACCAAGCTACAGCAGGAGTACCAAGAAGTGGAAGCTATTAGTACATTTTTCAGGACAAACGGTATCGTAGTCATTTTTTGGATCGTTCTTGCAGATTTAATCTATTCTAATTCTGATTCATTAAAAAAAAGTTAACTGCAGAGGGAAAATTGCTGAGATGCGAGGCGTGCATACTTGAGACAGATTGGGAACGGGAAGAAGTTGCTCCAGTTTGCACACCAGGCCAGCAATCAAGGCTTGCAGTGCCGTGTCAAACTTGACGCCGTACTGAACAGGGAACATTTCCTGCAAAACATGTTGCAAGTGTCAATCAAGCATGGAATAGAACTGGATTTACAGACAATATAAGAGACAATAATAACAAAAACGAGTTCCAACACACATCAAGTCATACCTGAAAGAACCGTTTCCTCTCAGTGGGATTTTTAAGCAGATTCTGGATCAGAACCATAAAGTTTGTCTGGGATTTCTCCACTTCTACATCCTTCTAAGGTATAAAAACATTCTGTCAGATTTTATTCATGCCATATTATCCTGGTGTACTATGTTTAGTTGGAATACACGGCATATTCTACAGAAATAACAAGTGGCATGCATACCGCTGAGGATGTTATCTTTAACCTATTTATAAGAGTCTGAATAGTCTTGGAATCTGGTGGGCCGTCATTCTGAAGCAGGTCCAAGATTATCTAAGTGATTAAACAGAAATACAAATATAAGAGTGGTGAGAAAACAAATAATCTGAGAGTTCTGTTGTAGGCAAAAAAAAAACTCACCCTTGCTCTTAACCCCAGGATAAGTTGCGCTGTCTGCTTGAAGCTCAGAAGCTCAGGAACAATCTGCGTCACCATGGTCACAAACTCCTCCACTTTGCCGTAATGCTTCACATTCCTCTGCCGTATGACCTGCCATATGTACGAATAGGTCAGCTGCAGCGGGGAGGCCAGCAGGCGGAGGGAGGCCAGAGGAAGGGCGCCTCCTGTTCAAAGACATTACAGCTGCAGCGTTACAAGTGATGGAGTTACATGTGCAATGAGAACAACCACACAGATGTATGATGAAAAGCTCAACAATCAAGAAATCTAGGTTCTGGCAAATAATCCATTTCAAATATACATACTTTTCCTGACACAAACTTTTTAAGACTTTTTAAAAAAAGTTGTAAATCATCCACCTACCTGGGTTTCATTATGAAGTCACAAAATCAGGTTGACAATTTGTGGCAGGACTTGAAAACTGATGTTTATATTTTTCATACAATCTGATTGAGCCTTAGGCTACTTTGCAAAGAAGAATGGACAAAACTCTCTAGATCTGCAAAGCTGGTAGAGACACCCCAGAACGCAAGCAGCTGAAAGGTGGCTCTACAAAAGGACTCGGGATTTATTTAGTGAAATGCACGCCAAACTTTTCAGACTTCTATTTACAAAAACTGCTTAAAAAAACAAGAATTTTTCTTCCAATTCAGAGTTATGTACCGTTTTGTTTTGGTCCGTTTCAAGGTAAAGCCACGTGCTGCCGCAGGGGGCGCTGCAGAAGTGACCGGACACAGAGTTGTTTTTGGAAAAAGTGCACGTCTGCGTGTGCATGTGCAGTGATGGAGAGATTGAGCGCCAAGCTAATGTCATACTTCAAACTTTGCAAGCAGATATCAGTCCGCCTCATTGACGTGACAAGCCGTTTCTGGAGATGCTTTACAGCGGGGCGGAGCGCGCATTTAGATGGCTTCATTTAAACGACAAAAATCACAAAGCAGCCAAAGCTTGATAGTTAGCTGACTTGCTTATTATCCATCTCCAGCAAAACACGGAGCAGACGTGTGTTTGTTTATGCCACTGAAAAGGAGAAAACAGTCTTCTTGCAACAGATGGAGCTTCCTTCATTTTCATATATTACACCATTCTCGGCGGCTGCTACAGTTAGCTTAGCAACTTACCTGTTGTATTGGACCGTCTGTCCATACTGGCCTCAAAATGCGCGGCTGGGTCAACCAACCAACTGACTGACGGCTCAAAACAAACTAATAAAACAACAGGCTATCCTTAAATATAATAGTTACAATTATTTAATCGTCTTATCTCGGGCGTCAAGCCACGAAGAATAATGGCGGCCACTGGATTCCAGCCTTCCAAAACAAAAGCTTGACTACTTCCGCCGGATGTTCCTGTACAATATAAAAGCACAGTCTTGGAGTGTGTGATTGGAGTCTCAGCTCTTTTCCAAGATCCTGATAATTTGGCTCAAAACAAAATTCCAAATTATTCCTCATAGTGCACTACTTCTGACATAATCAAGATTAAGTGTTTAATCGGAAAATAAGCTTCCACATATAAGTGCATCATCAAAAAAGTATAACAGGAGTGTTTCTATACACTTGAAATCTGATTAAAGCATTTTCCTGTCTTTTTCCAGCTTTTATTTCCTGTCCCATTTTCTAAATTATGCATCACAGTCAGTCTTTTGTTATTGCATTTTCTGTTTATTACCTTTTCATGGTTTCCGTACTGAAATTTCATATTTACACTCAAACCATATTGATCTATTTAAATGTTTTTCACAAAAATTGTGTTTTATTTTTGGTGAAAATATGTAGATGTCAAAGCATAACGCACATTTATATGGCGTCTAAACACTTTTTATGTTTGTTGTTCCTCCTGTTTTAAATAATGCTGGTTATTTGATTTGGTTAGTCAGAGACTTTAGCTGTTGATAGGTATTGCTGTTGCAATTTTGGGTCAGGTGCACAAAATACACATTATGCTAAGAGGAAAATAACCCTCCTATATAAATATTTTAAAGACAATAGCACTCAGGATATTTTATGTCACTATGCAACATATTCCTGAGGGATACTTCATTTCAGTTCTGTTGGATTTCTCCAAAAGTCAGCGTTTCAACCTTTTCCCAACACAAGCAAGAGTCTCCTATAAAAATGGTTCTCTTGCTTTTTCCTTTTTTTGTTTTCCTTAGTAGTTGTAAAACTGGTACTTCAAGGCTTGGAAAAAGAAAGGACCAGGATCTTGCTCTTCTGAATTTTACTGCAGTTGAAGGTAACATTATCGCCACCTAGTGGTGCACTACAAATATTACACAATTTTTGACTAGAATTTAATTTAAATTCTACATTATAAACCATGCAGGTTTTTTTCAAAAGAGTGGATTTTAAAAAAATATCCAGAGAAACGTAGGGGTGGGATTTATATTTTTACATGAGTCTGTTTGTTGTTTCAACAGTTGGAAAAAGTTTATTTGCGTTTGAAAGACATTCAGAGCATAACAAAAGAACTTAAATATATACAAACACACATTTTTGACAATAATAATAAAAAAATAAAATTCATCAATATAGTACACTGAGAAGATAGTGAAAGTTTTCCTGGTTTTGAACCTCATCCAAAATATTTCACTATAGAACAAGCCAAGTCATTGACCTGTTTTGGAAGTAAATCACTTGAACTGTTATTGAAATGCTGACCAGTCCCTGCAAATCCAACTACATAGCCTGCGGTCTGCAGAGATTCTTAGCCTGTTGATTCATAGAGATCTGTCGACATTGGTCATGTTTGTAACTGGCACTTCCTCCAGCCTACGGCCTGCTCTTTTGTGACGAGAACAATCCCTCCTTATGCTGTTCACTGAGCTCATCCGTTCATCTATCTGTCTGTCTCTATCTCCCTCACTTTCCCTCGCTGGTCCTGTCCTGTCTCTTGCTCCCGGTTTCTGACACATACAGTACAAGAGCACTCACACTCTTGAGAGTCATGCTCTCATGACTGAAACTGATTGACTCTGAAACTGAGGCATTAAAAACCTCCCGACACACTCGCAGTGGCTGAGGAGCAGCAATAGTTCACTGTGCGACGGCTTCGAAGCACAATGACCGGATTCAAAGGCCCTCTGGCCATGGCTATCTGCCATCTGGTCAGATCTTTGATTCATAAAGTCGGACATTTGTTGAACTACTCGGAGTGTTGTTTGTGACTAGTAGGTCCAAAATTTGTGACAGATAACAGATCACAACAATGTCAACAACAAGTACAGGAGAGGTATCGGTTCTTTTAGGATTCTTTTCACACAACGTTTGTAGGAATGGACTTTTTTCATAAACTCCTTAGAAGATTTCAAAAGATGTCAGTACAAGAGCAGTTTGGAGTTCATGTTTGATTGTATAGAAATGAAAGGACAATCACTTTGACAACTCACTTTATGAGCATTGTTCCATTTCAAAACAGCAAGTTTCTCTGAACTGTGGAGTATTGTACTGCAGTGAAGCCCCAGTGACTCAAAGCCACCTTGAATGGCAGTAAAGTGGCTTTTAAATCAGAACAGAACAGCTAAAGAGCCGTGATTCACCAGTCAAAACAGAATTATGTTGTTTTTTTTTTTACTTTGGCAGCCAGTTTCAGAGAGGATAACTCTTGTGTTGACTCAAGAGCTGGGGGAACTTTGCCAACACACCTTCCCTTTACAGCAGCTCAGCTTTCTCTCCCCCAGTTCCTCTGGAGCTCGAGCAGGAAAAGTGACAGACCACACTAATTTTTCTATGCTTTATCACGCTTCATCCACTCTCATGTTCAGAGACTGCCTCCCCCATTGGCTGGCTGTCATCGGCGTGGGTGAGCGTTTGAAGTGGGATGGAGACAGACACAGTTGGGATCATGTCAGGAGATGCGGTTTGGCCATTTGAAGTGTTGCACGCTATTAAATTTCTCCCAGACTTAACCTACAGGGGGGAGAAAAAAAGTAGAAATCAATACTAAAGAAACACCTGCAAACATCAGCTGCAAACACCAGCACAGCTGGTGTCATAAAAGTGGCCATGACATTACCAAAGCTCTAAATGCTATCTAAATATTTTATGAACTGCAGTCAAATTTACAAGCCTTGTCTTCTTGGAAATGCTTTCTGAAATGTGGGCAGATAATCTCACAGGGTTAGACTGACCAAAGAAGCGATACAGACAAATAAAAATCAATGTGGGAGGAAATTCAGCTTCCAGAATTTCCTCTAAAAGGAAGCTTTTTGTCTTCAAAAGCCAATTTACCACTTTTGTGGTCCAGGCTTAAACAGTCTAATGCTTGTAAATTGGACTCAATTTATCTAGGAAGTTGGAAGTCAAATCTGAGAATTATCACACACTTAACATAACCATGTTCCAGGTCAAAGAAAACTGTAGCCATATGTAGACAAAAGACGGTTGTGTAAGGATGAGTATAATGTCAGTTATTGTTGCAGTTCCCACAATCTTTTACTCATAGCTTGAATTTAGATCAATAGTATAGTAGTATAAAAATTTAACACACCATCTATCTGCAAAAATCAAAATCTCACTACTTTCCTTCCATGTATTTAGCTAGCTGTCCAAATGTCTTCTCTTTCCTCATACAGCTGGTGCATTCGGCGCTGAGAATGGACTGAAATTACAGTGGACTCCTGCCTAGTTGTGGATCACAAATTCATCTTTTTGCAGATTTTTCTAAGACTGTTTCTGAAGGATTCTCAAGTATGAACGAGGTGGTTTTCCACTGACTCATCTGTTGGAAAACAGGGAACGGTTTCGCGAATTATTGTGAGACTAGTAAAACACGACCACAACAATAGTAATTTTATGTATTCAAACAGTAAAGGAACATGTTCACAAATAAATATTGTTCAACATAATTATTCTCTAGGATGTATTTGCAAAGCTTTTTTAATGAGTCCAAACTGGGGCTGCTGGGTGACCTCCAGCTTTCCCATCCGAATTTCGACTTACGGACGTTTTCTTGTAATAGCCTATTTCTAACACTGTCTATCACATCAACACTTTGTAAAACCAATATTGGTAGGATATTTTGTTATTGAGCCAACACATTTTTTAAAATACTGAAAAGTTTTATCAAAAAATTTAAATATGTATGATGATAGTGCCTAGAGAGAAAGTAAATGTTTCACGTTTATCATTTTTCTCGACGCGTCGGTAGCAATTGTTAGCATGTAGCTATAGCATTCACTTACAGTCATTTCCCTTCAAAAAGTGGTCAAATTATTTGAAAAGCATTTTTAAACCGACTGAAGTAATTTAAAGAGAGTTATCATCTTAGGGCAGTTTAGGTGAACATAGTGGCAATATAATATGAGTTACATCTGAAAATAAACACGCTAATAACATCTTAAGCATCTTAGGATAGGGGAACATTTCCAACCGTATTCCATGACTTTATGAGTGAATGTAATGTAACAATTATTCATAAACTTGAAAACATTTTAAATCTTTCTTGATAAAAAACATTCCAATTATTAAAATTATTTTTATAATTACAACAGATTGCAAGGTGAAATTCTGAGGTCTTACCTGCCAGACTATCAGCACAATACAGGCTGTGAAGGGGATTAGCACCAAAAGCAAAGAGCTGCTCTTTAACCATCTGTATTTACGACTCTCCTCCTGACCTTCTGCAAGAAGAGAATAATTGCAGCTGTAATTGAATATGCTTACACATACGAAATAAGATAGTGGACAGGCATGCCATCACACTTTTTGCATGACATGAAATCAATAAGTGTTATCTAATTCTTCTCCTTTGTGGCTTCGAGGAATCCGTTTGAATAAAACTGCCAGACGCAAATAAATGGCGTACCTGCCGTTTGCCGATGATTAAGGCACGGCTGTGGCTTGCAAGAGAAACTCGATGTTCCTTGAGTGGCCGCAAGCAGGAGGTCTCGGGTGTAGTCAAAGTAAAGTCCAGAGAGTAAGCTCTTTTCTCGATAGTGACACTGGAAGACCTGCATTGCTGTTTCCTGCGGGATCAGCCAACAAACCATCCTGAAATAATTCACTTATGCAATTAAATGTGCAAAAGAGTCACATAATCTTCCTGCGGTGCCTCCCTCAGAGCTAAAGTTGTCTTGGAATGTTCTGTTTGTTTTCTATCCGTAACCTAATAAGTAAAATATTATGCGTGCACTCTGGAAAAGAGCACATATCTTCGAGTGGAGCTGCCTGTCACCCACCAGCTCTTCGTGGTCGAAGGTGAGGCGTAAACTCTTCAGCATCGTGACGAAGACGTTGATGTCGTCTCTGTTTGGTGACATGGCACCGAACATGCCGGCCAGCTTTTCAAGACTTCGCTCCAAAGGATAGATGTTTAAAACCACCCAGCATGTGCCAGCCTGCGATCCAGGTAGACAAAAAAAAAACCCCAATAAACTTTCTTAGTCAATATGAAATCCATCATTCCTTATTTAACTGCCTCACTGTGTCTTATCGATGTGTTGTACATACCACCTCTTTGGGAATGCAACCGACAGGAATCTCATAATCAGAGGGGATGTTCTGCTTCTGCGGTGGAAATGAGAGGCAGAACAGAACAGCATCCGGGTCAGAAACAGAACGCGTACCACAGTCAGACAAACGATGCTGTCAATATGAGGATTATAATCTCACCAGTACAGACAGCTTGCTCACATCATCAGTTATTGGCGTTCCGAATTTCCCAGAGCAGAGATGCAAACTTGAAAACAGACCCAAGAGGACACAAGTTGTGCTGATGATCTAAAGCCAAGACATAAATATTAAACAATATTTTGGTTTTACTTGTTGACTATTAGCTCGCTTTTAGATTATAGTTATACAACCCCTCCCCAAAAAAAACAAAAAACTGAAGATGACCTTTCTGAGGGGAATGGAGGTATTTTATTGGCTGATATGGCTCTTTACACAGGGCGGCATTTAATCAAGGAGTATGAACACAGCGGAGGCTCTCTGACAGTTTTGTGATTTTTATTTAAGTTTCCACTCGGTAGTGAAGGAGCACCTCCCTGTGTTTTGCACAGTGAGAAAAAGAAAGTGGATCTGTAGAAGTTGATCTAGTCTGCACTAATCCAAAGAGCTACTGATGATTTTTGTTTTTTTAAAGAAATTTAATCTACATTTGAACTCTGTAGTTCTCAAATCTAAAATACTTTGATCCAACCTGACCTAAATTATTCTCCAATTATAGAAATGATTCTTTATGGCTAGTAGACAGACATATTATCATCTAATTGGTAACATGTTATTGTTAATTTTTCTATTTTTCTTTTACTGTAATGCCAGCTCAATTGCTTGATACTTAAGCCTCATGTTGTGTCATTAATGTAAGTCAGACTTGGATTTTCTGGAGTTTACTTATAAAAACTTTGTATTTAGTAAATTTTTGCAGTGGATATTCCAGTGGATATCATCTTTAAACCACAGGAAGCCTTTACTTTATTTAAGAAACCACAAAGGGTGTTTGTTTGGGATTTTAGCGCCAGGAAGTGTGAAGACGTAAATATTTAAATGGCTCAAACCTGGACTGAATCATCCTTTTTTTATCCCACGCTCATTCTTTATTTTATTTTATTTTTTTTACAGTTTTTTTATTTAATGTTTTTCTTTTTAAAAACTGTTGACGGACTGGTCAAATACGTAAACAAAAATAAAAGCATTACTATGAAAATATTACATGGATATCACGCTTTGTATATCCTCTAAAAGTTTTACATTTATCATTAAACAAAAAAGGTTTAAAATGTCAATATTTCACACTAATTGACATTTTCCTCTATTTTGTTGTTAGTGGACTGAACAGCTTTAGGCAGTGAATGAAACAGATGAAATTGAAATTTTTGAAATTGATTTCCAGAAACAAAATAAAGGTTAATGGCAGCTCTAAGTCAAAGCTTTTGGTTTCGGTGCTTAAAAACTTTTTTTTTTTTTCCCCTCAAAACTCTTATTAGATTTTTTAAACCTTTCACTTTGCAGCCCCTTTTCTGGCAGCACAATATGGAGCCACGACCACAAAGCCCTTAGAACAGTAAATCATCTTTTAAAGGAGCATTCTTTATTATTTGCCATTTTTCCACGAATGAATCGTTAAGCTTTCAGTTACAGTAGGAAAATATTTATTGCACTGATTTATCTGTCCTGTTCTTTTTAAAAAAGGCGTCAGTTTCTGCAAAACTAAAATAATGCTACATTTCTGTTTTTGTCATTTTGAGCCTCAAAAATGGTCAGTAGCTGACACAGCTGTGAAAGGGGAATGAGAATTTTTATCTATTTTTTTTTTTTTTAACCAAGCACCAGCAGAATGTTAGACAATGCGTTAAATATCATGTAAAAGTTTAAAGAATCGACTTACTTTCTTCCTCATATGGAGCAAGGTTCCAAGGTTTCTCAGATCAGCCTCTTCAAATTCAGTCTCTTGCATTTGCAGAAAGAACTCGGAGCTCTGTGCATGTTTGCATGCGTGTCGATGATGTCCAAATGTGTTGTGAAACCCGAGGATGGGCCGGCAGTCTGCTCTCGCATCAGACAAACTGGTGGGGTCTCTTTTGACGTGGCGGAGAGGCCGCCTACAAGCTGAGTCATTATGTCACGCTCTGACGCTGTCTGAGACTTTTCCATAAACTCCCACGTATCAATTTGGTCATCGGGAGAAGTGGGTGCTTGTTCTCCTGCGAGGATATTTCACTTGGAATATGTCAGGGTTATTCCCCAAGCTGTTGTTTGTAAAAAAAAGTGAGAACAGGACGGTGGGGAGTAATGAAGACGTTCAGCCGTGTTGTTTCTTGCTTTATTTGATTGCGTGTACTTATTAAGGTTTTGTTTATTACATTTTCATCCACTGGAGAAATTCTGGCCCCTGAGTGTCGGTGTGCACGTGCAAATGTTTTCGCAGCGCAATCCAGCTCATGGTTCCTCCTGATAAGTGGACCCATGTAGAAGCCATTATCCATAATTGATTTCCATTACCAAATCAATAGCCGTCACAAGGGAGAGATTCAGGAAATGAGGAAAAGCAAATGATTTAGAAAACCAAACTCTAGAGGACAAGCACTTTGTCTGCTTGTCCTCTAGTTGAAGTTTCCTCGGGAGCACAGTATTATTCATTCATTAATCTCTGTGGTAGACTGGCAGTGTCTCTACTAATGGATTTAGTCAGGGAATATGCTCATTGATATCAGTCAGCAGGAGTGTGTAAAGACTTTTAAGCGTAGAAAGCTGAAACACTAACTTTGGCTGGAGGTTGGTGCAGTTAGGTGTTGCAGGAAGTTGGAACACCTCACTTCAAACTTGCCTTAAGTTTGAAGTCATAAGATTTGCTCAATAGTTCTGGAAATTAATTAAGAACCTTTTGCTTTTAAGAATTTTTCCCCCCCCCCAGTGTAGAACAGATGGCAACCATATTTATCCCATTATAAACTCAAAGTGTTGATCAGACCTCTTTGATTTGGTTGGGAATCTTCATGGATTCTAAGATTTAGTCTGAAGGTTGCACTTCCGGGTGAGGAGTTATCACGAGGAACCGAATCACAAGTCGACTTTGGTTAAAGTGAGAGCAGCTTCAGGTTAGAAAGATGACAAATGATTTCTACCGTTTTCCTAAAACACCTTCTGTAAATATCGAGGAACTTCTCCAGTAACCCTCAATACCTAATCAATTTAATAATGATTTAGAAGTTTATTGAGGCTGTTTTCATAGTCAACCATTGCAAAGGTGTAATATTTACACCAAATAAAAGACAGCTAGCTCCTAATGTTTTAAAAATTAATAATCAGTGCTGAAATGCGAGTTTAAGGATGGTTTATCCACCAACTTTCCTTAAAAAAAAAAAAGTCACAAGCTATACTAGCGAAC
Source organism: Gambusia affinis (assembly GCF_019740435.1). Lineage (NCBI taxonomy): Eukaryota > Metazoa > Chordata > Actinopteri > Cyprinodontiformes > Poeciliidae > Gambusia > Gambusia affinis. The sequence continues at coordinate 7,643,788 of NC_057890.1, forward strand.
CCAAAAGAAGACAAAGGTTGCTAAGCAGTTCGAGTGTTTCATTACAAATGTTGTTTTTGGGTGAAGTTGAGGGTCTTTGAATGGATATTTGTGGCTGTTGCAAGTTTTCCTGAGTGCTGCAAGGAGGTCCAGAGAAAGCTGCAGCAGCAGATTCCAGGAGTTTTCCCATGGTGGGGATCTGTAGGTGGAGGAGGACATGTTAGATAAATTCACTTAGAGAGAGAACTTCTAATTGCTCAGGAGTCAGTAGTAACTGTGGAACTGCTGTGGAGCTGGAATATTACCCTTAGCTGCAGGGGGAAAAGAAAAAAGGAAGAAAATAAAAACTGTGTTGTTGTTAAACTAATCAGCTATATTAGTCTTGCTTGTATGAGTTTATTATATTCTGAGCTAAAAAGAAGAAGAAAAAAAGTGCAGATTTTCCCCCCGCCGACAACAGATCCGTTGTGCTCGGCGTATAAAGTATGGCATCACTGCACAAACCTGTCATGTGGGTTTCATCCACATGTAAGCGAAATGATTCGATTTGAATGTCGGCAGTTTCAGCTGCTGGAGAAGTGAAAGAAATGACAGACGGCATACTCTGAGCTTAGTCATGACGGTTAAAGTAGGCCACTTCTAATAATAACACGGACCGCCGAGGACCCTGCAAAACAAAAACATGGAGGCAACACGCTAGAGAAATCAAGGACACTAACTCACACCAACAGGTGAGGGACGGATATTGCTAAATAATATAAAGCAAGACTTCGTTTTTATATGCGACTGTGTGACATATTTGCATTCGACACTCATTCCTGTGTGAGCTGTAAGTGATACAGTAACTTTTTAACATGCTGCATTCCCAAAGCCAGGCAGACTAACACAAACTACAGGCATACATGAGCTCAAAATATGATTTTGTTTTTACAAACTCTCTCTTATCACATTTCCCCACTATACAGAAATGGAGGACCTGGAGCAGGAAGGCGTTAATGAAGAGCTGATTGAGTTTGCCATTCTGGAGAGCATTCAAGATGCCTTCAAGCTGCGGTGTTCAGTGCCAGCATACTGGTATGAAAAATCCAATCATGCACGAAGAGTCAGGTCTGGGGCTACAGTCCGTGATGAATGTTTCGGGGGAAAGTAAACCGTTGAAGGTAACCTGCGTTTGTTTCGCCAGGAAACAACCAAACAGTGAAAACTTTACGAAGATAATGACGGCGATAGATAAAGGTAAAGTGATACACGCATGTAGATACGAGTAATAATGTGCAACAAATGGCCCTAGATGTTTTCCAGGTTTTGCATATTTACATTACATATTCTCATTCTCGACTTTATTCATCTCTGAACTTTGACTGGGTCAATTCTTACAGCCTCTTATTGACTTGAAAAGCTTCCCAGTGCCCACTAAGGAAAGGCCTTCCCTCATCCCCTCCTCTATTCCAGTCACAATCTGCATGCCATGATATATTAATTGGATATATAACACTCTTTAAAACTGTATCTCTGCAGGTGATGTAGCTGCACTGCAGGTACTGTCGTGCTGCGCGTCTGCCTTCAGAGAGAGCGACAGCAGGGGCTGGCTTCCTCTGCATGCAGCAGCTGCTCTGCCAAAGACAGAAATGCTGCACGTGGTGCTGCAGGGTAAGAGAGCGCCGAGGGACTCAGCTCAGCGTTAGATCCTCATATCTAAGCTGTATTTGTTCGTCACCCTGGCAGCGATGGCATCCATGGACGTGACATTAGAAGAGCAGACGAAGGACGGGGACACGGCGTTGACGCTGGCAGCAGAAGCTAACCAAGTGGAAAACATCAAGCTGCTGCTGCGGCACGGAGCCTCGCCGCACAACACAAACAGCAGGAATGAATCTCCTCTGCTCCTCGGTAGCACAATCACACCGCTAGCCAGAAAAGGCGCACACAACATATCACACTCACCTGATATGTTGAGCCAGTGGGGTGGAGTCTGACCCAATAGTACCTCCAAGTCTTGGACAGATTTCCACTGCATGAATGGAAAGGCTTTTCAGGGAATTTAAGCAAAAATTGTATATTTTTAGGGAATGCCTCGGTAATTTGAGGGAGTCGTAAGTAAATATAAAACCCACCCATGTCTCTATATTTACTATATGAGCACTGACCGATCTAAAAAAAAAAAAGAAAAGAAAAAGAGGTTTTTAGGTTGTGTTGAGATGAAGTCCTTCCTGATTCTGTCAAATTATTTCACTCCAAACACTATTTACTGCAGACAAACTCACTACTCATACACCACAGCATAACAACAATCTTCAACTGTTCCTTTTAGATGTCAAATACGCCAATGGTATTTATTTGTTAAGATAGTCTATCATTTAGTCACCAAAGTTCATGTTTCACCATCATTATCATTAATTCACTGCGTTTTTAGCAGTTTTGTGAAAAAAGAAACCCTTGCTAAGACGCTTTTTACTCATATACTTTCCAAATTTTGCAGCAGTGAGACAGAGTTCATATGACGCCGTTCATTCCCTCATCATGGGAGGGGCCTTTGTGGAGCAGGTGTGTCTCACGAAGTGGACAGCGACTCATGAAGCTGCAAAGGTGGGAGGTGTTTTAAAGCTGCCTTCCAAACTTAAATCAAACTCACTTTGGGTATAGTTTATCACGTGCAAGACATCAAATCAAGATCAGTTTTTCCATTAGCTTAGTTATTAAGTTGTAAAACACTTTATTCAAGATAAAAACCTACCCTTGTAAAAAACAAGTTTCTCTGCCTATGATGACATCACATAAGGCAACAGATTAATTTTTTGAGTTGGCCCAGTTTTTTCTCAGTGGGCTTTAAAACAAATTCTATTATCTGAAAATGTTAAAAATCATACTTCATTGCTTAGAAGGATTCTTTTTGTCAGTGCACATCGTAAACAATGTTTTTTCAATAATTTTCCCCTAAAACATCTTGTTTTTTCAGGTGGGTTGTCCAGCTATTCTGATGCTGCTGCTTCGCCACGGAGCCCAGGTGACCGTCAGAGACGGTCATGGTGTGACCGCTATGGGAATTGCAGCGGAGCACGGTCGGACTGACGCCCTAGAAATACTTATACAGCACGGTAAAACATTAAAACACAACCATTTAACTATTTACTCATCCCTTTTCTGGCGCATGTAATCTGACCCTGCCTAATTTCCCAACTAATCCCTCTGTTTTTGTACTTCCTCTGGCCTCCACTAGGGGGAGATGTGAACGCCCAGGCCAGCAATGGGGACACAGTCCTGTATGACGCGTCTGGGTCGGGGAACCTGGACTGTGTCAAGCTCCTTCTGCAGCACGGAGCCAACCCAAACGTGGCCAGCTACGCCTGTCAGCTGCCCATCCACAGGGCTGCGTATGAAGGACACTTGCTGTGAGCTGCGGCCCGGTCGTTTGAGAAAACACGAAGCGTCATTCTGATGCCTTAGAAGTGGAATTATTCTCAGCTCGCAACCTTTCAGCAGCAGATTCAGTTCTCGGAATAAAGAAATTGCTCTGCATTAAATAAAATTACTTACCCCGTTTGTTTAAATCACAACAAGCAAACAATAGAGGGAACGGGACGTTCTCCACAAAGAGTCCTTTGTCACGGTTTCTCGGCTCAGTTCCTAAAATACACTGTAACTCAAACCACAGATTAATGACCGCTCCCTCTGTCCTGTCTGGTGTTTTTCACTTTGTTGATTCCTTTTTTTTCCTGCCTTTCCCCCCCTTCTGCAGAGTCCTGAGAACTCTGATCCCTGTCACCACAAAGAGAGCGATCCGTCTCTCAGGCCAGAGCCCGGTCCACTCTGCTGCTGACGGGGGACAGACTGAATGTCTCCAGCTCCTCATCCAGAATGGTTTTGACATCAACACACAGCTAGATAAACACATCTCCGGTAGGAGTGACTGTATAAGTGTGTGTCTGCGCCACCACTTTACCAAAACATTGTTGCTCGAGAATCCATACATCTGGCCTTTTTCATCCATCCATAAAAAAAAGAAAAAAAAAACAATCTTGAAAGTGATTTTAATTTCTCATACCTTTCGCAATTACGCAACTGCCTTGTGTTGTATATCACATAAAACCCCCAGAAATAAAATCCAGTAAAGTTTGAGGTTGCTTACATAAGATTAAAAAAATGTTGCTTTCACTTATAAGCAAATCATGTGCACCACAAACATGTGCAATTTAGATTTTGATCTACGTGTTGGAACTAACTTGCTGACCTTTTTTCAATCTTACAGAGAACTATGGCGACCTGAGGAAGACTCCTCTGTACTTTGCCGTCTCCAACGGCGACGTGACCTGTGCTGAGATCTTGCTGAAAGCTGGAGCAAGAACGGACCTGGACCCTCTACGATGCATCTTGGTAGCTGTTCGGGAAGAGAGGTCTGCAGGAGGCAGTCGGCATGTTTTGCCTGACGTATAATTAACGCGGATTGCCCTAAAAACCATCCGCCGTGTCTAGGTATGAGTTGGTGAAGCTGCTGCTGTCCTACGGAGCCGAGGTGAACTGTTACTTCAGAGTGATCAACAACACCGTGTTCCCCACTGCCCTCTACTACTCTCTCAGAGACCACGACATGCTGCGGTTGCTGCTCAACAGCGGCTATCAGGCTCACAAGCACGTATCATCAAAACCCAATTTAAACCTAATTTTTGAATGGCAATATTTACATTTATAAATATCTCTCTTCCTGTAGATGCTTTCAGTGCTTTCATAATAAGAGTGAAGACTTGGACAGTACCTGGACTGACCTCCACAACCAGGCCTACAAGATTTACTGTCAGCCTAATGTCATTCCAGTGAGAACGGACACACATGCATTCTTTCCCATCGCTTGCTGCATAATGAAAAGAGTGCGAGTTAATGTTGAAGGAAATTTCTGATCTTTGCTCTTTTAGTTCTGCGAGTTCGTGTCCGTGTCGTGGCTCACCCATCTGGCAGGCAGCGTCGTAAGGATTCTTCTGGACTACGTCAGCCACGTCAGCATCTGTTCCAACCTGCAGCGCATCCTCAAGAGGACTCCCGAGTGGGAGGAGATTTCCGCTGTACTGGGTAAGACCGTAAAGACGTGACGTTGATTTCATTTCCTGGTCAACTGAAGACTAATGAACTCGGTCTCTCCTCCAGGAGAACCTCGCCCCCTGCAGCACTTGTGCCGACTGGTGATCAGAGGCAGAATGAACATCAGGATGCTGAACGACCCGGAGGCCATGGACGCTGCTCCTTTTCCTCCCAGACTGATCGGCTACCTGACCTACCGGGCGGACGACCCGTACGGCGGACTCTAGTGATGACAAGATCCGGCCTGCAGTGACTAGCTAGGGATTTTGTAAATGTGTGCATTTCATTTATTTTTGTTGTTTTTTTTCAAAACTCTAGTTTTTACATAAATCTACACTTTCCTGTATTCATACTGTTAATAACATTGTTGTAAAAGTTGCTAAAGCAGAACCAGAACAGAGGAAAAAATGCATGCGTGAGAAATAAAATAAGTGACATCTGGTAAATCGGTAATCAAATGACTGCAACGCCATTAGCCAGAGAATACAGTGAAGCAGATGAAATAAACTACAGAAAAGGGCAACAGAATTTGAGACAAATCTGCGGAATCTATGTGAAAGCTTTTTAACTCTAACGAAGCTGTTATGGAGAATAAAAGCATTTTTTTTTATTCTCACCACATATTACAATGTATAAGAAAGAGTAAAAGTATTGTTTTACACAACTAATATTTTCCTTTTTTTGCTCACACAGTAAATAAAAAAAAAAATACATATATAGACTTTAATAAAAGTTCAACAATCAAGCCTCCTATTTCAAATTTTCATCAAACCATCCAGTTCAGGAAAAGCTCTTTGAATATAACCCTATCCTGCCAAAAGAAATCCCAAAAAACAAACATCTGCAAATGGTTTTATGTAAATGAATAAAACAGAATCTGAAGATTAAGGCATTGATCTATATTTACGGTTGCAGCGGGACCGAAATGTAGACAGGATCCCAGAAGGATTATTGAGAAATTTTTGATAGAGTCAAAAACAAACAACAACCTACGACTGGAGCACGAGAAGAACAGGATGGGACTCTAAAGAGGAGCAGCAGGTGGAAGGGTGGAGCAACGAAAGGAACCAGTGAGGAACAATGAGAACCAAAGAGGTTGAAGACTGCGGCAGAGGTGGAAATGAAGAACTACCCAGAAGCAAACGGAGAACAGCTGAGGAAGAGTACAGGCAGAGGTAAATCAGGAGATAGAAAACAGCTGTAGGAAAGAGGAAACTGGAAAACCGAGGGAATGTGGATAAGCACTGAGACTGATGGAAGCTACAAATAAAGGAATAACGCTAATAAAGAAGAATAACATCCATTAGGAGAGTCAGGACTTTTTGGTTGCATGTATTTCCAAACAATAACTTAGCTAATTGCTGTTTTAATCTAGAGGTACTCAAACAAAAACAGAAAAAAATCTTGGATAACCCTCACAAATAAAGCAAAATGAAACATTTAATCTTTTTAAGGAGTAATTCACCGAAACGCTTCGGATTAATTAAACATATGTCCTTATCGTTCTGCTTCTTCGATGAAGCTCAGTCTTTTTTTGGCCATGAACAAAGCCACTCAGGTCCCAGTGACTGACTGCTACAATGACAGGCCACAGAGCCTCTGAGCTCACAGGCTTTTTGTAGCTCTGCCTATCTGGGTAGCGACTCCCAAAAAAAGACGCTGCATCATGGGGCCTACTCGCTGGTACGTTCCCTCTTAAAGCCTAAACAGCAGCTGGCGAGATTAGAAAAGGAGAGGACACGGACACACACACACACATGAACACACACATGTGTGCACCCTCACATAAAGTCGGTCGGCCAGGAGGAATCCAGTTCAGACTGGACCAGGAGGGATACGTTTTGACTGGTCACATTGTACGGCATGAATCGACTGTTTTTAATCTAACTTTGCAGAGATCTTTATAGATCTCCAAGCCTTTTGGTGGACCTTATGTTTTAATTGACTTTCTTTATCAAAACTCCTTCACTTTGGGAGCACAATTAACACTCTGACAGTTTAATACCTGCTGGTCAGTGCTTCTCAGGCTTTGGCCATGAGTTTTTTCGGGTATCGCCGAGAGCTGAGCAAGTACGAAGATGTGGATGAGGACGAGCTCTTGGCGTCGCTCAGCCCGGAGGAGTTGGCCGAGTTGGAAAAGGAGCTGGTCGACATCGATCCTGACGCCAACGTGCCCATTGGACTCAGACAGAGAGACCAGACAGACAAAACCCCAACCGGTACTTTCAGCAGAGATGCCCTCATGAAGTACTGGGAAAACGAGACCCGTAAACTTTTGGAAAATGAGATAGCAGGAGGGAGCCCCAAACTGGTAAGAGGAAGAAATGTACAGAAACGTGATTTTGTTTATCTCACCTTAGAGATTTGCTTGATTTGGACTATGTTGTCATCATTCCTGGGCTGACTTGTGCTGAAATGCCATTCAGCAATGAAGAAGCCATCGCTAGCCTCAGAATGAAGTTACAGTTTGCACATGTACTCAGAGTCAACATTTTGTGAAAAAATTAAATTACATTTCATGATATCAGCCAGGAGGTTAAGGCTTTTTTCTTCTTGCAAATAAATCTTCCAAATCAAGAGTCTGCAATTTTTAAAAAAATCTGTTTTTTTCCTCATTACTTGCTTATCTATTGCATGTTTTACTAAACAAATATTAACATCCCATAGAATTAAATTAAACCAACTTATTGAAACCGGTTCTTTAAAAACAAAATGTCAGCACATTCCCCATACAGTCGTACTAGATAAATTAAAAAAAAATGTTGAAAAGTTTACTTATTTCAATAAACCTGACTCAGTTCCTCCAGTTTTGTCAGGAGGAATGGAAGAAAATTCCTGCCAATTAAATGTGAGAATCTTGTGAAAAGATACCAAAACATTGAATACAGTGTAACATTTGTGAGTTGCAACCAATTTTTTCAAAGATGTTCTCAAAACACAGGATGAAGAACAAGACGACGAGTGTCTGACAGAAGAAAGCAGTGAAGAGGAGAAAGAAAAAAATGACGAGAGTGAAAAGGAAAGCAAATGGTCAGAAAACTCAAAGGGGGAAGATCACAAAGAGGAAGACAGTGATGAAGAAGAAGAGGAAGAAAGTGAGGAAGAAGAGCCTGTAACAAATGAAGACGACGATGACGCTGAAACGGATGAAGACAAACAAGACAATGTGGCAAAACCTGAACTCTTGAGAGACTCGGTGCATGCGGTCAAGCCGACGCTACTGAGGCCTCAGAAGGTGGAGCCTGTGAGGCTGACTCCGCCCCCTCCACCGGAGGACCTAAACTCCAGTGGAAACCCTACTGTTGTTGATGATGCGTTACAGCGAGTTCTCAGTGACGACTCCGAACTCACTGAGGTGAATCTGAACAACATTGATGACATCACACAGGTAACGATGTGTTTGATTTGTCTAGTTTGTCCTCGTATCAGCCTTTCCATGCAAATGTTTTGAAACATCCCTAATTTCCATTTTCTTTGTTTCCAAGGAGACTTACTTTATCATATAAAACAAAACTTTTTGTGTGTTTTTTTTAAAATTATTATTCTTTAAGTGTTGTTTTGAGTTCCAACTAATAAAAGAGATGCTCACTGGGTATCTTGTAACTGAAAGATGACCAATTTCTTTTAGTTCTTTAAACGCAACATTGTTGAAAATATATTAGTTTTATATCTTAAAACTTAGTTATCTCTGGCAATGTGAAATAACAGACAAGCACGAATTTGTTATGAATGAAAAAACAAATTTTTTTCTCTCTTCATTGCATGACTTATTGTCATAAGTTTCAATCTAATAAGCCCAGATTGAAGTTGGATCAAAACATCTATTCATAAACCATTTCAGTTTGGAAGGGAAAGTCTTTCGGCTCCTCTCAATCATCTTTCAAAATCGACTGGTTGGCCAAACAATAACAAAAATAATCAGACACTAAACGTTCACTCTCTAAATTGCTGAGCAACCTTAAAGGTAACCGTGGGTTTAGGATTTTCTGTTTCTTCCAAATCCCTTTTGCAGGAAACTCTAATTCGATTTGCTGAAGCACTAAGAGCTAACACCCACGTGCGAGTCTTCAGTCTTGCGAACACGCGGGCTGATGACCACGTCGCTCTGGCCATCGCTAAGATGCTGAAGGAGAACGCATCCATCATCAGTCTGAACATAGAGTCCAACTATGTGAGCGGGAAGGGAGTGATGGCTTTGGTCCAAGCACTTCCGGGCAACAACACCCTGACCGAGCTCCGCTTTCACAACCAGAGGCACATGTGTGGAGGACAGGTTGGTTTTAGTCCAGGTCAGCGAATCCCCGGTTACCATTACAGTCAATGTGAATTACTGCAATGACTTGCTGCAGGTGGAAATGGAGATGGTGAAGATTCTGAGGGAAAACCACACTTTGATCAAGCTCGGCTACCAGTTCAACCTCCCCGGTCCCAGGATGAGCATGACTGGGATACTGACCAGGAACCAGGACCGTCAGAGGCAGAGACGGCTGCAGGAGCAACGGCAACAGCAACAAGGAGGGCAAGATGGAGCTGTGAACCCAAGAACCTCTGCGCTGGTAATCACTCTGCTTCAAACTGTTCAAATAGTTTGATTCATTAAACATTTCGATTCCATTTCAGGCAATGACTTACAACACAATCAGCTTTAACTGGTTCATTTGGTTCAATTCAAATTATATAATACACACTAAGAATAACATGAATATTGGCACAAAATGTCTGGAGTAGTTTTTTTTTTATTAGTAGATTATCGCATCAGATTAAAATCTAGTTTGATCAAATGCCCATCAGTGTCTCTCTCCGAAACTTTTCTGTTTGACTTAAATCTGTGAGAAAAGTTTGGAAAAGAGAAATACCAGTACGGTAAAGTGGTGTGCTAAGGAGGAAAACCCTTTTGACTTGTTAGATTCAGAAAATCCAAATTTCCTCTCTGTGGTCTTGGTCTTTTACCACGTCTCAGTGATCCGGACTGTTTCTTTGGAAGGGAAGCTTTCACCGCTTCACATCTTAGCTCCCAAACTGTTCAAACCGGCCCGAGGGTTCAGCGGAAGGGACTTTATTTGGCCCAGATTGTTGGAAATTTTCCCCCTCTTGGATAACTCCAAAGCCATATTGGACTCAATTCGCTTAAGCTAAATTGCGTCATAAATGTTTTGACCAAGGTCTTTTCTACCGTCTTGATTAGAGGAATGAAATTTGTCCAAAACGTCAGATACCTGATGGTTTGTGTTGCTGCCTTTAATAAGATATTCCTCAAATTTTTACCTGTAACTGGTTTCCATCTTCAATTCTGTTTTCATTATGTATGCATTTTCTTTTCTAAAGAGAGGAACACCCAGTTCGTCGCCCTACACTTCACCCAGAGCCTCACCTTGGTCCTCACCCAAACTAACGGCTAAAAAACAGACTCCGCCGCCTCCTCCTCCACCTCCACCACATCCTCCACCGCCTCCTCCTCTGCTCCTTCCACCGCCACAGGAGAAGAAGAGGCCCACGCGGATGATCGCGGAGGTCATCAAGGCCCACGAGGCAGGCAGCAAGAAGGTCGCCAAAACCAAAGGGAAGAAGGGCAAGAAGGGCAAGGCGAAGGAGATGAAGAGGGAGACGGGCTGCATCCTGAAGGAGCTCAAGAACGCCCTGAGGCCCGTATCGGCCGAGAGGAGGACGGAGGAGGGTGGCAGCAGGCCATCCACGCCGATGAGGTCTGCCCACGATCAGCTAATGGAGTCCATCCGCAGCAGCAGCCTCAGGAACCTCAGACGGGTGAGAGATAGGAGGGGACTCATGAGAAAGACACAACTTCCTCATCTGGAGGGATTCGGTTGAGAAAAACCGAAGCGGACAAACTCTCCAAAAGGCAAACTGCACAAGCAGGGAGTTTAATTTAGACAAGGATGACACAGAGTCAGCGGTGTGTGAGTCATCCTGGTGGCTGATGTGGTCTGATCTGTCTCTGGACAGCAGTAGGTAGGCAAAAAAGGCTGTTTGCCACCAGCGTGTTGTGGTATGAGCACATATCTTTCACAGACAGTGTAGGACAGAGAACACTGGCAATAATAAAGTCAGCCTGCATTTTTTTACTTTTTTTTTTTTGTCCTGAAGTGGATGATATGCTGACGTCCATAATAGAGGAATGGAAAACATAGACGGCAGGGCAAATAATGAAACTAAAAGCCTGTATTATTCAGAGTTTCCCCTATTTTCATACATCAGTAAGTGGAGATTTGAGTGTTGGCTTTTCCTGCAGCTGGAGCACAGCTTGTTACATTGTTGTGGAAAATCATCTGTGCCCTCAGATAATGGGGTCTCTGACTGTAGCTGGCAGATTCCATCCACTCAGCGCAGGTATTTATAGAAACTGTTCAGTGGAGCTTCGATAACAGCAGACTTGACGCTTTGTCGCTATAGCCCGCCTGAAAAACAGTCCAGGCTCTTGCTGTTTGGCCATTTTTTTGCTGCACTTTGTCTCATTTTTGTCCTCTAACAATCTGTGATTTTCAAGGTGGAAGTTCCACATCACCTACGATAAGGAACGAAGACATCGGCCCTGCGGGATAATGGTGGCGACGATGATGGCGACGATGGAAGAGGGGACAAATTGGATTTCTTTCTCCGAGAAAATGGGAAGGTGTACTGGAAATTTGCACTCAAAATCCTGAACTATTTTAGGATATTTAAAGATACAGACCCCATCCGCTTTTGCCAAAAAATAATTCCTAATTGTTTCAGGTCATCAAACAAATTTTAACATCAAACACATGTAACCTGAGTAAATACAGAATGCAGTTTCCAAATAATAAAATAAAAAGCTATTCAAAGCAGGTGAAATTCGTTTATTCCAAATTGTCTTCAGATTTTGACACCTATTAGCAAGCTTCAGTTTGTTAGAAGAATTTCCTAACTATAAGAGTCAGCATTTGTGAGGTAAGCGGCTGCCTAGGGCCTCCACGCCACCAGGGGTCCCCCAAGAGCAATAAACTGGTATAATAGAAAAAAAATATTTTAAAATAACATTGAATAATGCAAACTAAGTGCTATTCCTATGTTATTTTTGGAGATAATAATGATTAATCTCTTCCCGTTGATGGCCGCTGCCACTGTTGGGGAAATATAAGATAGTAAATTTAGTGTTTATCAGTTGATGTTACTTTCAAATAGTTAAAATAAAATGTCACACTTAAATACCACTCTGCATTTAAAATCCAAATGATTTTTAAAAAAATTTTTACTCCTGTAGCTTTGAAATCAATAGTCATAATAGTACTAGTATAATGTACGCTAATAACAAATGATGCTAAAGATAGCAGGTATGTTACACACAGAGTAGCATAGGAATTCTAAATCATCTGGTGTTGAAATGTTGGTATGGGGGCTGCTTAGAGTCCCAAAAAGACTTGCACCGGCCCTGGTGACAAGTCAATTTGAACTTTTTAAAGTTTTTTCCCCCTCAATCAATTTTATTCCAGTTTTGAAAGCAGCATTTTGTATCTACTCTGGCTATTTTAGTCTGATAATCTTATTCATTAAAATGTGACAAAAAAAAGAAGCAAAATGTCTTGCTTTAGCATCCTCTCACAGTAGAAAGTAACATGAGTTTTCTTATTCTTGTTTACTGACATTTTCTAAATGTCTATTTTCATGTAAGACTGTAAATATGATGTGTGTTTTTTGGTAGAAATATGCGTTCGTTTCTAAATATAGCCATTTACTTACTTGCAGCGCTTGCGTTGTTCGTGTCTTCTTTGGTTACTGGGTGAGTTTTATTCAAGGTGGGAAAAAGGGAGACAAATATATATACAAAGACGTATAGGCGGATCATTAAAAAAAATAAATATATTTGCATTTTTTCAGCCTGAATGAGTCAGCCTGCTGGTGAGGAGCCGCTGATGCACACAACTCTCTCAGAGACGTTGACAACACACCCACTCGTGTGAGCACGTTTTTGAAGCCGCGTTTTTGCGCGCTTTCTCTGAACAAGTTGCAACACAGAACAAGTGAAGTGAAATAATAAAAAACTAAACACTCACTCTGACATCACTGATGACGCCAATATTCCCAGCAGCAAGTAGTGAGCAGTAAGCTTATGATTCTTTTTCTTAAAAGACGATGGGTGGAAACATGCATATTTTTGAGGTGGATGCGAACATCTCACCGATGCTCTCACTCCCAGGACATAAGTGAGCCAAAGAGCCGCTTCTGTTAGCTTGTGTCTAGAACATTAATAAAATGGTGAAATAATATTGACCATAAAACACTATTTATAAAAGATATCAACATTTTTCCTACACAATCCTAACAAACGTTTTTAACGTTCTCTTCACAATATTTATTTACTATTAATCTATTTGTATGATTTGTTCTATAAATTGCCATCTATATTATTTTTAGGTCTCAGGAAATGACTGAAGGATGAAGAGATTGACGTCTGGTTCTTTAGGTTCTGACGGGTTTGCGTTTCCTCTCCTGATCCATTCTGTCTGATATCAAACCCACTGGGTGCCACTGAATATCACCGACATTTATTTTAATGCCCCTATTAAACTTCTTCGTGATTCTTTAGCCTGTGTCTTTCCACTACTGTCTGTATTTTTGCGGTTGGACATTTTAAAAAGACACTGGTGGATAGCAGCTCACTGCTGCTGCGAAGTGTCCGTCTCTAGGTAGCCATGACAACGGCGTCAGTTCCATCCATCCATCCATTTTCTTTACACCCTTCTTCCCTAAATGGGGTCGGGAGGGTTGCTGGTGCCAATCTCCAGCTGCGTCCCGGGCGAGAGGCGGGGTTCACCCTGGACAGGTCGCCAGTCTGTCGCAGGGCAACACAAAGACTTACAAGACAAACAACAATGCACACACACACTCACACCTAGGGAGAATTTAGAGAAACCAATTAACCTGACAGTCATGTTTTTGGACTGTGGGAGGAAGCCGGAGAACCCGGAGAGAACCCACCATGCACAGGGAGAACATGCAAACTCCATGCAGAAAGATCCCCGGCCGGGAATCGAACCCAGGACCTTCTTGCTGCAAGGCAACAGCTCTACCTACTGCGCCACTGTGCAGCCCCGGTGTCAGTTCGTGGGGTCCTATTTAGTTCCCGCAACGACAATTTAGCTGACCCTAATATTTCCCGTGTTCTGTTTTGGTCATTATTATTACACTTATTGTTGAGATGTGTGTGATAGGTGTGTCTATCAGACATTTATAGCAATAATTATATAATTATAGTAATAAATCGCGTCCCGTATTGGACAACAACAACCACCTGTCATTGTAGCCTAGCTTAAGCTAACCTGAATATTTACAACTCTCCTGTTGATACACTGACATTACTTACCTTCTGTCTTTCAACCACTTTGAAAAGCTTTTCTTCGTCTCTCCAACATCTTCATCTTTCCCCCTCTTCCGTTGTCCGTTTTGTGACCCGGAGTTTTTTCTGCGCCCCATCTTTAGCTCCTTGTTGTCGAGGCATTGCTAAATAAAATGCTGACTAGGAAAGAATTCTCCATAAAATGCTGACCAGGAAAGAATTCTCCACATCGTTTTTGCGCCCCCTCTAGTGCAGCGCCCCTATGTGTTGCATACACCGCATAGCCACCTTTTGCGCCACTGGGTGTGTTCATTTTGAACTTTCACTCGGCTTAAGCAATAAGGTCCAGCCCAAGCTTGTGTGAGGCCTAAAAATATATTGTTTAGACTTTATCTGTAATATTGAGTAAAGTTTTAGAGTTCCTTTATACAGAAAATCATATTGTGTGACACTTAGCAGGGAAAACACTGATGGATGATTTAAAATAACTGCGAAGAAAGAAAAAAAGAAAAAAAAAATCTGTATATAATATATATATATATATATATATATATATATATATATATATATATATATATATATATATAGGGGGCTTGATGGAGAATAAATGTATTCTCCATTAAAATGGCTGAAATCCAATCTTCACATTATCAGTACATCTTTCCTCAGCGATTTCATTAATTTGTAATGACCATAGAAATGAGCTAGTTTAAGAGCTAGTTTAGTTAGTTCATAAAAAAGGTGATAGAAACTGATTGCTTTAAAAAAAAAAAAAGAAGTCAAAAGTAAACTCAAAATGTTTCTGTTAGATTTATTTTAAGGGTTAGGTGTTAGAATAAGTTTTTGTCTTTTTTCCTGTACTGAGAAAGACCAGATTTCCACAAGCTTGTAGCACTGCAATAATTACTGTCATCGATCCATTTTGATAGCAGTGTGTAGGAATGGATTTAGAATTGCCTTTAGGTGTTGAGATTAATCTCACAAGATCACTGCAAGATAAAAGTATTTATCGGGTTAGAAAGAGACACGCTCTTCCTTTATCAGCCGTTCCAAGCCGGGGCCTCCGTTTGTCTTGGAAAAGTCTCCATCTCCTTGGCGGCACAGCAGTGCTACCTTTACATCAAATGTGCAGCTGCTCATTTTGTTTTCTGAAATGAAGGCAGACTAGGTAAGACAAAGTCCAAAAGTTACACTCTGCCTGTTGCATGCAAGGCGCTCTTCAAAGAAAGCGCCACAGGGTCGTCCTCCTCTGCCAGAACCAGAATGGTTTGGAATATTTTTCAAGAGGGGGAAGTCCTTCCATATTCTTCCATAAAACACTAACTGCATTGCTGCCATAAAGAATCACTGCGAGAAATGTACAGAAGTTTCATTGTTCCTGTAAGAATTTCAGCGTCGTTTTTTAAACCACGTCCTTGAAAATGTTAAAATGTCACCAAACCGCACAATATCAGAGAGCCTGTCAAGACCATCAGCCATAAACTCATGCCCCCCTGACTTCTCTGTCTATTCAGTGCAGGAGACCATTGTGTCAAATGGTATTTTCATTAATAGCTGACCTTATACTCAACTCTCGTTGGGTATTCCACATAGCATTTGCTGCCTAGAGGTCAAAAAACACTGGGTAACATAACCATTTTCAACCGTGCAGGATAGTGATTTTTTTTTTTTTTTACTATCCTTGTCATAAAGTTGAGAAGTGGATTGAAATGTGTATAAAATGCCACTTATTGCCCCAGATTTCTGTCTACGCTTTATTGAAAGTCGCACAAAGACACTTAATTTAAGTTTCGTTGGGATTTTATGTGACAAGGCTCCACTCTGATAGTTGAATCTGATTATTAAAGGAGCTATATTGGGATGAGAGCAGGGAGGCATTCCACTTTGAAAGCGCTGGAGCTGTTTAACGAAGATAAATCATAATTATCAGTGGGAACATGAAAACAGCTGGTCGGGTTTGATTAATGTCACGCATGATTTTTTTTTCTTTCTGTCGAGTACTGAGGCGGGTAAATAGAATTACAAACATGTGACTCAGATCAAATGTAGCTAGAAACAAATGCAATTTTGTTATTATTTTTTTTGATCCCATAAACTGATACCCCTTTGACATCGTGAAATGCGCATACATCCATCTGCTTTGGACAGAAATGTTTCGCCATATCAGGTCTGAATCCCATTACCATGCAAAAGAAGCCATTACCCAAAGTAGGAAAGCAGGGTGTTATGTAATAAAATTATTCAAAATTACCCAGCTGCATGCTTACATCAAGTCAAAACCCTGATGTTGTGCTGCTGCTTCTATGAAAGCTTTTGCGTGTCTGTCTCTGTGGAACCTCAGTGGTGTAACATCAGTGGAAAGTGCCATACCTACTCTAATCCCTTTTATAAGCTCAGTGGCGAAGGGGACTGATGAAAGTTCAGCTGATGTGGACATCAACTAAAAATAAAGCCTGCTCCCTCAAGCGTCTTTTTCATTATCGATCATTTAATTTAGTTTTCTTGAGTTTGTCTCATAGTTGTCTTTCTATTTATGGGTGAAGAACATCCATGCCTTTATGATTTAAAAGTGAGGTTCCTACCTGTCCTATGAGACAAAACAGTAGCAGTGAAATACATAACGGCTAACAACGAAAATTTTAAGAAAATGCTAAGCGTGGACAAAAAGGATTAAAAAGCATTTTTTGCGAAGAAACCTTTATTGAAGTTTACAACACTGGAGCTCATTTGTTGTCAAGTTTTCTTTTTTTTTTTTGATTGGAGTTGGTGTTATTCTTTTTTTTTTTTTTTTACAGTTTCTTGAAGAAGCAGACAAAAAAATTAGCATATTTTAACACCTAACAACAACAGAGATCTTAACTCAATCAAACAAGTGGCACTTTGTCTTTCACCGTCAGAAAATTTAAGATTGACAGTTCAGTTTTTGCCAACAGAAAAACAAACCAGCAGGAAAGGATAAGTTATCATCTCTGCCTGGATAAGACTAAAATTTCAAATAAGCATTTTAGAAACATTTTTATTTTGTAGGACCGTGAACTGGTGTGCTACAGGCTACGCTATCAGAATACGCTGCTGTTTCTTGGCAGCATTACAGCGATGGTGGTTTTCAATTCAAAACTCTTGAGCGGACGTGACTGATGCCACAATTCATGATTGTCATTTAAAACTAACAAAGAGGAACATCTTCAGTTTCATGAGCTGCTAATTGAACTGGGAGCTTGTTATGGTGCTAAATAGCTCCCAACAGAAGGAACAAAAACTGTTAGTGGGAAAAGAAAATGTTTTTTTCTTATGAATAAAAATGTTACTCTGTGTTTCAGTATTTATTTCTATCGATATTCCAGAGTGCTGTCTTTTTTTTCTTTTTTGTAGCTTTTAACTAATAAAATTTCCGTGTGTTTAGCCATTTTGCTTTACTTTTTTGTCAAATATTTTGATGGCTTAAATATGTTGTAGAAAACTCAAATCCTACGCATCATTTAACTGTAGATTATTTTCTGAGATTTTAATTATACGCAGCCTCATATAGGCCAATTGACTTTAAATATTTAATTTCCTGAAGAAAGTAATGGTATACATTACTTCTTAGTCATACAACATTTCTTTACAGTACACCTAAGCCAGATTTTGAAAAATTTCTTTAATTAATCTATAAAGTAGGAAGTAGGGACTATTATGGAATGTATGTTTGGATACTTCTTGTAAACAAAATGTTTTGGTTCTTCACATTCAGGAACAAAACAAATGCTAGCAAATTTTAAGCTAATGACAAACACCAACTACTCTCTTCTACAGTTAATGTGTTGCTAGGGAAAGATGGACTGGAGTAGTGAGACTGCTCTCTTTCTTTTTTTGTTGCCCAAATAATTAAAAATCTTGTTTTTTAGCCCAAAAATGAGTACATATTTTTACTCAAATAAGTTGCCCTGAAAAAGCCAGAAAACATTGGAATAAGCTCAAATTTTAAATGTTTATAAGCTGGTGAAATAACTACATAGCTAGCTAAATAGCTACGCAGCTATATAGCTAGCTAAATGGCTATACGATTTTATATAATCTGAAGATGCTTTGTTCCTGAAAAAAAAAATTAAAACATCTTTACAAAACTTGAAAAAAAAAGGCTATACAGCCAGACTCTCTGTAACCTAGCTAGTTGGATTGGTTATGAACAATAGAAAACAATCACTTCTTTCTAATACATCTCAGATTCCCTACATTAACAGATTTAATGATGTCAGAGTTAGTAGCTGAGTTGCTAACAGGAACAAGGCAAAGCTAACCTTTGCTAGGCAAATGTGGTCATCTCACTTGGCTTTCCGTTTAAGAGATTACACAAACACCACCGAGTCGAACTTTTATGTATTACAACCAGAAACGTGAAAAACTATTTTGGCTTACATTTAAGTTAACTACTTTAAAAATGCTAGCAAGCACTATTGCTAGGTGTTTAAAACGTATCTAGACGGCTTCACAACACCGTGATAATGATAAAAATAAAATGCCTCGAGGCAAACGGCAGTTCTTAACACTTAAAAAATAAAAATAAAAATAAAATGTTTTTTTGAAATCAACAACGAAAAAGGGGCGAAGGTAAAATGACCAGCACCTTTTTACCTTCATATTAGCAGTTCTGCATTATCTTGACTTTAGGCTAAAACTACAGTTGGCAAACGACAAAGTCAAACTTTATCCATCGTAATTTCTTTTTCTTCTGGCCCTCCCCCTCAAAATAATAAAAATGTTAGAACTGCTGAGTCAAAAATTATACTTCTTAAATTCAGCTCATATTTCAGCGGATATTGTAATAAACACAATTTTTTATTTTTATGCCCGCCATACAAAATAATTAAACAGTTTAACTTTGAGACATATCCACTTCGAGGGGTAAAACTTAAAAATTCAATGCTTACACAATTTAACATTGACTGTGCATCGATGTCCCAATGTTACCGCTCATAATTGAATGTAGTCAGTCAATACATGCTTGGTAATTAATATGCCAGCATTTGACTAGTACAGGAACTTAGAATGGACCCATTCTAAGAATCAGTGTGCAAAACTAAAATATCTTTATTTTAGCATCACATGATGAATTACCTGATTACAATGAACAGGTATTTATTAATACTCTGCTTTCTACAGTAAAAAAAACAAACAAAAAAACAACAAAAAACAAATGAGCACAAAAGTCAATTAAACCTGTAGTGTTGCAGAGATTAAAAAAAGAAAAAAAAAGGAGCCAAACATAACACTGTAGGCTACCCTCTTTATTGTTTGTAGTGTTAATGATTTACCATTTCAATTCCTCGCGTATTTGGCTACATAACTTAAAGCACGTGCACTTCAAATTATGATGCGAACCCTAAAATGTTCTCTATCCCTGCAAAGAGTCGGATTTCTCAATATGTGCAAAAAAAAAAAAAAGACTCAAAGTTTGGAGTAAATGTACAGTCCACAGTGAATGAATGCTAAATATTCCAGATTGCTGTCTTTTTTATCTTCTTTTTTTAAGAAAATATGATCAATAAACTAGAATTATTTGAACATGTAAAAATAAACTACAGAGCAACCGGGTATGAAAATAGCCTCTTTTTTTCTTCTTCTCCCTTTCTAACAATGATACAAATAAGATTTTGTGGCAACTTGTCTCGCCATCCTGTAAACCCTCTCAAAACACTGAGGGGAAAAAAAAAAAAAAAAAAAATCTAGCCAACATTCAGCTCAAATGCTTAAGAGATGTTTAAAATTGCACATCGGGGTGAAAATAGGAGCAAAGTCAGATGGTGTGTGACAGGAGACAGCAGATATGAAAAGTGGCGAACAGAGCGTGATCAACACATTTTGAAATATAGAAGGCCGCGTAGCAACAAAGGAAGAAAATTAATCCCATCAGGAGACAAGATGGCGCAAATGATGATAGACGACCTCTAAGATTAGGCCGACAAAAATTTAGAGATTAAATGAGGTATTGCACAGATTAATAACAATAAAAAAACGGCATAAAGGCAACAGAATGTACAGCAAACTGAAGGAACATTTTTAATCATAATTATGAAATCATCAACTTTATTTTAGAAAGACTGGGAAAAAAAATTTAGTGTCGTCGAGGGCAAAAAAAGAAAAGGGAAGAAAAAAAAAAGTTTCACTCGTCGTCCCATTCGTCCTCTTCCTCAAAGTCGTCGTCATCGTCGTCGTCGTCGTCATCGTCTGCGGGGGAAATGGAGGAAATGAATAATTGAATAAATGAATTTCAATTACTTTTAGTTTTAAAAGAATAGTTTGATGAATATACACAGCTCTGGCAAATATTAAGAGACCACTTAAAACGATCAGTTTCTCTGATTTGACTTTTTATAGGTATATGTGAGTAAAATGAACGTTGTTGTTTTTTTCCAAGAACTACTGACAACATGTCTCTCAAATTCCAAACCCAAAATTTTGTATTTATCTGCAAAAAATGAGAAATGGTTAAAAAAAAACAACCCGACAAAGATGCAGTGCTTACAGACCTCAAATAATGCAAAGAAAACAAGTTTATATTCATTTAGAAGCAACAATACTAATGTTTGAACTCAGGAAGAGTTCAGAAGTTGATATTTGGTGGAATATCCATCAGGTTCTCAATGGGGTTCAGTCCAGTGATCTCTTCAATTTTTCCCCCCAGAGCTGCATATATAAATCCTAACTACATAAAAGTCATTGTTACTTTTATTTGTCAAAAAAAACAAGACAGATCTGGAATGTAATATTCCAATCTCACACGAGGAAATCAGTAAAATTAATCCACAAACTCCCTCTGCTGTGCAGCGTGAGTAAGAGCAACGACCTCAACAACTGAGATCCTAAAGGGTTCCTACACAACTTTTATTTCAAAATTCCAATCCTCGCTCCTCTTACTGGAGATAAATTAAGAAGTTCTGGATGTAGGTGTATGTACATGAGCTCATGCTAATCAGTACTGAATCTGTGTGTACCTGACGAGTGGATAGCCTTGCTTCTCTTCTGCATGGCGGCCATCAGCGCCCCGACGATGCCCGCGGTCGGTGCTGCGTCAGTAGGTGTCTGTTCGGAGTTGTCGTCCCTCTGTAAAGATGGGAACCCAGAAGAAATGAGTTTCTGCAAGAAAAACGCGTAGCTACTGGGCTCTGGTGTGTGTGACAGATGAACACTAACAGCTTTCAGTTGGACTCCTTGTCGGATCTGGTCCAGAAGTGCGTCTCTGCCGCCGCCGCCGCCGGTGGACACCGGCCTCTCCTTCTGGTCCACCTTCTTCAGCTGCGCTCCCTCTCTGATCTGACTCAGCAGCGCAGACTTGCCGTCCCCTCCGTTGGCCTCCAGGGAGGGCGGAGGAGGAGGCCCGGGAGGCGGCGGAGGCGGCGGGGGCGGAGGAGCGCCGTTGCTGGCCGGCGGCGGTGGAGGAGGAGGCGGGGCCACGGGGAGGGAGGAGTGTGCCGGGGCGGGGGGAGGCGGGAGAGTGCCTCGGCTGGGTGGTGGAGGCGGCGGGGCGGACATACCCGGTCGGGACGGGGGCGGAGGCGGGGGCGCTGAGACGGGAGGCCGGGAGTGGGGAGGAGGCGGCGGGGCGCCCCGGACCACCCGGGAAGGAGGAGGTGGTGGAGGGGCGGAGCCATGTTGGGGTGGGGGTGGAGGAGGAGGGCCGCCTCTGGGGGGAGGCGGTGGAGGAGCTAAACAAAAATAAAACAAAAACCAAACATATCATCAAAACAGACACTTTTCATGTCTGTAAGAAGTCACTGACAGTTACCATAACAACCAGATTTTATTTAGTTTTTATTCCCCCCTTTCGTGACAACTGCAGGGGGATCCTCATCATTTGACAGACTGAGATGTTTGGCAGCTCTTGCATGAGCCAAACCATGCAATCATAACTAAGCCATACAGGATCAGCCTTCTCAGCTGGAGTTCATATCAATGTTAGTGAAACCGAGGAACACAGCGCCGTGTCACACTACAACCACAACAATGCACGTATTTTACTGGCATTTTATGTGATAGAATGATGATGCTGGATCCATTTCCTTCCACATAGGAGAACTATTACTCTTTCATAAGAAAGCAACAATAAGTCTAGTTTCCTGTTTGCCGCAGGTCCTGTAAAAGGCGAGACAGATATGAAAGATGGTGCTCTGGTCTGATGAAACAAGTTTTAGCCATAAAAACGCCACTTGTTGAAGAATGTAACCCTGCATGTCCCATAAACACATCATTTCCACTGTGCGGCGAAAACAAAAAAACAAAGCAAAAAACCCGAGAGCAGAGGTTGAGCTTTCAGTGTAAAAAAAAAAAAAAAAAAAGCCTAAACAATCAGCCAGAGGTGAAGTGCTGCGTTTCCAATCAAAGTATTTTAGGTACTATAGGAATTCCACAAAATCCAGACCTAAATCTAATGTTGGAAGACTTGAAAATTGACATTTATAGATCCTCTGTCTTGTATTTGTGAGCCATTTCACAAAAACAAATGTAAAATGTTAAAGCCTCTAAAAATGCAAAGCTGTTAAGAAAGTTGAAATTGTAGTGGCAGACAAAAGTTGACTCATTTGGTGGAAGAAAAATGCAAACTTTCCAGACTTTCATTTGGAAAAAAAAAATGTTGTGAGCGATCAATCACCGTCCTTCCCCTGCCCAACTGTGCACATCATCATGGTGTTGGTGGTCTATCACATAAAATCCCCCCAAAATACTTTGAAGTTTGTTGTCGTAATGAGACAAAATTATCGCGTTCCACCATATAAAACCAAATTCCTTCTTGCACCAAACTACATGCAAAGAGTTAAACAAAGTCAACCAGAAGTTTAAAATTCTTTAGCTTCCCAAGGAAGGAGACGCTCTGCAATTATTCAACAAAACGTCAGAAAATGTATTCAGGAAGTCTCGTGACAGAGGATCACACAGCAGACAGAACCTCTGCAGGAACTGCAAAACACCTCATGGTGGAATCTTAGCATAACTGCACATGCAGCGTCACAGTTAGCTTCCACAGCCGGTCATGCACAGAAACCTACCGCTCCACCTGGGCGGACCTGGGGATAAAACCACCACACTAGTTAGATTGTCAGCTAAAGACAATCGGCCCCGCTTCAAAGAAATTCACATAATCCAGAAAAAAAACAAAACATTTCCATACAGTCATATTCAATTAAGAGTATCTGTTCTAATGAGACTCGTTTGTGCGGTTTAAAAAGTACTTTAACAAAGAAATGTGAGAAGGTTTTTTTTGGCGAGTTTCACTTTGTGAATTGCATCGCTGAAATTACTAAACTTTTCAATAATATTCAACTATTGAGTGTGACTGTCCATCCCCATTCGGCGGCTGTTTATCGCTAGTTGTTCAGGATTAATTGCCTCGTTCCAACAGAAAATCTGTTTGAATCTAGATCCAACGGAAATGCGGAGCAGAGAGTGCGGTGGCCGTCTTACCTTGTCTCCGTACCTCGTTTTTGACGGCCTCCACGCCTCCATTTTTCTCAATGAAGTCGTAGATGGCCTTGGAGGTCTCCTTGTCCTTCAGCTGAGCCTCGGAGATGCCGGCCAAATCAAACAGGTTCTTCAGCTCTGGGTCCAGGTTATTCATCTAGAGAAGGCAAAAAAAAAAGAGAAAAGGAACACAGTAAATACGCCGATACATAGTTAATAGAAAAAAACAAAAACAAAACATTTATACCCATCAATGCTTCTCACATTTTCTCATGTTAAAACTACAAAAGATTTTTTTTTTCACACCCAAACATGCTTCAAGTTTCATTAGATTGGAGTGTAAGGGGTATGAATATTTTGTTCACTGTTATACAGAAATTTGTGAATACATAACTAACCGTCCACCACCCCAAAAAAAAAAAAAAATAAAAATAAAAAAAAAATATATATATATATATATATATATATGAACATAACAAAAACTGTGTGTAATTTGAACAATGAAACCTAAAGAGACTCAAATGTAATCTGATTCTCCTAAAATAAATAAATACAAATCTACATCATCACTATCCAACTAATGTGAACATAACGTCTGACATGGTGTCTGACGTTGGTGACGTTTTCTGTGAAGATTCGTTTCACATTTTGAGCTGAACTTCCTGACTCCAAAGGAAACCAATTTCTGCGGCTCTGCCTCCACCTAGTGGCCAGTGCTGGAACATGTTCTCACCTTGACTTTTGGCTCGACAAATGCAACACTGTTTTGAGGAGCTTTTCTTTTTCCACACTAAAAATGTTGATGATGGCGACACAATTCGCAGTTATTGGAACACATTCTGATGTTTCCACTTTTCTTTTTTAATCTGTGTTTGAGCTCACATGGCTGACAGTAGTTGATGGACTAAAAGCTCTTTGATTTTACAAAGAAAAATTAAACCTCAACTAACAATAAGGAGCAAAAATAGCTCGTCTTTACCTTGAGAGTAATTACCAGGTAATAAACCTCTTTGCTCAGAGCTATGTATAAAAAGACTCCTTAATTCGTGAAACTAAAATTCCCTGGGCTTAATTTTGTCATTTGCAGGCTGCGATCCATCCTCCTGGATCCACCGGTTTTCCTCATTGGGACGTCGGAAACCTGAGCTATAGATTATGCAGATGCACGTTGATTCTCCTCCGTCTGAAATCTCCTCGTGTGCGCAGCTCGGATTAACGTTTAAAAGCTGATATTACATTTAAAATAATCCACCTCGGGGAGGCGTGCCCGACTGGATGCGGCTTGAGACGGTCTACCCGTCACGCACGTTCAAAACCGAAGTTGTGCAAACAAACGGGGAGCTCTGAATCAATGCTGCTTACATCAAAGCCGGTGTTTGGATTCCATCCTATGTGATTTACATGCCTGTAAGAAAGAAAAAAAAAAGGCAGAAGAAATGTAAGTTAAAGCAGTCAGATAAGCCTCAAATGGAGAAAAAGAGTTAACAGCTAGAGCTGTTTACTGTAATACTTGGTACTTTTGTGGCTTGTAACAACTGAGTGATTGCACAGGGGTTTTTTTACACAATTTCAAGGCAACATTTTATATATGACCAGATTTTTTCCTGATAAATGAAAGAAATAGTTGCCATCCGCCAGCAAGAAAGGCTGATGGCAGACTTGACTTGAAGGATTGACAGAAGGCTGGATAACATGAAGACTAGATCAAACAAACATTAAATATACACCGTCAGGACACTGGCAATTTCATGACAGCGTCGGTCAGAGTCATTACCAGAAACTAAATCGACAACGCTAACGCTAACCCCAGCGGCTACTCACTGGAAGTTGCTGGGTGTGCCGATGTCGGCCTTGGTCAGCTTCTTCTTCTTCGCTTTGTCCTTCTTGAGCCTCATGGGGAAGGAGCCGTGCACGAGGTTGTTCATCTGAGAGTTGTTGTGAATACGATGCGAGTTGCTGATCTCTGGGTGTTTGATGTCGACGGTCGCCATGGGCAACGCAGGTCCTGGAGAAACGGCGGCCGAAAGGATAACGTTAATGTTGGAGAAACGAGACAGAAAAATACACAGAAGTCGGTGAAAATGAAAGCTTTCGACATTTCAGGTAGAGTCCAATTAATATTAGCACAGATTTTTATATATATATATTTTTTTTTTTATTACCGTTACACAGAGACAACGGAGCATGTCTGCATTTGGTAGAAGTACAAACTCTTAGAATCAATACGAAAGAAAACACAATATGTTAAGACGCATCTGTGTTGAAAAAGTCAAATGATTATTCATTTTACATACAGAAATATATTTAAGGCATTTGAGGATTATGACAAAATTCAATAAAATATTGCTATGCTGATTTTGGACTTCATTGCCAAAAAGAATCCACCGACCAGAACGCACACCCAGGATGAGTCTTTGAACAGTGACTCCAACTGCAGTCCACATGTTGGGAATCTCCCTCAAACTCTTCAGTGGACTGCACTTTACAATAGAATAGTATATTGTCGCACAAAGGGGAAATTCAGGCATAACAGCAGCATTAAAACATTTCAATTGGTTTTTTGTAATATGTACATTGTCTGGGATGCGAAAAGTTTGGGTTTTCGTAAGATGTTGGTCATAAAAGCGTAAACTAATTGTGTCGTCAGTTCTCGGACACATACCTCTTGAACTCGCTTTACGGAAACATTTAGGAGTTAAGCAGGGTAGCGGTGACGCCGAGCGCGCGCATCGTCCTCCCGCCCTGCCCCACACCCGCCCGCCTTCTCCTGCTCGGCAGCTGCTCAACCCAACGTCTACCAGCATTTTACCCGCCAGGCTGCGAGCTCGCTCCTCCGTGCGAGCGGAAGAGTCAGAAAGAGACGGGTAGAGTTCGTCCTGAGGGAGGACCAGGCAGTGAAATGAAGACAGACAGCCTGGACCCAACCCACCAGCAGCATCAGGACCAGCAGCAGCCGCCGGAGCCGCTCGTCCTCCGACCCCACCCTCAGAAAGAAGCTCCTCACAAGGGGCCGAAAGAAAGGTTGTGCAGAACATCATGGCCGCTCTTGGAACCGATCGAAAGAAATAGCATTGAGGCAAGAAGCAGATCTCAGGTCTTCCTTCACAGGTAAAAAAAATAAAATAATCAAGTTGTAGAAGACATCAAGCAGATAAGGCGCCCAAAAAGATTTAAAAAACAGCCGACATTCAGCCAGCCAGCAGCAGACGGACATCCATCCTACTTCAGTCCAAGCTGGCCAGAGTACAACGCTCCGTTCAGCTTTCCAGCATCCGTTCGCTACAAGCAGCTCCTGCTTTTACCCCGCAAAGCACGCAAATGTATCTAATCCCAGATAGTTATTCTGCTCGGAGCGCTGCTGGTCTTTATGTAACCATTAAAACCCGTCCAGGGCATAATCCCATATTAATCTGTGACGTTTCTAAAACACGATGAAACTGCGGGATGGGAGAAAAATGAGGCAGACAGCGAAAGAGAGACCGAGACGGGATGAAAACGGAGACGGATTAAATGATGAGAAAAGGGGGAAAAGTGCAGCCGAGGTCGTCGATGAGCGAAGGAAAGCTGGAACAGGAAGTAGTAGGAAAGGACCAGAGCTGGGCGACGATGAGAGAATGAGAACAGGATAGGCAGGAAAACAGCTCTATGAGAGAAGAGAGGATGCAACTCAATTTTTACATCTCGGTGAACTTCAGCTCTATAAACATCGACGTATGTTAAAATACCAATTTAAAATACAAATTATGATTTTTTTTTTTTATTTGTCTCTCTTAAATGTTGTTTAATGCTGATCATTAAACAAAACTTGGATGCCAGACAAATAGAAAGTAACTAAATATAGAATACAGATTTTGAAGTGATGATTTCATTCAAGGGAAATAATAATAATAAAAAATAATCCAATCTAATTCAAACCAATTCCTCGTTTGTTATATCATGAAATTAAATTTGCTGTTTTACACCCTTGTGAATAAAAGTTATTCAAAATCTGCATTATCTAATCATCTTCGGCTCATCTTAGGTTTTGCTTCTTTATCCGAAACATCAAAGAGTGAAAAACGAAATCATACAAAAATCATGAAAATTTCAAAATACTTGAATGTTCCCCTTAGTTTTCTCCCCCCCAAAACTAGAGGAATCAGCTGGTGTTTACATGTTGGTTTTAGAATCTTGACTATATCGCACTGAGCCACTATTTTGATTGTCTGTTTTTGAGAAGCCTTCAAATAAATCTGTCAAACTCAGCTTGAAACTTCATGGAGGTTATATCGAGTTACTGGGTGTAATGGATTCCTGCAACCACAAGGGGGCAATAATAACCAAGTTGTTACCAGTCAGCGAAGAGGGCCGCATTTAGTCAAAGGTAAAAGATGAATCCAGGTGTGATTATTGAGCATTTCATAACATACAAGTAAAAAACGTACCATTTGGAGGGTCTCGCCTCTTCTCTGTGAACACAAATAAATCATATCATTACAACGCTGCATTTGACAAATCCTTCTATTAATTAGAGGAGAAAGCGAGCGCCAAAGTGTGCGCAGAGGTAAAAAAAGAAAAAAAAAGAAAGAGCAAGAAGTTTCATCACTGTCAGTGCAGGAGTCAGCAGGTGGAGAAGAGTTGGTGAGAAAATTTTAGTTTAGTGCGTTTAGGAGACGACCAGACCCTCATCCACGTGTTTCTACGAGTCTCGGATTATATATTAAAAGTATACTAAAAAAAATCAACAAGGGAAGGCGAGGTGGAAAAGATGGCCTCAAAAACACAAGTTTGTTTTCCAGGGGTTAAAGGATTAACAGGAAATGGTTGTTGGTCAGAAAACGCAGAAGATTCAAAGTGGACCAGATGAAAAGATGAAGAAATAAAAGCCACAGAATGTGAAAAAATAAATGTTTTTAATTGAGCTGGTGGTGATAAACGTGATGGAAAAGTGCTCAGAAGTTTATGAAAGCACGCGTGAATTAGAAGTCGGAAGGAAACGATTAGACAGAGCATAGTCCAAAGTATGAGAAAAACCCCCCAAAACAAACAATTCACTCTGTTGTTTAAGAGTACTAGTTGTTGGTAGTAAGAGACAATATATCCCTATAACAATATTATACAAAAAAAATGATCTCAACAAGTACGAGTCCATGAAGATTCTTTTATTGTTTTGGTAATTTAATCCAAAAAAACAGATTCATTGCAGAGTGCTATATTTTAAGCATTAATTCCTGTTAGTGTTCAATTCAACTTTCCAAAATTAAGCTTTAATAGACGACTGACTTGTCAGCGTCTTCAGCAATGACCTTCTGTGACTTATCCTGCTTGTGGAAGGTGTCGGAAACTGTTTTTTCCCCCAAATTTTTATACTTAGAAATATCTTTTTATTCCACTTGTATGATAGTAACAAAAAAAACAACAACAAAAGAAAAAAACACTGAATATAGTTATTTGTAATCCAAAATGTCTCTAGCATAACTTTACTAACTACTAAGGTGCAAAAAGAAGGTCAAAGATCTGATAAGGTAAAAAACTTTGAGAAACGCTTAAAGTGCTAAGAAATAACCTTATTAGCAGAATTGGTATGATCAACTTACGATTAACAGAAACAAACACTGAAAATGCATCCCTCTGTGTCAAATTAATCTATTAAATTGAACCGAACTACTGAAACTAAAAACTGACAGTTTTACCAGGATCAGTGCATCAAAAAAAAGAGAGACACGTTCAGACGTGGATTTAATTTGTGCTACTATTTTCACAGTAGTGAAAGTCAACAATCGTGTTTCGTTGCATTTATTAGGCGCCATGATTTGGCTTAGAATCAGTGAAAGCAAAACAAAACAAAAAAAGGTTACATTGAAATTCCCCAACCTTGTAATTGTTTTAAAGAAACAGAATTTGCATCCTTGAACTTTTTCACAACGCTCCCACATTTTGGATTTTATGTAACAGATGCAGAGCGGCCAATGATAATGTCCACGCCTCTCTTCAGATTTTACTTATGAAAACAATTAAAGCCATAAATCCTTTTCCTTTCGCAAACTACTTTGTGCTGTATCGTCACATGACATCCCAGTGAAATACCTAGAAGACTGTGGTCTCGATATGAGAGAATGTGAAAAAGTTCAAAGCGTGCGAATAGCTTTTGCGAGTCGCCAGAGATCAACGGCGGAAGGTCGTACCCGTTTTCCTGTTTCTTTTCACCGTCAGCTCTGTTAAGGCGACATGAAAACGTTTGGTCTCGTCTTCGCTGGCGAAGTTCAGACCCACTTGGCACGTCTATAGATGCACACACACACACACACACACACACACATAAATGTGACAAAAACATAGCTTCAGCTGAACACCAATCTATTTTTAATTATGCGCACAGGGACAGCACTCAGCTCCGTCGCAGGCAATCCCACACACAGCCTGCTTGAGTCTCGCCAACAAAGATCTTCAACTCAACATATGCAGAGTTAAATCTTCGGTTGTCTACACTTAATTTGATCTGATTTTTTTTTTTTAAATATTAAGCACAATTTGGAAAACGATAACTTTTTTTGTTTTAGACCAAAAGTTTTCTAGAGGTCAGATTTGGTCACAAAATTGCAAGAGACATGACAGACTGACAGAAGGATCATAGCTAGTGAAAACCAGAATCTTTAAACTAAAAACTTAGAAGCAGACACGGGCAACTCACGTCTCCAGCAAATGTAATGAAGTAAGCTTTCTGCAGGTTACCAATGAAGCCGTTGTACAGCTCCTGTTCGAACATCATTTTACCCTCCTGTGAAAAAAAAAAAATATATATATATATATAAAGTTGGTCTTTACTTCAGCGGATACACCGCCCACTGATTTGGTTGAGCCGAAATGAAAACCCGTCATATCTCCACTTACCCTTATGTCCAAAACCCTGATGAAGTAGGAGCGCTGCGGGTTGTCCTTGACCAGACAGGCCACCCCGCAGCATCTTTTGTTCCAGCTGCTGTTTCGTTCTGCTGTGTACACCTGGACCACTCCTGAAGACAACGTCTGGAAAGGAAGAGCACGCATCACTAACCGGGTCGTTTCCACATGGAAAATTATTTACCAGCAGATGTAGTAACACACACACACACACACACACACACACAAAAAAAAAAAAAAAAGCGGATGCATCAGTGATGAAACGCTTGCTGCTGATTCTTTGTAACTGAATCATTCATCGAATGGCGCGTGCTGAAAATAGCAGTGACGAGTGAGGTAATTCATTCTGAGAAATGACGGGAGTCAAACCGGTGGCCCTTATTTTAGGACGTAAACAGGAGCGCTGGCTGTGGACAATTCCTCTTGGAAGGGCCGACGAAACCGAGCGGTTCAACACATTGCTTAGAGAACTTACGGTGTGATTACACAGCTGAATGGAGGGGGAGGAAATGGAGAAAGAAGTTCCCAAAATGATCAGCGAAAATAAATAAACCAAAAATAAAACCAACACCATTTTCTCCACGAGAGCATCAATAAACATCAGGACATTCAAACATGATTAAATGTGTTCAACTCATTGATGTAAAGCAATCTTATTAGATTTAGATCTCAAACGGGAATGTTTCTCAAGAACAATATTTGCGCTTGTGCAGACGCTGTCACAAAAAGTAGTAAGAAATATTTTCTTTTGTCAGAATTTTTATCCTCATAATCACCCACTGCTACTTTAAATCATGAGAACGTGGATGAAAATGGAAAAATCTTATTTGAATCCACAAATGTATAGCGAAATTGTTAAAAGATTCGGCCAATCATCAAGTTCTGGATGATGAGGTTTATAGCTATCTGTAAGTATCCTAATAATCAGATTACACCTTTTTGATTAATCCACATATTTTACCTTCAATCATCGTTAGAGAAAATATAAATACCCAGCCGAGTCAGACGACGCTTCATTAGACTCACTAGAACTCGGACAATATTGTCAGGTTTTAGTATCACAAGATTTCATCATCCTCCTGTCAAAACAATAATCAATTCCCTCCGGATCGTCAAACAATTCATCTTCCAGGAGCCAGGAAGGACACAGAAACAGGTGTCGAAACCCAGAACTCATCTAATCTCCTCCTGAAGTAAAAGAAAATCCAAAAGGATTCGACACCAAAACTAAACCGACGCCTTTTCAACCTCCTCCTATAACAAATATTACACAGGTAAGCAAAGTCAACGTCCCAGCAACCTCTGCTGCAGAAGTTGGAGCACGAAACGCATCGCTGCTGTTCAAGCACATTCATGTGGTTCTGTTCTGGCCCATTACACTGCAGGAGCTAGCTTCAGAGTCCACACACACACACACCTGTAGAGAACACAGAGACGAGATCATAAGGGCCAGATTAGGCTCCTATAGTTTTTACATGCGTCTGCAGGGTGTTGCTCTCACAGGGGGGCTCCGGTTTCACAGCCACTAAACACACACACACACACACACACACACACGCACACACACGAAAGCGGGAGCATCAGGAGAGGAAAAACCCGGTGGGGCCTTTGGTTCCAGGAATTACTGCTTACATCAACATCTTCTCATAAACTGCTCAACAAATCAAACTAAAACAAAAAACACAAACAAAAAAAACGCCACAAAGTGAAACACTGAGGAGACACAGAAGCAGCATGTTCTTTTTTTTTTTTTATCCCCATCAGCAACATTATGTAGCAGCTTTACGGGGAATTTTTCATGCAACACAATGGTGTCAAGGAGATTCATCTGTTTACGAAGCTCTGATTTTTCCTGACAGACCCAAAGGCAGCAGGAAAGGAGGGAAGAGGAAGATGGGGGCGGGTGGGGGGAGGTTGTGAATGTGACATCACCATAAATCCAAGAATATCACTCGCTCGCGAAGCCGCCGTCTCAACAGCAAACGGCCTCTTTATCACCCTACTTCTCCAACATGCAACAGTGATAATGCAGTGATGTAACCGAGCGGAAACCCTGCAGTCAGCCCTTATTTACTCAAAGCGACGTGGCTACCGACATGTTGCTCCTGAAAGGTCCAGCTCTACCAGGATAGGAATTAAGAAAATGGAGCTCAGAAAACTTGGCTGACCTTTAAGCCTTTTAAAAACAGCTAAATAAAAAAAAAGCAGAGGAAAGCTGATTTTTTTTCTTCTCTCTCTCTTTCTTTCTTCCTTCCACGACCCCGTCCCAAGGCAAAAAATCCTAAGGCCGACCACAGCACTTCCTGTAGGACCTGACTGCTGATTAGGCAGTCCGTACACACACAGACACACACACACACACACACAGGCCGAGTGAACTGGACCCTTTCCACCTTTCTGCCGAGTAAGACGGCGCTTTTGATACTGAACACAGCAGGAGGAATACTAATGAGCCAAACCAATCAGAGAGCTCGTTGTTGAAGTGTGTACCGGTGGGTGTTTGGAATGTCAATTAATTAAAGAGCTGGATTTCACTATGGAAAAAAAACAAAACAAAAACATTTTTCTGCCCAGTGCACAACTGTTTTCATTGTTGTCCTTTGATAAAGTTACAAACTGCAGCTTTTATAAACAAAAGTTGCTGGAAAAAAATTCAAGAAACCAAAATATTTAATGCCGATTCAACAGATTTACTGTAGCGAGACTTTTGCTGTTTTGTTAGATGTAAAAGCAATCTGATCTTCTTATGCAGTTTTTTTTTTATTTTTTATGTGTGATATTTTACTGAACGCTATTTTATAAGCATCTCTCATGTCTCATGTGTTAAGATTTCTAAATTTACAACTGTAGACCTTTCAGAAGATCTAACAGAGAAACTCTAGCTGGACGTGTTTGGAAATATCTCCGATTATGTATGTATACTGTACATATGCTAATTAGCCATGCGCTACGCTGAGTTGAAAAGCCTTTCAGCCTACAACCTGCTGCATTAAAAAAAATAAAATACAAATTACTCAAAAGATTCAAAAACGCATGTAAATTATAACACTGCCAGAAAAAAAGGGGGGCAAGTTTATCATCAACGTATGAAATAAGTCCTGAATTAAAAGTTTTACAAAACGCACTCAAGTATGTTCTCAGGTAAACATTTCAGACTTTTTTTTTTCCAGAGGACTCTGTTTCTTACATTTTCTGCATAAGCACATTGCATAATGCACAATCATTCTGCAAGCCAGGACATCGCTTACTGCTGGCCATTGCAATTAGATCCAGTATGGAGACGCGATGTCAATCACTTCCAGTCTTCCCCTCGCAAACATCCGTCACACACACACACACGCACACACACACGCTTTGTCTCTCCGCATGAGACGACAAGAGCGTGGGACTGGCAGGAATGTTCCCGATTCCACGTCTCCCGTCACATGCTGCAAGATAACATAGTCAGGAAGCCAGAGGAACGCCGTCACTGCATTTCAAACAGGTTACATAGCTGTGGGGACACGCCTTAGAAACCTGTGGGCTCATGTAAAGCAAAAAAGGAAGAGAAAACACAAAGGAGGCGAGGCATTTCACCGTGTGACCTCATGCAGGCTCCGCCAAGCCTGTCATGAGACAGGAAATGCTCCTTTGCTTTTTCTAAGCAAAGGAGCAGGAAAACGCTTCTGCGTACACCTGGGCAGAGAAATCCCAGCTGGTCTGCCTGCGCCTGATCAACCTGCGTTCGCATGAGGAGGAAGAGGCCTTTTCTCGGCTGCTGGAGGAGCTTCTACCAAGCACAATTACAGGAAACAACGATTGCTATGAGGAACTAACTGAGAACAGGCCGAGTTAAAGCAGCCGTGAAGGACCTTTGAATGTACAACTGCAAGATAACAAAATCAATGTGGAGGAAATAATGTAATAAAAGCAAATTTAAAAAAATAAAAAAAGGGTTATATTACTGCACTGCCAGTAAGCTGGCTGAAAATTAAGGGAAAAGTTCACCTGCAGACTTGCTTCCAGCGCACAAAAGCCAACTACCAGTAATAAAGCTGAACAATAAACTATACTTTTAATTATTTTTGCAAATTTATTGTGTGCAACGGGACTGACTGCATGCAACATATTGCACTGACATCCTGCACGTCAGCAGAACAGCTGAAAGGCATTTTTCTGAACCTTGAAGCAAATATTTAAGGTATATTTCAGATTCCGAGATGCTAATGCTAAGGGGAAGTGTTGGGAACTTTACACAATAAAGGAAAAGAAAACAGGTTCGCCTTCACTGTTATTCCAATAATTAGTGATAATATTGCACTCAAGTGTGTTTTAATAACAGACTAGATAAATAAATAAGTAGATGGTATGGCTAGCAGAGCTGTTCCGTTTTAGCGGCATTAACAACAATTGTAATTTTCTACTTGAAGCTAAATTCGTCGACGCATGCATGGTGAGGATGATGGATTTTAGACTGCCTGATGATAAAACTGTTCGTCGAAGGTCACCGATTTTAAATCGACTGAAGAACCTCCACAGCTGGTTCGTCAAGTTCAGCAGAAGCCAGTCGCAGATATATTCATTTAAATCCGTTTTCACAAAGAAGGGAGCCAACAAGCAGAGAAAAAGAAAGTTCACAGGGTTAGCCTAAGACGGATGGAAAACCCTGATTAAGCATTAACTGCTGATGGGATCCACCTTTAGAGGAAAGAGAGCCACAAGAACGCAGAAATGTACGGAGCACAGCATGAGTCGAGTATGGTAGGGCTGGGTTTGTGTCAAAACATTTTCTTTTTTTTTTTTTTAAATGCACCAGCGTTTCCGTCGGTCTAACCATTAACACCTAAAGTCCAAAAGCTACTTCATTCTTGGCCAACTCTGATCTATTCCGACCCAGGAGTGAAACTTTAAATCATTAACGAAATGTCAGCAGTGGCAAACCGCAGCGCATGTCCAGGCTGCAGTGATAAGCAGATATCCATTGATCTAATGTCCCAGAGTAACTTGGTAGTTTATATCCAATGAAACGCCACATAGTCAGAGAGACTGCGCCTTCTACTGGAAGCATTGATCCCAGTACTGGCTGTTTTAGGTCAGGGCCGAAATTGTGATGACAGCTGCGAAATACGTCCCAACTACAGTTTAATCATTCCAGGATGCCTGTGGAGATACACAGTCCGTTTAAAGTAACCATTTATGAAGATTGGGATAGGGAAACACACACACACACCAAAAAAGGGAGAAAGTTGTTGCAGATTTTGGAACAAGTCTAAAGGATACACTGAAATATTTAGCTGGCGACCTAAAACGGATATTTTTAGCTTGACTTGATGACTGGAAATTCAGATTAGTGAGCACATAATAACAGCTCAGCACTTCTGACAAAAGAGCAACAAAAATACAGTTTGCTGGAAATTGCTTGGTATTTGCTACAAAGTTAAATGAACGTCTTTTAGTGTCAGTGGGGATTTTAAAGATTAAGTCAGAGGAAATACCAACAAACATCTTCTACAAAAGAACTGTGTTCATTTAGAGAGTGCGAGATGTTCAACAGATAACAGGAAGGCAGTTTTTGTCTTCTAAGCTGTTCTTGAACATGTTGCATTTTGAAATGTGGGCAGCCATCTGGAAACTACAAGAGTCTAGATTGTCGAGCCTATTTTCCACAAATACAGTCAATTAATCTTTGATTAAAGATTAAAGAAATCAACTTTTTTTTCCCTGTGATACGGATAAAAACTGAACAACCAATAAATATTTCACTCCAGCTATATCTTTGCAGCTACTATCTACTACTAACTCTGTACAAACAGAATACATAGATTTGTGACATTATGGAAACCTGAGTCCAAAACAGGACTTGATTCGTCCACTGCCGGATGGTTTGGACATGTTCTGGACACCAAAGATTGAATGCCAATTTCCATATTCCACTTAAACTCCAATGTAAAGAAATACGAGTATATGAGCGCAGTAATTAATAACAACCAGACCCAAAAGGAAATTAGAACCAAAATAAACGGATACAGATTGTGATAAAAACACTTTTTGAGGAAAAATATACAGTGAAGCTAAAATATACCAGAAATTTTTGCGAGTCATCTCCATAATTTAATGAAAGACAAAAAAAAACAAAAACATAACTTGATCACAAATCAAATAGATTCCCCGTGGTTTAAGTACACGAGTAGTGCAGAATGGTTCGCTTACAAGCATTAAATTGAACCTGGAAGAAACAAAAATGTCAACATGTAGGCACAATTTACAGATAAAAAAAAAACACAAAAAAAATGGTAAACGGTTGGGGGAAAAAAAAAAAAAAAAAAAAAAAAAGAGCCCAGGCTTGCTGCTGCTTCCAATAAAAACAACCAATGATCACTCACTGGGAAGAAGTAATAATAAAAAAAAATAGATAAATAAAACCACTTCTCTACTGGTAACAGGCCAAAAAACACAAATTCCTCCTAACTGAGGAAGGAGACAGAGAGATATATAGCAAGAAGTGTTAGCAGCTTTTAATATGCAGCATTGCTCTTTTTCCAGGGTGGCATTAAAATGAGGAGCGGCATGAACTTGTCAAGAGTCACCGGTCAATTGCACCTTGTTTTTATTGCTTCCATTCAGTTAGCAAAACCATAACACCTGCCGACAAATACTTAGTTATAATTATTTTTGTAGTGCTTTTATTCTATGTCTATAGAGGACAGAAGTATGACAACTCTATGTGGATTAACACAAACCTGTGTGTATGCGTGTGTGTGTGTGTTTGCGGTGATTGGGGTTGGTGGAAGGGGGACATGCATGCACGCAAAAACCGCCGGCCACTGACAACGAGGACATGAATATGAATCACATACATGGAGAATATCTTATGTAATAAGGGATCATCTCATAAAACTGAATCGTGACATTGCAGTATTGTGATCCCGGCTGAAATCATCGTGGAGGAACTGAAGGCTACTCCCAGATTTTTTTTTTATTTTTTATTTTTTTTTGGGACTGGTTTGCCTTGCACTGGGGGATTGAAATTTAAAGCGACTCAGCTCTGCTCCACTGCGCATTCTTCTCGGCGGACGCACACTTCCCGAAAACAAGCAGGCTTCAG
Organism: Gambusia affinis; assembly: GCF_019740435.1. Taxonomy (NCBI): domain Eukaryota; kingdom Metazoa; phylum Chordata; class Actinopteri; order Cyprinodontiformes; family Poeciliidae; genus Gambusia; species Gambusia affinis. The sequence goes on from NC_057890.1 coordinate 7,681,545, forward strand.
ACACATTATGTAAGGAGAGTACCGAAAGCACTCCTTTTTCCACTGATGGGTTTAACAGCTCCGACACCCTGGCTGTGTTAACGCCAGGCTCGCTGCGGTTAGACTACTGACAGCGGAATTTCAGGATTTCCTGGATGTTTCCAGCTCCCAACTTTGATTTAAACCCAGTGGCAACAAACACAAAAAAAATATATATATACGTATGACATAAAAGTTGTCTTTTCAACCAAAGCTCCACACGGTCCCAACGACTGTCAAAACAAACCAGCTGTGTAACTTTGTAGCCTCAACATACAATTAAAATTGTAGGCCACAAACTCAAGCTGGAAATCAGTTCTCATGACGGCACAAGTTAGCAGCATTAGCCATTTTTTTTTCTTAGCAGATTTCATATGCGAATTTAATAAGACAAAACTTACGATGCATTTCCTCCCAAGGTAGTTAAAAAGGCTTTCATTGTCCTGCTGTGACAAGATTAAGGAGCCGACATTGCTTTGCCGCCGTTGCGGCGGGTGTCCACTCATTATTAGGGATCAGTTTATGAAGTCTGCACCCGCTGACTGCTTGTCGGAGGTCCGGGAAGATACATAAACAATCCCTCGGTCATCCGTGGCCTGCCTCCGACTCCTCACGCCGGTGCGGCAGTATTCCGCCGCTCCGCCGAGATAAAGGTGAGTGGGGGCGGGGGGGAACGAGCACGGTGTAGGAATGTAGCTTTGGCGTCTCTCGGCTCCTCAAAACCAGGCAAAAACTGGGACAACAGGACGAAGCTGGGACGAGGTGAAAACTTTCCTAGGAAGTCCTGCCGTTATAGGAGCCCTGAGCCAGTTCCATCCAACATGGCAGAGTTAGGGCGAGTCCAAAATCTGGGAACAGGGGCGGAAAGTCTCCCAAATGTGTCCAAAATAATAAAAAAAGCCACTTAAATAGCATTTAAAAATAACTAAATTATCTAAATAAAGCTATATAATATCTGTTTCTATATAATTGGAAGCCTACAGCACATTATGCCGCGGTACGTAGATTAAAAACGTAACGCGCTACCCACAAAGATGGTTTAATCCTATCCGCCAGTGGCTTTTTCTGACAGGAATGTGTACAGAATTGGGAGGAGATAAGGAAAAAGGTGAAGCCGTACATATGTCATAAAGCTTCACGAAAAGGGAATTATTAAACCCTGAACGCATGCAGATCTAAAACCGTAAGCGCATCCGTGTGTGAAAGTACAGCAAGAAGGATTAATGATCTTCCTGCAATAAAAAAAGTTTCTAATTAAAGGTTCTTCGGTTAAAGTCTGAAAGATGAAAGGTTCTTGATGCTGAAAATTGGAACTTTATTATTATTATTATTATTATTATTATTATTATTATTATTATTATTATTATTATTATTATTATTATTATTCTCAGTTTAAATGTTACTTGCATTTCAACCAACTATAAATAGCCTGTAACTAAACGAAAGAAAAATTATTAATGCTCCACTTATGCCTCAAGGACTAGAGGGCCTTATCTGACATATGCTTTAAAGTGCATATTTGGGTCAGGCTGACTCCGCCAACATGTAGATGTGGATATGGGCTTGTTGGATGGGACACGCTTTGGTCATTGAAATAAAAGCCACAACAGCAAAAATAGTTGGCCATTGATGGTAACTGTAATAGAAGTAGGTGTTAAGAAATCTTGTGCTGCATTCAGTTTATAAAGACAGTTAATTTAGGGCAGTTATAAACCTTTGAATATTCCCCATTTTTTTTTACTAAATTGGTCACTTACAAAATTGCTGGCGGAGCTGTAAAATTTTCAGAACATGAGGCTGTTTATAAGCTCTGAATCAGATATGTTGAGGCAGCTCCTTCAAACAAAGGCAGTGTGTATGCTTTTGCATATTTTTAATAATCCACCTTGGGGTGTTTGTGTCACTTTCGGCAACATGTTTGCTCAGGCTCTCCATCTGCAGCTGTTTGTAACTTGGGATTTTGCTCTGTTTTGTAATTCTGCTCCCTGTATTTACCGTAACGGTTTTAATTTAAATCAGCAGATAAACAATCAGTAACAGAAACTTTCGTCTACGTTTGTGTCGATGTAATCCCATTCATGTCATATTGATGTCCTATTTTAAGGTGGTCTTTTAGCATTTTGTTTTGTTAACGCACGTCCAATCACTGTGGTTGTTACTGTCACTGTTAAGAAAGCTTAATTTCTCACAATAGAAATTTTAACCTCAAATCAGAGGCACTGCCAAAAGGAGGGCGCTGAGGGGCAATGGCTCTTGAAAATTTTCCGGTTATGAATTTATCAAAGCGGACATCAAGTTACAGTAAGTTGTAATCGATTTCATATTTTTTTCCTTTTAGAGCAGGCTGACTGACAAGCCTTAATTTGTCTGCATGGTAGAAATTCTGAGATCGTTTTGTTAATTTTGAGCACCAGCCCAACATCACAAGCAGCCAACCATTTCAAATCGCTTTCTGACGCACCCCGCCTGAAACGTGATGAACATTACATCTCACCTGACAGTCCATTTGAACAAATCTTTCCACTCAGATACACGTTTAAGCAAGCCTGTTCCTGCCTCCATTATTACTCAACAGAGATTCAGCACTTAGAGAAAAATAAATGAACAATGCAACTCAGTCTCCATATCGTTTTATCTGTTTAGGGCTGTATTTAGTTGCTTGCTTATACATATGAGAGGTTATCATGTTGATACATAGATGTGTGCAGAAGTGTGTCAGAACCCCACTTTTTTTTTTTTTTTTTGTCTGGAGTTTACCTTTTTTTTTCTTCTTCTTTTGGTCAGAATCGATTCTGTGTTTATGAACAATTATTACTCATGTCTTTCAGCTGTTTCTCTCAGTTCTTGGTCGAATTTGTACGTTCAGCGGGTCGCCATTATTTTCCTTCCTTTCCATCTGCTTAAAAGCTGCCATTTGTTCTTCGTCCGACCTGAAAAACCCGACCGGCAGGTGAAGAAACACCTGAGGAAACTCAACCTTCCTCCCCCTATACGAGCTCAGCTATGTGAGTATTATTGTGACTCAACCTGACAAAGGAGGCCCAGTTTTGTTCGTTTCCCTATGCAAGACAAAAGTAAATATGGTGTCATTTTAAGATGAGGAGAAATGATACTGAAAACACGAAGGTTAAGGTCTCATGAGGAAGCCACTAAAATGATGTGAAATTTTGAGAAATAGCCTTCCTGTTCTTTCTGAAGCCAAACTGGGTTTCAATGTGACATTCTTGACAATAGTTTGTGACGTGCGATGTGATGACGATTGTATTGATTTCGATGACAGCATGCAAAACCCGTTAACACCAGTTCCACCCTGTCTTCCTCACTTTATTGGGAACTTTACCGGACTCACTTCCTTCTGGTTTGTAAAAACAAAGAAAAAAGAAACAAAAAACAAACTATTATTAAAAACCTTGCTCCAGACTTTTCCAAAAAAGATGCTGCAGTCTGAGTAAGGAAGTAAAAGCTGCATGCATGCAGTCACATGACAAGGACACAGACATGCCATTCAGTGAATTTCAATGACACAGACAACTGAAACCAGTCGGTATGCACTTAGATTACACAACGCCAAGACGTGACTGAAAGCAAACACTACTGCTAGTGTAAAATATCTGGTATTAATATTTATTTTTTTTCTTAAGTCATTGTACTGTATTTGAGGGGATGTTACGTGTCAGATCAATACAATGTAGATTGTTATGTGCGTGAATGAAGGTTTGACCTCCCTAATCGAATTACACCTTATTTATATTAAAATGAAAACTTTTGTGGTTGTAACATGACATTGCGAAAATGTTTTAAGTCCTGTAGAAAAGTGTCAGAACAGTTTTATTAGCCAACGACTAAGAGATTTGTCTGACCCATTTTTGAGACTCTGACTATTGAAGGAGGAGGGCATCATGAATATTATATTTTGTTCTCTGCAGGAAGACATCCCTTACAGGCTTCTTCATGAATGTTTAATAATGCCCGCCTTTTTGGATCTCTTCACAATGTTAGGTACCGAGGATTTATGGAAATGTCATAACAGGGCCCGCCAAATGGATTGTTCCATGTTAGAGGTGGCAGTTTGCTTTGAATAATTCAACTGAGTAACTACAATGAATATGTTTGATTGGTGAGAAAACAAGGAAGCTAATATCCGAAGATGCCTGTGTGCTGGACTGAGTCACACATCCTACCTGCTTTCCCATGTTTGTTCTGTGATAAAGTCAAACAGTTATTAGCTGATGAATATGGAGGTCTGCGGTTCAGCTACTTTGCACCCGAAATGTCAAATTAGGAGCCATCTTTGGCTGATGATCAGAAATTATATCATGATAACTGATAGTATTATTTTTTGTTCACAAACAGAAAAAGTTTTCATTTGTATTCATGCAAAGATTGGATAAAAACTCATCAACAGATAATAAATCCCAACTGCCGGTTTAAAGCTTTCGGAGTGTGACCACAAGGTGGCAGAATTACACCGTTTTCTCAAGGCACAGTGAGGGATTTAGGTTTTTCTTCATCTAAGATTGCAAACAAAAAAATTTTTAGACTCAATTATTTCATGAATTTAGTTTATAAACTGAGGAAATCATCTGAGTATGTTTTATAGTTCAAAGTAATAGCTTTATAGAAGAGACAATATCTAATCTAATCTAATCTAATCTAATCTAATGTAATCTAATATGCTGTGGATATTTAATATGCCCGAGTCTTTTATTTTGGTAAAAGCAAACGGACACCCGTTTGGGGCAAAGGTCATGAGGTCACCTCACCTAACCATACAGCAAGAGCGACAATAGAATAATTTAGATCAATTTAGACAGTTAATTAGAGAAAACGAGTCTCAAAAATTGTCTTAAAAGGAGATCTAGATTTAATGTGTGCTGCCTAGGAAGTAAAACTGTTTATGTTAGAGGGTAACTGTTTACTGAACAACTTTTTATATCTTATATAGTTCATCAAGTTTGAGTAGACTTGTTTTATAATTATGGAAAAGCAGACTATCGCTTTGTTTATCTGTCTATGTTTCTGGTTTGTAGTTATTTTTGGGAACAATGAACACATGAACTGAATACATGCTGTCAGTGTCAACATCAGGAACAGCTCCCTCAACCTCCTGCTGTGTTAAAAGACGTGGTCTGTTTGAATGCGCTCTCCATTAGATTAGCTCCATCTTAGGTTACGTCTTCTGTCGCTGCAGCGAAGGGTTTTCACTCGAGAGATCCAGTTTTCTGGCGGCGTTTGGTTTCTTCAATGTAACAAAACCCCTGCCGAGGTAGTAAAACCGAAAACTAGTGGTGCTCTCCCTCTCATAATCTGCAAATACACTTTAACTTTCACGGATATATAACAAAATAACAACAAAGTGTGCAAAGCGTTCATGTGTTTCTGTTGTGTGGAACCAGGAGAGATCCTGACTGGATTTAAGGAGATCTGAGGCGAGGGAATAGATGCGATGGGTGATCAGGTAACACGGTGCATCATTGATACGAACATCAGGAGAGACACAGCTATATTTAGACAGACACGACGGGTCCAATAGATGATCCTACAAGCTGCTAATGGTGAAGGGGATGATGGTGCAGCATGATACCGTCACCACCGTGTTTTACTGTGTGGATGATGATGTGTTTGTGGTTGAGTGCAGTATTAGTATTTAGGTTGCGGCCCAAAAAGTTCAAACTCAAGTGCCTTTTCCAAATGTTTGTCGTGTTCTCTACATGTGGCATTGCAAACTGTAAACGGGACTTCTGTAGGTTTTCTCTCTCACCAATGGCCGTCTTCTCTGCATTGCTTTTCTGGATAGCACCGTCCGTGCCTGTCAGTTTAGCTGGTGAGTCATCTCTTAGAGGGTTTGCAGTTGAGTGGTTCAGTATTTATTTTAAGATGGTGGATTGAGCAGAACTCTGTGAGATGTTTAAAGCTGGGAAGCAGTTGTTTTTTTGTTTTTTTTTTAATCTAACCCACACAAGCCTCCTCTGTTGCTTGGTCTTCATACTGCTTTGAATACTTTTTTCTTTTTTTTTTTTTTTAGAAAAACTGGAAACCATGTATTACTTTTCTAACACTTTGCAATTATGCACTACTTTGTGTCAGTCTATCACACCAAATCCGAACAGAATAAATAGATTTTATGGCCAACGCGTGAAGAGGTTCTAGGTCATGAATAAGCTTTTTGTTAGGTATTTTAACCTGTGCATATAAAGAACCACACAGAGAGTATTTATACTTTCAACCTTTGCAAAGGGGGAGAGTTTAGAGCGTCACAGAACCACAGTGGTGCCTCGAAACAACTCCGACTCGCCTCCCTGCAGGAGTCTGTTTTATAAAAAGCAGGGCGGGTGTTGGTCAGGCAAAACAGAAACTTAAAGATAAGGAGTCGGTGCACGTCTGAGCCGGCTGGTACCGATGTGTCCGAGAGCACGATGTTCCAGCGCACCCAGTTTCAGCTGAGAGCAGAGAGACAAACAACTTATTCATGAGATAACCATTTGCAAACCTCTAACATCTCCCCCTCTATTTATCGAATGAAAACATATAAGTATGTGCTATAAGTAATGAAAAAATGTTTAAAAAAAACCAGTGTTAATAAATATTTATTTATTTTAAATAACAGGCACTGATTATACTTCAAAATATAAAACATAACAAATGCAATGCATCACTTGTTTTTGGCATTTTCAATGAGGAAATCATTCTGTATTTGCTTTTATGCGGTTTCATCACACAAGCATGTTTCCTCGTAATAATCTGGATCTTTTCGAAACAGTGGAACCCAACCGTCACCTTTAGTCATTTGCAGAAGCCGGAGCCGTATCATCGCACCTGTCACAGCTCGGGTCATCGTGGACCTAAGGCAAGGCATAATGCACAATGTGAACAAACACAACAATACAAGCACAGCAATGACAGGTGTTAGACATTTCAACAGAATCTGCCACCAGGTACCGCTGGTGAGCCAGGCTAGGAAGTCCCAGTCTTGTGGAACGTGATCGTTTGCCATGGCTCTTTGCAGGTCCTTTAAGGATGCCATTGCTTCTTCAATATGGGTGTCATTTCTAGACCCTTTTCTCACTAAGCTAATCTTTATGATAGCCATTTTAGGGACAAATGAACATTGACTCTACTCTGACAATTTCATGTTTCATTTACTAAAAAAAGTCAACGGCCGCTAATAAAACTAACACACAAACTAAACCAACGAGTTTTTCCACATTTTATTATGTGTTTCCTGTCTACGTGACTAAAATAGCCAGAATCAATATTTGGTGTCAGAGACAATCTTACCTTCAGTGGATATTTGCCTGTGATTTGACTGCATATGTAAATCAAGCACATCAAGATTGTTGGCAAGAGTGTGTTGATTTCATGCCCTGAAATCCCAAATTTAAGATAGAAATGAGTGAAATAAGAATAATTCTGTACTAAACTCCAATTTTACAGATTTGTAGCATATTATTTTGCTCTAACGCTACACTTATTGCGCAGAGTTGATTTGATTTATTTAGTACATATTAGTGCAGTCTATAGTGAAAACCTGCAGAAATTGAAATATTTTTTTCTTCTATAGCAAACCTTTTAACAGGCAGTAAATCAAAGTGAAAGGGATGACATTGGAAATGAATCAACTAAACTGAACCGAAAATTTAATTTGATATTTTTGCCTTTTGTATTGCATTTATTGGGGCTATTCTGGGTAAAATCACTAATCCCTTTATGGTCAGTAATTTACTGATAGACTGCTGTCCGGATGTGGGATTATGTGATGCCGAAAAATAATGCCAATCAGCATGAAGTCACCCATTTACTGTCATATTTCATTAGACTCCATCCAAACAGGGATATGGAAGTCCATCATTAGAAACAGGGTCTGATAAAAAAAAATCTTTAGCAGTTGATATATAGGTAAATTGAATTAGTTTTGACATTTGAACATTTTCCTCAATATTCATTAGTTAAACTTATTTAAAATGTTCAGCTGAACTGGCAACTGAACATTTGCCAAGAAAAGCAGACAGGTGAATAAATGAATTTGAACTGGTAACAGTTGAGTAGAGAGCTAAAACGTGAATTTACTGTAGGGTGGCTTGACCCAGACCAATCGGAAACCTGACAGATTTTTGCAAACTGGTTGGGGATTTGCAGGTCAAGGATGGAGAGCTTTTTTAAAAAATTTTTAACAATAACAAAAATTGGTAAGTTTTTGTCTAAAAATAATCAATGTTTCAATGTTATCATAAAACTGTGTCTGCTCTCTTGCAGAGAGACACTTGCCATCAATTTTTGAAATGCAGGAGGCAAATCTCTACCTACAGTACTTTATATTAATTGTAGATATATGTTGTAAGGTTGCTTACTACGTTGTGGTTCAGATGGAACTGACATCAGGCCTAAAATGCCAACTCTATATACTTTTATCCAACCCATTTCAAAGTATCAGATTTCAGACTCATCCTTTTGTCCAAATATGGGGTTTCAGGCTCTCAAACGACCAAGACAGCAACTGCTGGATAGCATCACGCCGGCTTCCTCTTACAGTATTCAGGCTATGCACTTGAGATAAATAATGAGGCCTTTCAAACTGATTATTTATAGCTTCAGCAGGTATTAGGCTGGTGATGGTGGGGGTTGGAGGCTCTGTAAGGGAAGCTTATAAGCGGAGTAATGGTGAGGTAAATGATTTCGTCTCACTTCCTGTCTTTGTACACCTGAAACCTCACAAATCAGTATGCCACATTAGTTTAAGATTGCTAATGAGCGGGCATTAGGCGCCATCATATATTCCCAGCGGGAGCTGCGGTGAAGTGTGCTGAAAGTCGCAGGGGTGCTCAGTTGCAATCCCTTGGGTGGTGTGCCGTCTGAATGACTGCTTGTTCGGGTTAGGGGAGTATCGCAGGCACAACAAATGTTTACCTTTAAGCCTATTATATCTAATCAACTTAAAAAGGCAAAGTACAGTTGACATGTGGTGAGATGATATGCTTTTATGTGTTACATTTAATGGGTAACCTGAATAGAGGGTCAAGATCCAGGCTCACCTGTAGGAAAGTGAAAGCAAAACCAGACAGGTCCAATTTGACATGTAAATTTATTCTCAAAGTGCGCTTGAAAATAAATATGTTGACACAGCCACTTCAAACACTGGTGATTACAACAGATGTCATTTTATTAATAGAACGAATGTGTACAAGTTGAAGCTTTACATCAAATCAAAAATATGAATACAGTTCATGCTGCTGAGTTTTATGTTGTTATTTTTCTTTAGAAGGCATGCACACCTTACTCGAACTTTTTTTTAAAATTGATTTTTCAAACTCGTTTTTGGTCTCTTTCTTCGTGAAAGTGCTCAAAACAAATGCGAAGCATGGTTAAAGTACAGTTATGCGGTCAAGGAATATGTTTAGGATGTGCAACGTCGTTCAATCATGCAGTAAATGGCATAAATATTTGAAATGTTAAAGAACACCAGTATAGCTGCCGAGTCCATAGAGCAAACCAACAAAATCACCAAGCCAGCCTCAGTGCTTTAAGAAGTTGAATGATATTTATCCAGAGTAGTCTGTATCTGGGACAATTGCACTTCCAAATGGATCTAGGGAATTATATACAAGACGGAAATTCACTTTCTTATTAAAAAACATAAAACATTTACACAATTGTTTTTCTCAGTTTTACAAGGGCATGTTTTTTCCATTAGTGAGCACTCAAACCGATGTAAGTTTCCAATGTGTAATCTGTCTGGGATGCTGGGATCCATGGCTGCAGCACTTGCAGGAGTCATGTTATGTTTAATCGAGTCTCTGTTTGCACAGAAAGGCACTCCAGTAATGTTTGGTTCATGAAAAATTCACAGTAATCCCACGTGGTTCCAAATTTCTGCTCTCCTCAAGGTGCTGCATTGCTACATTTACACCTGGGTTAATATGCGATAACTTTAAAGGAATAGTTCAGGATTTTTAAAGTGAATTTCCATTAAAAGTTTAAAGGCAGTCCTCTCAGCTCCTTCTAACAATTTACTGGAACTTTACTTTTTAATTTTGAACTTTCTCTTTTGGTGGTTTATGGAAAACTCTCTAAAAAAAAAAACCCAAACAAAATATAGAATCAAACAGACAAATTCAAGCTCTGGAAATACTGACTTTGAAACATCAGGCAGCATTCAGTGCATTGTACTTTGTTTTAAAAAAGTTTGAAAATTTTCTACACAGTTTCAGCATGCAGGTATGTGCAGGAGTTACGGCATGCCAAAAGACTTGCTGCGATTAAAAACTACCCATAATTCCTCCACTGGTGATTCTGCACAAGAGCCGGACCAAGGCAGTGTGGGTCCCTGAACAAAGTTTGACTTGCAAGCCTCGCTTGCGATCAAAACTTACATCAAAAGATAAAATCGGGTCATATGTCTTTAAATTTACAAACGAGTTGAACGTAGCGCACACATAAAAAGAAAGGAAAGCACAAAAATCCACTTGGGTTTCTTTTAACGTTTTAACTTATTTAACCACAAAATAATTTATTCCATAAAGCTTGCTGCAGTCTAGCTGCTCTAATTTACAGAACGTAACACTGAAGCTGTCAGGTGTCACACGCTTTGTTTTGCACGATACTTTGGGCCAGCTCTGGTCTGCAGATGAACTCCATGAGAAAAAGAGCAGTTACAGTTGTAAACATATCAAAATAGAAAATGTTCTTATTTTAGAAGTTTCAGTTTTTACACTACACAGAGGAAAACGGCAGTAAGTTCATGTAATTTAAACAGGTTCAATAAAGAGTCAATGGTCTCAGCTGGGTGTCAGAAAGTGAAACATCAGAACATGTTCAATAAAATATGACATAAAAGAGTTAAAGAGTTAAATTATTTCAGTAATTCAACTAAAGTGAAACCCACACGTTAGACACAGATTGATATAAGTGTCCCATTAATATTATGGTTTAAAAACAATGAAATATATTTTCCCAGAAAACTGGAATACTAATACCAATATAAAAAAAGGAATGTCAGCATTTACAAGGAAGAATCATTACTAAAGAAGTGGCTGTTCAGAGTACTGTTACAAGCCCATTATTGGAAAGTTTAGTGGAAGGTAAAATGATAGAAGAAAAAAAAAAAGTCAATCCTGAAGCAACTTGGACGTAGTCATAGTAGTCATTATATTGCATAGTACACGGGTATACTTTGTATGTGTGATTTTTCTTTTTAAAGTAGTTGTATATGATACCTTTCACAGACTGAGGTTTTTTTTCCATTAGTTGCAAACTGGAAAATATACCTCTTTTACATTTTGCACAAATACGGAGCCAGCCTTCTTACGGTTTGAGACTTTTGAGAAGCTGAATTTTGGGAAGCCAACATTCTCAAAGTAAGCAAATGCTTCAGATATTAAACCTGTCGATTAAAATAAGAGTTTCACATTTTGAACGGAATTACAGAAACGTATGAACTTGTTGTAGACGGTCCAAGTTGCTGAGATGAACCTGAATCATTTTTCCTTAATTGATCCGTTAGGAAGCTGATTTTGCATGAAGAGTTATTTTTTCTTGGACTCCAGTTGTCCGTTGACCTCTCCATTCTCCCCACTCCCGCAGTCTGGGTCTTTGGTGCACCTTATTCTCAGCAGCACGTTAGACAGCACATCCTGGTACAGACTCAGGATCAGCCAGCCCGGGAGGTACAGGAGGGTGATGAGTCCCATGAAATTGTGCGGATAGTGGGAGTAATCCCAGGAGCAGGCATCAAACTGCCTCAGCGTCAGCCCGCAGCAGAACTCCCAGGTGTAAATGAAGCAGATGTAGATGGGCAGGCGGCGCCAGGTCCCCCAGCCTCTCCCGAAGTGCAGGTGGAAGTAGAGCTTCTCCACCACGAAGCTGCAGCTGCCGTACATCAGGAAGGACCACAGGGACGTGTGGCCCCCGGTGGCCCTAACCCCTTTCTCCGCCAGGTTGAACAGAGACGTGAACAACACCTCGTCCAGGAAGCCGTGCATGCCGAAAAACAAGAACCGGGCGAACCCGGAAAGTCCACCTGAAGGATGATGATGATGATGATGATGATGATGATCCGGACCGCCGAGGCTCCTCCAGAGGTCGGCGCAGCGGGAGGTGGGCTGGTACTGCAGGTGCGCGAGCCCTCTGTGGAACACCTGGGAGAAATACAAAGCCAGGATGTAATGGACCACCAGCTGCGTCCCAGACACCACTCGCACCTGCTCGGTCAGAGTGTTGATGTTGCCGACGAGGATCTGCAGTCCGATGTAGACAGACGGATAAAAGACCAGGTGGAACACCACGGGCCGACCTCGGAAGCACTTCTTCTGGGAGTAGATCTTCTCCAGTGCGAAGTGGGTCAGTATGTGCAGGAGGCACAGATACGGAGAGGAGAAGCCCACCAGCTTAGGGTCCCGACTGGTCACGACCCCCTGCAGGGAGGAGAGCAAGACGTCCAGAGTCACGCCGTGCATGCAGTAGAGGTAGAGCCGCATCCATCTCGGCAGCGACTCCCCGGCGTCCCCGGTGTCTCCGGACGGTTCCTGTTGCCGGGGCGCAGCAGCTGTTTTTAGGCTGGTGCCATGCTCCCTAGAGCGGCTGCGATGACCTTCTCTCCACCGACTGGCCATGGTCAGTCACTCGCTGCGGAGAGACTATGTTGTCCTTTTCCTTGACATTGTTTTTAATTTATTTTCCGCTGCGTCCGCAAGGTGAAGCGAGAGATGCGGCAGCAAGCGGCTGGTGCCTTTAGTGCAGCCCGGAAATACCAGTTCCCGGAAGGCTAACCGAGGCCCACCCCTGCGGAGTTATAAACAAACAAATGTGTATAAACATGCTCTTCCTATTCAGTAATGATCCAGTGAAATAATTAAGCCAACTTACCATTTCGATTTTCCATCAATTTAGCAAGAGATAAGAAATGACACATTCGCAAACCGACATCAAAATTCGCTTGTAAGTCAATTTGCATGATGTCAAAAATGATAGTTATGATAATTACGCAGTCTGAGCTGCAACTACCGCTAAACCCGGCATTTACTTGAAGCCGATGAAGTAAAGATAACGGGGTCATACCCATTTCTAACCGGCATTTGAAGGCATCTGCAGTCAGGACGTTTGACGCTGACGCAGTCCCGCTGCGACGTCGTGACGCCGCTGTAATTACAAGTCATTAATGATGATTACATGAGATTAGAGCCAGTAAGGATATGCCAAGCTGAACCACATCATCTCATTTAATCACAGAGCTAATTCAGATAGATAGGAACAGGAAAACAGTTGATGAAAGAAGACCACAGAAGGTCACATTTGCCACACGCCATGAAGGCGCAAAACATGTAGAAGGAGGTGCTCCGATTAGCAACACTGAACTTGAACCTGAACACTTTGTGGTGGCAGCACCATTCCAGTGACTGAAATCAAAAGGAAGAAAGGCGAGATACATATCTTGCCTTCCGTTCGTGTCTCCGTTCATGTCAACAGGTGCTCGTAAGAATAATAATAAAAAAGTCCAGCGATACATAAAATACAAGAGTGATACTGTCTTTCTAAATGGAGGCCACATTTCCACAGTTGCAACAGAGTGTGTGTTGCTGAATTTTTGATGGTTATGTGTGAAGTATAGCCTGTGAGAATAACGTGTATATTGTGTGCATTATCACCTTAAGCTTCTTCTAAAGACTTTTATCCAAATGTTAATCCTTTGCACATCCTCCAGTATCCAGCCCAGTCAAAACAGAGGTGAGGTTTGCTCTCAATTCAACCAAACAGCCACAGAGGGGCGCTGTTGAGTACTTAACCGACATGCAAACGTTCATAAAGGGGGCAACTGTCTGTCTATTTCAGAACAAAAGTAAACACAGGCAGTGTGTGTTTATGTGTGTGTTAATGAAATACTGCAGTAGTTTTGTTTTTGTGTGAGGAAACCAACACGAGCCGCTTATGAAATATCAGACACATTTCTTACTCCCGTTGCACGAGTTTTTTTTTATATGTGTGTGGATGCCTTTATAAGTTTTCCTTTTCAGTTTTTGCATATTTAACAGAACATATGGCGTTTCTAAGTGCATCACCCAAAACTTCAGGAACTGTTTGCGAGCTGCTGTCTTCCCGCACCGTGTTCTGCAGGTGCATGTTTGACTGCATTCACACTCATGCAAAACAGAGATGTTATCAGCGACCTTCGCGGGTTTTGCTGAAAACAGAATGAATCAGCTTTGTTTACCGTGATCTGAATCACAAAACCGAACTGCTACAAAGTGACAGCAAACCGACTGTGCTTTCCAAAAGTATCTATTTCGTCACCGTTTAGTCATTTTCTTATTTCAACTCAGTTGAAACCCTATATTGCTTCCTCCCACCTTACAGTTATGAACTTTGTTGACTTTGCCAATCAGATGCGATTTCAAAGAAGTAAACACCAAAGTTTCTGGTTGTAAAATGACAAAATGTGCAAAACACTTTTGAGAGTCACAGTGTCAGGAAATAATATTAAGAGTTTAATAAAAACAACAACTTAAATCTCTTTGTTTATGCAACTTAATGGAAAAAAATATATGAAATTCCTGTTTGGAGTGAAACAGTCAGGTTTGTTGTTGGAAGTCATTCCTTTGTAGCGCCTCCTGCTTTGAAGTCACAGTTTAAATGCAGCAGGATTGACACGTCTTCAATGTTTCCTCTGCTCACAAGTTCCTCTGCTCACAAGTTTTTCAGAGTGAGACTCCCCCCCCCTACATCCCCACTATGCAATGTAAATCAAAGACATGGCAAAATACATAAAAGAAACTAACTGGATGTGCAACAGAAAATGTTTGCTGAAGGATGTTGTTGTTTGCCTGTAGTGGTGGGAGACTTTAACCACACAATCTGTAGGATTCGCTCTCTGTTGTTACCTGTAGGATCAATATAGACATCATAATTCCTTCCCTACTTCAATGATCCAATTTCCATTACAATTGTCACTGCTCATGGCCTTGTGTGAAAGAGCAGTGTAACTTATAACTATGAACCCAGTAGTAGAGCGTAAGTGGTGCGACTGTCCTGTTTTTACACATTTGCATGTCAAAAATCCAGAATTTATCAAACTGAAACTGTCACACTCCTCTGTGTTTTCAGCCTGCTTTTCCAAGTTTAAAAACCGAACTTTAAATCACATTTAAAACAGATATTCATCAACTGTTGTGCTCTTAATAATATGTTAAAATGGATGGATGGATGGCTGGATGGCTGAGCAGTTGATCGGATAAATGGTTGGATGAGCGGTTGGATGGAACTTTTTGACAACGGAGCAGGACATACAGTTCAGAAACAGCAACATTTTCCCCAAAGCCTCTTTCTGCTAATAATGTACCAAACCTGGAAAACGATTAGTTCAAACTGCAAACATTTTCTGGACTACACACATGGAAGCCCGCTGCTTTTTCTTTTTGTCGTCCTTCAAAGTCCATATCCTTTCACTTGGATTGGAATTCAGTTAACCCTTTGAGTTAGTATTTAGTAGATTCCCTGATACAACTCAGAAGGCACATTGCTCCAGACGGAGCTCTTCATCTCCAGACTGAATCATTTACTACCAAATCAAAACTACAGGCGTGTATGCATGTAACAAGAAACAGCAGTAGGTGGAGGAACCTGGAATTTGGCTTGGAAAACCCTCATACTTAAAAAAACCCAACGAAAAACCAACCTGAAGTTATTCTTGGATTTGATCACCTTTAGAAGCGTTTTGTTTAGTTAACAAAGTCTAGAGTGGTTGGGGCTGTCCACTAGATGGCAGCAATGTCACACAACCTTTATTCCTGCTTGGGTGGAACCCTTTCACATGAAAATATTAATTTACTAACAAAAACAAAAAACAATCAGAATAACGATTTTGAACGGAGAAAAGTGTAATAACTGAAGACTCGGTGGATTATATAATTGCTTACAGTAACGAGTAAAGTGGCAAACAGTGTGCAGATCAAGATGCTACCAAAGCTTTCCTGCTCCAGTTTTTGTTGCTGTCACTGTTTCCTCAGACATTTCTAACAAACAGCAGAACATAGATCTATTAACCTTAGACAAGGTCTAAGAAAAGCACGTACAGCGAAGGTCCTGACAGAATAAAGAACAGAAAAATATTTTCCTGACATGCTGTTAATCCCGTCACATCCAAGAACAGCTATGAGACTAAGTTATGGGATGTTTGACGGATACGATGCTTGACCGAGTCACACAGGAAATGAATGCGAATCTGCGGCTGTGTACTTAAAATGAGAACCAACCCCATGCCCCCAGAAAATGTAATTTCAGAGGCCATTTCCCCCATTTTGAGCTATTATTGACAAGACAGCTGGCCCTGTCTCTCACGTTGGCAGCTTGGGCATGGTAGTGTTTATGTGACGTCGCAGAGCTTGTTGGTGACCACCTAAGTGCATACAATGTTTGTCTTTTTGAATCTGCAGCTCTTTGAAGCCTGTTTGTTTTCATTTTGTGCATTGTTCACCTTTTGATAGTTTTCAAAGAAGGATTTTACTGCTGCATGTTTAGGGAGTCCGCATGAGTCTTTTGCCCCTTCCTGAGCTGTGAGGAGAACAAGATGGAGGGGATTGATTAGTCTAACTGACTGGGGGGGGGTTCACTGTGTTCCTTCCAGGGCTCATACTGAGGAGGAACAGATCCCACTCTCCTCTCCTGTCCCTATTTCTGCAAATGCTCTCCTTCATCTTCTGCTTTTGATACTCAGAACTCGTCTTGTCTACACTTACAGCCAGGGATGCTGTAAAAATGATTTCTTATATTCGTCTAAGTTTGGTTATTGTAGTAATAAATATACTACACACCATTCAAAATGGGTAAGATACGCGAGCACGCTATTCAAATAGCTGTTTGAGATTGTTCAGCCTACTTTATGTTGTCAGACAGGTTCTATAATCCATAATCAGGTCTGGGTGTGTTCAGGTAATTTGAAAAATGTGGTTAATCACAGTTAATTCATAATTTAGCAGAGAGGTTATCATATTTTCAGACATGGAAAGGTTTTTTTTTTTTTTTTTACATTCAGTAGGTTCATTTTCATCCAATATGATCATTTATTCAAAGAATGTGCCCTGTTCCTTTAAAATTTATGTCAGTAAATACTGATCATGCCGTCCCTACGGATCACCATCGAAGTGGACCATGAAAAAGGTGTGTGTTTAACATCACACAGTTGGAGCCAGCCATGGTTTTGATTTGAAACAGGATTTACTTTTCACAGTTAAAAACAACAGCACTTCCTCTCCCTGCTGTTAAACTGCAGGGTTCCACTTTACATGATCCTGTTAAGTTTTATAATCTTTCCAGAAGCAGTTATTCCTTCTGCGTCTAGAGACTTAAAGAAGTGGTGAGAGGGAATGTTACTCTGGTTCACCTTTCTCTTTGTTCTCACATTTAAGCAGACAGTTGTTCTGGAAATTGGGGCAAGACACTTAGCAACTGGCTCTGTGTAATGTTGCAGCTTCATAAAAAAGTTAAATGTTGTGGTTATGTGTATGTACAGTACTGATACAAAACTCCTAAAATGTATTCTTCTTCTCCATTTAATAAACATCAGGAATCCACAGTTGGATACAAGATGTTATTACGTTTGAGAAACACAGACACATTCAATCAAGAAGCAGCTGGCTACAGCCTCGCATTGACTTATCTTTCTGTTGTAAGGATGTGAGCCAAAAATGTCAGCTTAAAAGATTCATTGAGCACAATTGTGGATGTTGTAGAAGAAGAAGAATGGTGAAATTTTGATGGGACAATCTGGAGACAACAGCTGTAGGCGGTGGTAATTGAGAGGTAGTGGGGGATTCTTGTCAGGACATCAATTCCCTGACCCAAATATGGACCGACACACGTTGCGAACCCTACACAGCTTTTTGCAGTATGTAGGGTTACAGTCACAAACCTCTTTGCAGTTTGTTGGGACTTAAGTGGGTAGACCAACACAGTTTTGTGCGTAATTCTGAAGTCAGAGTGCAAAACATTCCCCCTCCAGCAGGAAGCTAACCGTAAACAGCCAGAGCTACAGAGGCTAGGGAACGAAGGGGTCGGAATGAGGGATGTAATCAGAGGTGTAGTTGAGCCACAGATCTGCTCCCTGAACGTAAATGAACAGATTGATCCCTATGTGGTTAGATAATGAGCTTCTGAAGCAGCTTTTTCCACCTAAAAACACTTAGCAGCCTGCATGAAATGAATATAGCAATCTGTCGCCCTGAACAGTTCACCTCGTGCTTCTCTATCCAGGTGAAAATCAGGTCGTCTTTCACAGTCCAGTACCTCGTTTCACCGTTTGTCCAAGCTGCCGGCTGATTCAGACCTCTGCTACCTTTCTGTAAACTCCTCTTTCTGTTTTCTCCACCTAACTCCCCGCTCTGCCCTCTTCTCCAACCTAACTCAGTGCTGCACTCTGTGTACCTGTTGTCAGACAGTCCTCTGTCTGCCTCGGGGCTTTGCAGATTGACCTCTCAACCTCTCTTCGTCTTCCTTTCCTCCCCGTCTAGACAGCCGCCAGTGGACAGGGTGATTTAATTTTACTCGCCCGGGGACTGAGCCGGTACATGGCGAGAGAGTCTGTTTATAGATGTCGGGTTACTTCTGTAGTAATTTTCAGGGGACCAGGACACGTCAGGTAGAATGGGTTTATCTGTGAATCCAGTCCGTCTTGTTTTCCATCCACTTTGCACCCCATGGGAGGTCTGGAATATTGTAGCCATGGGATACTAAGGCTCTATGGACGTGTGTCATGCTCTGATTGGTTCATCCATCTCCAGCTGGGGAACGCAGACCCGTTGTGCTATAGATATGGATCAGTGACGACGGTGCCTTTGTCTCACTACCTGCTTTAGTCTATGCTTTGTCCTCGCCCCACCTTGTCTCAGTCTTTCTCTGCTCTGTTTTCATCCTCCGTATACGTCCCCATATACACAAACGAGGCGGCCAGAGTCTGACTGAGAGGATGAGACGGAGTAGAAAAGAGGGAAAAGGAATGTTGGGGAACAAGTGGGAGTGGGGTTATTTAGGTCAGCAGTGTAGGTGTGGAAGCGTGGAGGTCCAGTGGAAAGCCAAGCAGGATATTGTCCATCATCTGTGGCATCAGGAGGTAAACAGGAAAAAGCAGCAGGTGGCTTGTCAGACCTTAGCTGACCTATGGCACATGACTCACTCTGTTTCAGTGTGTTTGCGTGCTCTTCAGACACAGAGGGCTCCAGTTTGAATGTTTCTTGGGGTGAATAAACTCTTTCAATGAAATAAAAGGAAGAGATGGCATTTATCAGGACCAAAACCTGACTCTGTTCGCGTGGGGGGAAACTAATACTACACATCGCCCTGGACACATAATCTCCACTATGAAACACAGCAGTTGTGGCATCATGCTGTGGGGATGTAAAGCACATTGTGGACTACTGCAGGAAATTTACCCCAAACTGCTGCTAGCTGAAATGCAGCCAACTGAGTTTGAGTATTCCCCTAATTTCTCTTGATGGAAACTTCACACATACCAAGGTTTACAACCCTAGTTATCAGGGTTTTGTCCCTAAACATTACTACATGCTAAAAAAAACTGAAATAAACAAGCACCCAAGTGAAACAACAAACAAATATTTAGCTTATGTAGTGAAAATCAAACTCACTGTGATCATTTTACCAAACTCCAACCGTTTTTTTTTTTTTTCCCCCAGCTATGCGAAGAGTAGCTATTCTTAGAGTTCTTGATGAATCAAACAAGTTTTCTGGATGTGGAAATGAAACACTCTATCAAAACTTATGACGTGCTTCAACAGGCCTAAAAATAAAGTTACAAAATGTCAAAGGAGATAGCTGTCAACACTGGAAAGGAAAAGCACTGAGGAGAAAAACAAAACAAAACAAACAAAAAACCCCCCAAAAAGCAAAGAAAAGTTTCTAACTTTTAATGAGCTCTCATGGCATCCTGCCTGTCCAGGTAGACAAAAGAACCTCCACAGGCTCTTCTTTAATTCTTCAGCTTGCAACTTGACTGTTTAAGTCTGGGTTTGCTCTGCGGGGGAAACGCTAAGCTGGGTTAAGAGGTAGTCACACAGCTTTAAGTGAATTTGATAGCAGGTAAAAGTGCTGCACGTTCTTTCATTGGGCGCAATCACAGAAAAACACAAAATCTCTATATCTCAATCTCGGCTGCGGACCCTGAAGGAAATCTGAAAATGAGAATAACAATAGGATTATTGTTTGCGTGGCCTTCTTGTTCTCTATAATCAACTTCTTGTTCGGTTTGAATCCACTTGACGCCTTAGGGGCGGACTTTAGAGGAGCCCCATTGTTTTAGCATTAATCACGAATGACCAAGCAGCTTCTTTAATCTTTCTCACATAAATCGCAGCAGCCAGTTATTACACTTTCAAAATGAAGCATCTGCCATTAGAACGGTCGCTTCATAACGAGAGTAAATCGCCCGAGCTGCCCTCTAGTGCGTTTTCCTTACAGGTGATAAATAATTAGCGAGACACGTCTCCAATGTTCCCATCGCACAAGGACGTGAAAATGACATTCATTCCTTCGTTTGTCTTTTAATCTGCCCCCTGTCATCATTTGGCATTACTACGAAAATCCTTTTCTCCTTTATTTTTTTCAAAATCTCGCCGTAAGTGTCTTAGTTTCCACTCCTGGCAGTGCTTGTCATGAAATGGTGTGTTGGTGGCGGTGAGGCAAACGCAGTAGACCCAGATGAGGTGTTGATGAGGAGTTTTAATGAATGATAAATAAACAGAAAACAGTCCACAGACCTGGCAGCACTGCTGAGCGGAAGGCTGAAGCTCACTACAGGTAGCAACAGGCGATACGAGGACTCGACATACACAGACTGGCGTGAGCGTAGACACTGGCGTAGGGACCCGACGAAGACAGACACACACAGGTGACACTAAATACACAAGAGGTAATCAGGGAACGAGACACACCTGGGAACTAATCACGGGGAGACAGGACAACACAGAGACTCAGACACACAAGAAAACTAGAAATAAATACACAGGAAAACACAGAACACAACAGTACCCCCCCCTTAACGGGCGGCTCCCAGACGCCCAAAAACTGAAACACAACAAGGGTGGGTGGAGGGGAGCTGGACGGGGGGCCAGAGTCTATGGAAAAAGAACGAAAAACAACCTATCAAATAGGCGGAGACACGAGGGTCCAAAGTCCAAAAAACAAAAACCAAACAAACCCAGGCGCAGGGGAGGCGGAGCCACGGAGGCTGTCGGCGGTGCCCGGCGCAGGAGGCGGAGCCACGGAGGCTGTCCGGCGGGCGCAGGCGCAGGAGGCGAGGAGCCACGGAGGCTGTCGGCGGCTGCCCGCGGGCGCAGGAGGCGAAACCACGGAGGCTGTCCGGCGGCCGTCCCGCGGCGCAGGAGGCGAAACCACGGAGGCTGTCCGCGGCCGTCGGGCGCAGGAGGCGAGCACCGCAGGCTGTCCGCGGCGTCCAGCGGGCGCAGGAGGCGAAACCACGGAGGCTGTCCAGCGGCGTCCCGCGGCGCAGGAGGCGGAGCACGGAGGCGGTCGGCGGCGTCCGCGGCAAGGCGAGCAGGAGTCTAGGCGCACGGGCGGCGGCGAGCACAAGGAGTCTCTGGGCTGCACGGCGGGCGAGGGAGCACAAGGAGTCTCTGGGGCCGCCGCGAAGCGTGAGGAGCAAAGGAGTCTCTGGGGCGCCGGGGGCGGCGGCAGGAGCACAAGGAGTCTCTGGGGCCGCCTGGGGCGGCGAGGGAGCACAAGGAGTCTCTGGGGCCGCGACGGCAGGCGGAGAGCACAAGGAGTCTCGGGGAAGCACTAGGAGTCTCGGGGAAGCACTAGGAGTCTCGGGGAAGCACTAGGAGTCTCGGGGAAGCACTAGGAGTCTCGGGAAGCACTAGGAGTCTCGGGGAAGCACTAGGAGTCTCGGGAAGCACTAGGAGTCTCGGGAAGCACTAGGAGTCTCGGGGAAGCACTAGGAGTCTCGGGAAGCACTAGGAGTCTCGGGGAAGCACTAGGAGTCTCGGGGAAGCACTAGGAGTCTCGGGGAAGCACTAGGAGTCTCGGGGGAAGCACTAGGAGTCTCGGGGGAAGCACTAGGAGTCTCGGGGGAAGCACTAGGAGTCTCGGGGGAAGCACTAGGAGTCTCTGTAGCGCCGGCTGGAGCGGCGGCAGGAACGGGCTCGGGTGCGCCGGCTGGAGCGGCAGGAACGGAGCTGGCGCTGCTGAGCGGGCGGCAGGAAGCAGCTCGGGTCGCGCCCGGCTGGAGCGGGCGGCAGGAACGGGAGGCTCGGTGCGCCCGGCTGGAGCGGGCGGCAGGAACAGGCTCGGGTGCGCCGGCTGGAGCGGCGGCAGGCACGGGCCTCGGGTGCGCCGGCTGGAGCGGCGGCAGGAACGGGCTCGGGTGCGCCGGCTGGAGCGGCGGCAGGAACGGGCTCGGGTGCGCCGGCTGGAGCGGCGGCAGGAACGGGCTCGGGTGCGCCGGCTGGAGCGGCGGCAGGAACGGGCTCGGGTGGCGGAAGTGTTGCTGGCGGCTCCGGCTGCGGAGGGTCTGCTGCTGGCTCTTCAGACGACGGAACGGGGGTGGTGGATCGGGAGGACAGAGTCTTGGGTCTGGGAGGCAGCGGTTCTCCAGCCATGACAGCTAGCGCTGCCTCACGCTCCCACTCTGCCTCCCTCTGTAATGCCACCAGCCCAGGATGTGGAAAACGGGGAACCCAGAAGTCCAGCAACAGACCCAAACGGATGGCGAATCCAAGCCGTCTTGTTGCCGCGTACGGCTTGGCCATGGCAGCCTCATACTCCCGTATGGTCTCTAATAACTCCTGCCACTCCTCTGGGTCCATGATAGATTCTGCTGCTCACCTTTCAGCTGGGTCGGGTCCTTCTGTCATGAAATGGTGTGTTGGTGGCGGTGAGGCAAACGCAGTAGACCCAGATGAGGTGTTGATGAGGAGTTTTAATGAATGATAAATAAACAGAAAACAGTCCACAGACCTGGCAGCACTGCTGAGCGGAAGACTGAAGCTCACTACAGGTAGCAACAGGCGATACGAGGACTCGACATACACAGACTGACGTAGACGTAGACACTGACGTAGGACCCGACGAAGACAGACACACACAGGTGACACTAAATACACAAGAGGTAATCAGGGAACGAGACACACCTGGGAACTAATCACGGGGAGACAGGACAACACAGAGACTCAGACACACAAGAAAACTAGAAATAAATACACAGGAAAACACAGAACACAACAGTGCTGCTAAATCCCCAAACTTTGACACTGTTTGGGAAATTCACAAAGAGTGGGTCATTTTTAATTCAACTTCTGCAAAACAAGGATCATGTTTTTAATGTGATGATGTGTAAGTGTCTGGCTCCAGCTGTGCAGGAGATTAAGTAGAAATCCAGCTCAATTATTTCTCCACTCAAACAGCAACGCCTAAACCTCTGACCCGCATGAGGAAAACAGAAAATGCTTTCTCTGTTGCTTTTCTTCCCAGGCATATTTATCAATAAACGGACCAGAAATGGGAATACGCCCTTACTATTATTATCATCGTTATTGTGAGCCTTTAAAGAAGTGGTGCAAAGGTCAGTAAGACGAGAAAATTGCTGAAGGTCCTGTTAATGACCTCCAGCACAGAGAGAGACCGTCCATTAATGCAGATGATGGATTATAGCTCATAGAAATGGACTCATCCACCCATACATTTAAAATAATTTTTTATTTTTTTTTACTAATACTCCCAGCTCCACACTAACTGGGTTAGAGGTGTGCAGGGCATTTCTCTGTGTATCACTGACCCGTATTAAGTTACATGCAATTCCCCCGGGGAGGGGATATGATCATCTGTGTCACTAAAAAAATGAAGAACGAGAGGAAGTGGTTGGGGGAGGAAGAGCAGGAATGGCAGTAAACGACGTGAAGCTCTTGCTTGCGTTTACTGGAAAAAGGGGGGGGGCGGGGGGGGGGATAGAATTAGATTTGAGTAAAATCCTGGACAGAACGCCGGGAAAACATAAAAATATCGTCTTTCCAGTCACGATGTTAGCTGTTAAATGTTTTACGCAACACTGAATAACTTTAGCACAACCTTTTTGTGTTTATTTTGTTCGATTTTTTTGTTTTCAACCCCCATCAACTCATTGTAAATTCCACTGGTAAAAGTTAAGACCAACGCACATCTAATCTGTGCCGTATCTTAACCATCCGTCTTGGTTTTACTGGATCTCGATTCTTGTTTTCAACATAACTGATCACAGCATCTTTATTGGCCCTGCGCAGGATTTTATTCTGACCTGTCTCGGCAGCCCGGAACAAACTTTTGTCACTTTAGAGATCCGAAATCTGAGCCAACACAGATAACACAGAATGCGGTATTCCCAAAAGCTGCATTCCTGGGCCACCTTTATTCAACATCCGTATGCTTCTTCTACAACGTGCTGATGACACACAGCCTGTCACCACATAAACACGATCCGTTACAGTCACCATCAGCTCATCCTAAACCACGAAAGCGGATCATGTCACACCAGCCTTTAAATTACCACATGGGCTCCCCTTTTTTTTGTAAAAGCATCTGTTTTTAAAACGTCTTTGCTGTGAGGTGCAGAATGGTCTTGGATGGTGTGAATAAATATCAGCACTTACAGATCATCTGAGTTCTGCTTATTCAATGTTCAACTGAACGTGAAGGAGCAGCATGGAAAGCTCCCTGGAAAATGAAACCTGGAAAAACGGATGGATTTGTTCCTTTTATTTTTTAAACTGACACACATTTTACTGTTAACGTTGCAATGCTTGAACTTTAAATAGTGTAAGAATGGTGCTTTTCAAATCAACTTGCGTTGCCCCATCCACTTACAGCGAAGCCTGCAGTTAGGACACAGTTTGCTATTTTCACTTTTTGCCCCCTTTTTTCTGACTTGCATGACTGACCTCTTCTCTTTCTGGTGTTCAGAGCGACCCACATCCCTTTCATCATCTGTTTCTGAGCCGCCTTTCTTGTTTCACACTCGCTGCCGTCGGCCCGCGTGTCTGAATCCCGCGTCCACCACACACATGCACACACTCACGTTTCGCAGCCGAAACTCTTCTGCCCGTAAAATGTCGATGGAAAGCTGAGCTAATGCAGACTATTAGATTTTAAATCCGCCAGACTGTGCGAGTGAGCACGGCCGCATATGAGGCTGCGCGTGAAGGAAGCTGTGCAGCAGACTTGAGAACAAATTCTTGTTTGCATTATGTTATCTGTCATCAATCAGAGTTCAGACAGGAAGTCACCTTCCGGCAGGACGCGGATGAAGATAGACAAAGTGCTCCATGTCCCTCCACTCATTTTTCCCCACCTATTTTTCTGCTCTTTTCTTCTAACTGGTGAAAGATTGTTCTTCATTTAGCACACTCTGAGCATCGCTTGATGTCTCATCTCAAGATATATAGAGAAAAAGAAACATTATTAGCTCAGAAGACAAAAAAAGCAGCGTGAGAGAAATGATCTCTCGCCCACAGTAAAGGATATGGACCTGTTTCTTAACTTGCTGGAAAAGATGTTTAATTAGCATAACATGTTGCAGAATTTATCATTATATTTCATACTATCTGCTCATTAAAATATACAGACTCAGGTCCTTTTCATCAAGAACCACTGCAGTTTATCAAACCATTCTCCTTGCTCATTTTGAGTTTTTAATTTAGAGCTAACAAGGTGCTATCCGAACCTTTGAATGTTTTTTTGCATAGCTTCGCTGAAAAGTTGTGTTCCTGTTGCTGGAGGAGGTGCACTCACCCAACAAAGAGCAGGCTGAGCAGGCGCAGCTGGAGAAACCAGTGGCCTGTTCATCCGTCAATGTTGGGGTGCGTGTGTGTCGGAGTGTGTGTGTGGTAATTTAGGACAAGGCTCTAATGACCAAATTATAATTCAGATCATGCGCAGCGGCAGGAATGCACACAGACTCCCAAACAGACGTGCATGCAGGAGCACAAAGCAACGATTTGTGAGGCTGTCAGACTGTACCGGGGTTGGTGTGTAAAATATTGTGCTCGCTTTACTATGTATGTCTCAGGGCGTGTGTGTGTGTGTGTGTGTGCGTGTGTGTGACAAAACTGTACGTCAATCTGTGCTAAGTGTGTGATGACTAGGTCACTGTGCTGAGCCTCTTAAATTCACAGTTCAATTTGGATTTGCATAATCCGGGCGCTAATTTCCACAGCGGCACTCATGCAGCAGATTTCGACAGGTGACGAGTTTAGACAGCTATCCCACATCCCACCGACCCGTCAACAGAGCGGGGCAAGCAACTCCGCGTGTGATAAAGTAGACCAGGAATAAAGAATGGATGAGGAATTATACATGTAAAGACAGGAGACTGGAATGAACAACATGAAATGTATGGATTGAAAGCATTCAGCGCGAACCGTGTCCTCTTAGTCGGCGCTAAAAAAACCAACAAACAATCAAAACAACAAAAGGTACAAAATCCTCATTTAAAACCTGGCCCTTTTCCTGGAATGGTTGCTCCAAAATGGCCGTCCCAGTCTAGGTTTGACCCAGTGACACACTTCCTATCCCATCTGTGGGACCCAGAGGAGGCGAGAGGCTCCCCGATCACAAGCAGAGCCCGAGCAAGTGTGTCTGCATCCCTATGCCGACTTAGCATTTGCTCTGTGAGCCACAGCTTGTCTCTGAATAATTCAGTCTTTCTTACGCACACACTTGGGTGCTGTCAGCCCCTGCTGTTAATTTGTACCAGATGCATCCAAATCACTCCGCTGCCCTTTTCTTCTCCACATTATGATCTTTCATCTTCCCTCCCGGCTGCCTCTTTGACCCCTATCTGCTTTCTCTCTCCTCATCTTCCTGCTTTATCTTTTTCCACACTGCTCATCTCCTCCTCTGCTCTCAGCCTGCCAGCTGACTTTTTTCATGCCTCTTTTTCTCATGCATAAGTAAATGCAAAGTAAGGAAAAGCTTCTCTTTTAGTCCCAAAGTTCTACCTCTAAACATGCATAATGAAGTAGTCTGGAAAGTGAGCTGCACAGAATAATGACAATCATAAAAACGATCTGATGATGGAAAATGTGCAATGAGGTAAATTTTCAACATTAAGCTTTAGAGAGAAAATCTTCCCATGTCATATAAATCATACCACATCACTGAAACGACAGTTCTTTTTTTAAAGTTTTCTCAGAATCAGAAATGTAGTTCTTTCAGTGATTTTAGACATCTTTTTAGCTTTTGATTTCTTATGTTATAATATTCTGATGATTTTCTTCCTAATTCTCTGTGAAGATGTTCTTCTGCCATTGCTCTGACATGTGGAGTGCCACAAGGAGAGTTTTCGGTCCTCTACGGTTATTTATTTTATGGACTTTGACTCTGCTGGTAGTATTTAGTTCTTTTTGGTTTGGGATTATTGACAGCTCATTTCAGCTGGATAATGGGTTTTGGTTGGAACTCGGCAAACTATATGTGTGCCTCTGGTTAATTTAAGATAGTCTGTCAGAAATGTAATTTAATTCTGCAAATCAATGCTCGCAGGAGCTATATTGGATCTCAAACTCAGGGTTCTTTGAAAGCCAACTTCTCTGGTGTCCAATTCTATTTTCCAAACTATCACCTGGAATTTCTGACTTAGGAGTAAAAATCGAATAAATCACAAAAACACAGCGTACTACTTTTACTGAAACACCCCTGGATTGGAACTGTAAGGTGTTTCAATGCAGAAAACTTAACATACCAGGATATATCGTCATGCTTTATTATCTTACATGACGTGAGTCAATATGGCGAGTTCTTATGTAGGAGGGAGCAGGACAACAAAAAGAGGAATGTTGTTTCGCAAAAAGAGAGAAAGTGTGTAAAACTATCTGGTGCCGAGAAATAAGATACATCACAGCGTAAGTGGGTGTCTCTCCAAGTGTTTGTGTCTTCCTAATGCATCCCCACCCTTTGTCCAGCCTAACTGTAGCATGATGCAGCATAATGTTTCACCCTCTTTCTGCAGCTCCACACTTTCTCCATTTGATCCACTCGTTTCTGCCCCTCAACAGAGAAATGCAGGACTGAGCAGATCCCCTGAGTTTATTCGGCATCACAACAGTGTCTGCTAAGCTCTATTTATAGCCTCCTTTACTTACTGTACTGCAAAATAGGGTGCACACAGACATGCACGCTTGTGTGTGCGTGCATGCATGTTGAGTGTGCCCCCCGTGTGTGTGTGCACACATGGGTTGTGAGTAAGAGCTTTGTATGCATGCTTGAGAGGATTTTATGAATAATCATGTTTCATATCTTGGCTCAGTCACTGTTAATAATAAACTGTTATTTTATGATAATATGCTCATATGCATGCAGCCTAAAGAATAATATATGCCACTTGCTAAATAGTATCAGAGGTAGTCTGTATCGACTTGCATATTATCCAAATGTAACAACCTTTTACTGGACATACTTTCAGTCATTTAAATGCAGGTGTGGGTGTGTGTGTGTGTGTAGACACACAAAGGACTCACTGATGTCTTTTTGTCCAATTAGCCGCTGACCCAATTCCCTGTGGCTGTCTCAGAGTCACTCTGCTCTTTTAATGGTTTCACTCCATCATCATACCCAGTCTCCTTGTCTGCATCACCGTGAAACACTGCCCAGTTTAATTCACAAGCGATGCCCCTCTCACCACGGACAACTCAGTCAGTAGCTGTGGACACGACGGCCCCAACTCAGTCGTCTCTCCCAACGTCACCGAGACTCAGTAGTGACAGTCGCAGGTGAAATTTGGAAATTTCATCTCCGACTGATTCCCAATGACATTTTGAAGTTAAATTATCGAGTCATGTTGTTTGAATGCTCACTGAAGTATGACTGCATGAGTTTATTCCGTTACCATGGTGATCTGTTACTGTGCTTACATTTCTTTTTTTGCATTGTAGCCAGTTGGTTGAAATGTAAGCAGTTCGGTGATTACGAGCTACACCTAATAATATAGCTGGTCATTTATTGACAACATCATCAGATTGTCTTAGAAGTGAACACAATGCACTGCTGCACCGCATATCTATGATGCTTTACTCTGTTATAGGACATTTATAGCCTGAAGCCTCCTTTAGCTTCTATGGTTGCACGCACTTTTACTCAGGCACATAACTGTTGTGCTCTATTTTGAGCAAGCTTGTTTTTTGCAGTTATTTAATGTTGCAGTCATGGTTTTATAGGGGATATAGGGGATATATGTTTGCATTATCCAAATCACTTAAACGCCCAAGCAAGTATTGGAATTTACAGTTCCCATTTCCTTGTGTGCATCAAATGTGGCTGCTTGTGTGTGCATCTACATACAAGTGATATCTGTTCACTCACCTGTTTCATCCGCACACTGCAAGCTACTGCCCCATTCTCCTGTTGCCATGGTGAACTCCCTTTGGCCTACAGCAAGTGTATAGGTATGAATGCCTGTTTTCTGTGTGACTTTCAGCTCTGGTTTTACTTCTGTATGTGTAGAAGCATGTACAGCTTTGCATACTCATCCTTCCAGGCATATGACAGTTATAGATGTCTTTATGTATATGCTCATCCTTCGGCGCATGTCATTGGGTGCCGTATCAGGGCTTTCTTGGGTGTCATGTGAGATCAAGCATTGAGATGGATGTGGGAGGAGAATGCAATGACTCACAGAGATGGTGGGAGGAAGAGGTCCTTGTCCTCCTTGTTCTCTGTTAGCTGAGCTATTTAGTCCAATGTCTGTTTCTGTCTGCAGCTTTTTTTTTTTTTTTCAGAATAAGATCACAAAACATTGTGCAATTGTCACAGGCACTGATGTATTGACTGCAACTTTTCTTTGTTTTTTATTTGGACACAAAATAAGTATTCTTTTCTCAACCCGTTTTCTGTACAAGAATCTATATTGAGACTTTACTATTTTTATTTATGTCTAAATAGAAGTCATTATTAATTTTAAATAAATGTTTTTTTTAATATTTGACAATTTTTTGTCCTTGTTCTTTTAGAGAAATGTCTCCCAAATAATGTTTCTTGAAAATAATGTGAATGAAATTAGTGAATTTCATTCACTAATTAATTTAGTGAATTTCATTCACTACTTAATTAAAATACTTATTTTAATTAAGTATTTCTGACTTAATTAAAATAGCTTGTGTGTACAAACTGAAATAGCTGTAAATAACCAGATGAAGGTCTTTTTGCAAGTGCCAGGTGCTAACATAAGCAAAATGTGATGTGACAAAACTATACTTTATTCAATGCGAGTTAATTTTCTTGTGGAGTGGTTCGTACAGGTTGTTCTTCTTTTTGATTTTTGTTAGCGACTGGAGAAGCGTATCGTATGCATTTCCGCCACCTGCTGGTAAAGAGTGACTCCAATCGTCTATTTTATTTGTCAATCAATTTTGTTTTCTTAAAAACAAACAAACAAATAAATACAATTTTAACACATTCTGAATCTCTCTCTGTAGAATATTTATTTAAATTAAATATTTCTAATTTTCAAACATAAATGTTTCTATCATATCTCCTACATGCAAAAAATAATATGTTCTATTGTTTCATTTTCTACACAATATTGACAGTTTTCTGTGTTATGTTGCTGTATTCTGTTGTAAGGAAGTGTCCAATGTCTCAGTTTACCTGTTTGAAACTGTCACAGCTGTCCCTCGTTGTATCGGATTAATCTGGCCTTCCATCCCTACCTGCGCTCACCGGCGAACTTCCGCTAGTCTGCCCGTTCAATACCTTCAGTTTGTGTAAGTAAGTTCTTATTTTATTAAACATTTCAGTTGCAGTACAGTTCTTTGTATTTTGGGTTCTTTCTTCCAAAAATGATTATTTTTATTACGCCGAATATTAGCAGGCCTGCTAGCTTGGGGATATTTTTCTGTATCTCTTACTCTTGTCCACTGATATGCTTGTAACAGAGCTACACATGTGCGTTTTGTTAAATTATTATTTCTTATTCATTTTATATTGAGAATTTGTGAATTTTATTCAGTTATTTTTATGTATTTTTTTTGTTTTTACCTGCGGGGGTCGCCCTTCTGCACTCTGCCTCGTTTGTGTTTCCTGGGCTTCCGTAGTTGATTCCAGCCCTCGTAGCGCCTCTGTTGTTTATTATTGTTTGTTAGTGTGTTATTTTGCAGTTTTGACCGTCATTGTGGATTTTTATCAACAGTTTTATTATAATTTCCTTTATTTTAATGTGGCGCGAACAACCGGTGCTAGTCCAGCACAGCTCTGTTGAACATTGTTTTTATTTTTACGTTTAGGGCTGGAATGCAGAGAGAGAGAGTTGAAGAGGTGTTGATTTGTTTTCTCTTCTTTCCCAGGTATGTGTTTTTATTTTTAAGTTATACTTTTTATCTCTGTTTATTAAATAACTCTGTCCCCAGTGGCCACCAGGTGGCGTTTTTCTCCTCTTGTTTTTAGTTAATGATTTTTGTGAGGTAGATTTCTTTTTTTTTGTTTTGTTAATTTTTGTTAAATCTGAGAAAAATAAATGTTAGCACACAGCGTTGTTCCCGCTGCTGTGGAGTGCAGAGCGCACAGCGTTGTTCCCGCTGCTGTGGGGCTGGAGTGCAGAGAGATGGAGTTGAAGAGGTGTTGATTTGTTTTCTCTTCTTTCCCAGAATAAAAAAAATATATATCTAGTTGAGGCCTGACTGAGTGACTTCCGGAGATTTATTGATGCCAACCGTTACACTTGTTTTCTGTTCCCATACATTCTCTATATGTCAACCTTCAGCCAATGTACTGACTTCTTGTGGCTTCCACCTCCACAGTGTTGTTTGAGTCACACTGACACAGAGAGTAAACCGTTGTATATATTTATAAATATAAATAGATGTGAGGTTTGTCTTCGCTCCTTGCTATATGCACATTTTATTAAAGCAGAGCAGGAACAGACCTGTTTTTAGGGCGGTTGTTACAGGAGCAGCCACATCCAAGCTTCAAAGCATCATCCCTGCTCCACCTAGCAACTGTCTCCAAAGTGAGCAGCACACCGGCTTTTTTTCCCTCCCGTCTATCCTTCTCGGTCTCCTCTTTCATTCCTTCACTCTTTCAACACACCCTTCTCACTGTGACTGGAAGTAATGGAGATAAATTTACAAGCTCCCGTGCAGGTAGCTCTGCGCACACACTTACACACACCGTCATGCACGCATTTTCTGTGTTGCTGGTATCAAAGCAGATTTGAAGACGTTGGCTTCAGCTGCGTGGAAGCTTCAAAAGAAGGATATTCAAAAAGGGACCTTTTGGTTACTATGGCAATGACAGAGATATGAATATGACAGGCTTTCTAGTAAAATGAAGCCAGATTGAGCACATCTCTCCTCAATGATACAGTACCTGTGTTGAGAGCTCACTTTAAGCCTGTGCACCGACTCTCATGCTCTCTAATTCTGTGTGTGCCCTCTTGTTGCACTGCTTTGTGATGCACACTCAAACACAACCTCAATATAAATGCATTGCTGACATTTTTATTTGTTTTGTGCCTGGCAATATTTACTTGTATTAGTGTTAGGACTTTATCTTATTTTAATTTGAAGTCTGTTGTCATTGATTTATATTCTCTGGTTGGATCTAATGAGTGACTGGCATGATGCTACATAAGAGGCTTTAGGGAGAATAAATATAGATTGCGATATTAGGACAGTAAATCATGCTTGTGCTGTGTGTAAGGTGTTATTGCGCATTTTCCATAAATAAAGCTGGGCTGAATCTGTTAGAAAGTCTTGACATCCTTAAGGCTTTTTGTCTTCTGTGCTCTTGGCGACGAGGATTCAGTTTCAGGCACTTTAAAGTAAACTGCTGGGTACCAATCTTCCCTGTAAGGTGGCAGTGGCTTTTAACTTCCTCCATACTGTGTTCTGACATTCTGAGGATGAATCAGCACAAACAGGGCATAGAGGGTAAAACCTTGAACTAAAAGTTGAAACTTTTCCTGCCAGGCTTGTGGAAATTTGGACTTTTATCAGAGATTTAGTGAAGGCTCGGTTGGGGAAGAACTCGACTTCAGTATTTCATGACAATCAAAACTTTACAATTACGGTACATTACAATCACTCCCCAGCTGTTGCTGTCTTACAGTTTTTCTCTTCCTGACGGCAACAAATATTTTGTTAGAACCCTTTGGGTTTCTAAACCCAAAGAGATTGTGCAAATGCTACTGAGGCATGAGATAACTAGGTTAAGAAAAGTATTATTTTTTTGTCAAAACCATGCATAGCTTCATCATTTATTTTTAGATCTATATCTGACTCCACAGATACAGTTACCATTATCGGGTGTTTTTTTAATTCTTTATTTAGTTTTGCTAGGCTGACACTAGAAAGCTTGCTTCAGTTTTGATGATGATTTGTGGTTAAACTAGAACTTGGAAAAAAATGCATCTTCTGGTTTCAGCACTGGACTTACTCACCAGTGGCATTATTTTTAAAAGATTTATACCAAGCTATTGATTCTTAGTTGAATTAGTCACATTTTCAAGTGGCGCACATCTTTCTGAATTTTCCTTTATTCTTTTTTTTTTTTTTTAACCACAATTGAAATTTCAACCCCACAGTTTTTAAGAAACAAAACCAGTTCTATCCAAAGGCTGAATTGAGCATCTCTGTAAGTGCGCTCAATCTGAGATTGTAGCAGTGACGTGCGGTCATTATATCAATTATATAATGATATAATTTTATCATTATATGACACTGACTTCCTTTAAATCTCAACTAAAAACCCACTTGTTTAGAGTTGTATTTGAAACGTAATCAATTGCAAATTTTTGTGTTTTTATTGTTGATTCTGTGTTGCATTGTGTTTTTGTGTTTGATTTGATGTAAATCACTTTGAAATGCTTTGCTGCTAAAATGTGCTTTACAAATAAAATTTGATTGATTGATAAAATATAATAATATATTTTTATCATTATATTATTTTATCAAATATTATGATAAAATAACATATTGCTATTTTCACCCTGTGGTTTGTACCGTAAAGTATTTAATTTTTTATTTAGCTTAACCAATTTTGATTATTTTTTTTCTTCAAAATCGCTGAATCAGCGAGCTGAGCCTCACCTGTGATTGCTCAACCTCTCGCTAGCTGCCATTGTATGGGAGCCTGCTCCTCCTCTCTGTACGTCACCAATAAAATGGTTAAAAAACATTTAATATATGAACTGATTTTCCATAATTTAGCTTATTATGGAAAATAGTAAGCTAAATTATGGCTTATTACTACCACTACCATGTTAGCCTGTGAATATGAAAGTGTTTTTGTGAAATGCTGTGTGAGTGGCAATGAGTGTTACCACTCATTACCACTCATTACTCTGAGTGGTAATGAGTGATAATACTCATTACCACTCAGAGTATGTAATGTATAGTGTTTTTGTCACCAACTATGTGTGTGTGCTGTCTCTAAAATTTGGCTAATAGGCTTTTAGACATTTATTTGTATAAATTAGTTCTGCAATATTTTACCTTCAGGTTGTGGGCTGCATTTTAGCTGGACCAGTGTACATGGATTGTTTTTGGAGAAAATTTTAGTACATTTGCTTGGCGTTGTTCCTTAAATCATCATCTTTCCGACACAGTTGGCATCAATATGTTATAATATGTTGTTTGACTTTTGCAGTGCATCTTGTGGTTGATTCAAGTAGATCATTGCACACGAAAGTTGTGCAGCCATGATTTTTTTTTTTTTTACACAAAACCGTTAAACAAAATGTTGTTTAACAGTTTTGGCAACCGTTAAACAAGTGTTACTTGTTCAAGATTTTTCTCCTTCAACTTTGAATATTTATGCACTGCAGTCTTACCTTTTGGTTCAGTTTGACAGAGGAAGTGTAATGCATGTTTTCGACTCGTGTATAATCCTTGTTGCAGTAGAGTGGCGTTCTCATCGTTTGGAAATGAAAATCACTTTTCCCAGATTAATGAGCAGCAAGAATTGCCTCTTTGCAGTCACTGCTGAGGATTTTATCCTCTTGAGTTGTTAACACACACACCTGCATTCGGGTGTAAATTCCTTTATGCACTGACTGGATATAGTGACTAAATGCTTTGAGGCATTGAATGATACAGTATCATGGTTTTCTAGATATTACTCTTCGAATGCATGACGATTTTGATTCCTTTTACTTAAAAAATAACCCCGCAAAAATAACTATTTGTACAAGGAACAAAAGAAGCAAAACTCAATTAATAAACTCACCTGGCTTGGATTTCAGTATTTCACCTTGAAAAGACAGACTTGGGGACCACCTGGAAAGACCATATGTCCTCACACTTCTGAGTCCAATGAAAAAAGAATTTCAAGGCTCTATGGTCAAATTAGCATCACTGTTCACACAAAACGTCTGTGGGTGTGCTTGGAAACATGCATTGTTTGCTTTAATTTGAAAGCTTGCTTGGTTGTATTCCAAAGAACAAGACCTGCCAAGTCTTTTGCTTCTTCTAGGGTGGTTCATAACTATGACAAAAGTAGGAGTCTTTATGTAATACGATTCATTTTTTCTTCAGAAATGCTTTAATGAATAACTGGACTCTTGATTTTCTTATTTTTAAAAAAGCACTGACAATTTGTGGACCTCTTATTGTTATACGTCAACTGCAAATGTGATAAACACATTTCTACAACAGTAATTTCCATGTCTAGCCAGGAAATTATGTGTGACATGCAAACACATAACTCTTTGAAAAATGTATTCACACTCCTAATGGTTTGGTCAAGATTTTGGTCTGCATTCAAATGCAATTTGTGGACGAAAACCAACACTAATTGTGTTGGTTTTCTTGAATACACCATTTCCCTTCATTTGGGGTGGTATTATACTGTGGAAAATCTGGTTTGAATTGACTGAAAGAGCTAAATAAATGAAAATGTTTCTGAAAAGCCCAATTAAAAATGTGGAGGTTCATGACAAAATGTGTAAAAGTTCAGCAGCTTCAATGCTTTTTCCAGGTATTGTGGTAATACATCTTAGTCTGAATCTATAAACCTACAAAAGCAGGAAAAAAAATACCCCATACAGTCCACAGCAAAACCTTTTTGTACATGTCTGCTGGTGGTGGCTGTGTGCTACAGGCAGTTCTCTGGGTGACTGGTGTTGGCTGGAATAGACTTCGGTCATTTGTATTCCCAGTGGGAGGAAAAATCCATTTCCAACAAGCACCATAAAAAACAAACTAAGAACAAAAAGCAAAAAGCTAAAAGGACAGACAAAAGAACAAGTTAAAACAGTGAAAAAGTGCCATGGAGCCCAAAGAATCACCAAGGAGGCGTTGTGATGCAAAGAGCAAGGCTGTGGTGAGTCTAACTCC
Source organism: Gambusia affinis (assembly GCF_019740435.1). Lineage (NCBI taxonomy): Eukaryota > Metazoa > Chordata > Actinopteri > Cyprinodontiformes > Poeciliidae > Gambusia > Gambusia affinis. The sequence goes on from NC_057890.1 coordinate 7,717,868, forward strand.
GCCCACATTGACCTTGCTCAGACCTCCTGAATTTATCCATTCACAGTGGATTGCACACACACACACACACACAAAACAATACACGCCATGATAGAAAATCACCAGGAGAAACTGTTGTCAGGGGTCCAAGCTCTGACTGAATGCATTCCTGACTTCTTTCCTGTTTTCAGTTGTCTTTTGTAGCAGAGTGAACAACACCAACTTTGATTCACAGACTGTTCGGTTTCTCCTCTCCGTCTTTGTTTTTGGTGTGCGCATGCTTGAGTGTGTAGGTGTGTGTGCTTGCCTTCTGACGCAGGGTAGATTTGTCGATTTGGACCCCCACCAATCGCACCCCTGAGCCAACACACACTGCACTTTTGTTCAAGCTTGCCCACTTGACTGTAGAAATAGCACTTTTCTTTCTCCACCTTAAGAAAAAGTGACAGCAGAGTGTGAATTTGCACTGAAAGATACAGAAAGATGTGTTTACTGCATTCTTATTTATCTATTTCTTTGTAATTTTGATGGAAACAGACTAAAGCCACCATTTAGGCTGATAATGCAACAAACACACCCACCCACACAGACACACACACACACACACACCCACACACGCACACACACACACAGCATAATCATTTAATGGAACAGTGTGATAATCACAACTTTCTTAATTGGTTCTGCTGGTGGTTCATGCGTAAAATGTGCCATCATGAGTTTTCTAATGTGTGCTATGATATTTAAATCATTCCTTTGTTATATTTGTTGCTGCTGTGATGACCAGCGAATGGCTCCATGGTAAAGTACTTGCACAGTTCTTAAAGGTAATGCAGTGAAGATTAAAGTCGACCCACCTCTGTTATGTCGCTGAGTTGCCTTGAGAGATAGTCATAGAACCTATAAACTGTGTGGTTAGAACGGAGAGCAATATATAAGCAGTCTAGTTTGATAAATGCATTATTAATATGAACATGATACTGTTGACACTTGTCTGATGCAACACTGTTGTTGCTTAAATTTTGATCTACCAGCTGCGGATTACAACAGGACTGTAGTTGGCATTTCTCCTATAGTGCCAGATATGAGAAATGCCAAACAGCTTTTGCAATTTTGCTCAGGTGGAGACTTCAGTGTCGTAAGCCATCCTTAACCTTTGTGACCTTTGGTATTTCAGATCTGCTGTCTTGGGATCAGACTGTATGGTGTGTTGTCAGATTGGAAGACAAGGTTGGTGATTTTTTTTTTTCTTTTTTTTTAATTTGTTTTTTTGTTGCTGGTTTAATTTTATTGACTTGCCACAGATTCTCAATTTGTTCATTCTGCTGTAGTTTTAGTTTCATACCAGATATGCACATGCATATAGGCCAAAAATATCTAGCCTTAATGTCTTCCAAATGTACTGTCTTCCAAGTGGCTATGTCTTATCTGGACTCCTTATGGTGTCTTTAAAAAAAAATGTCTTTCTTCTTGCCACTCCTCCATATTGCCCAGAATTGAAGGTGCACAACAAATAACTGTCTTGTCAGCAGAGTCACCCACCTGAGTTATGGATCTCCGTAGCTCCTCCATAGCTACCATGAACACTTATACCAACATTTTGGCCTCTGAAGTATGCAATACACCATCTGTGATTGACACGTTTTATGTGCTTTGTGTTGTCATGCTTAAAAACCACCCTTGTTTCATAACTCTGTTGTTCCTTGAAGTGCCAATATATTCCATTCATAAAAGACAAACGCTGCATGCATTAAGTAAAAAAATTCACTTTTTTCTCAGCAAAACATCTGGAAGCCAAACTCTGATGTCCATCTGTCAGTGTGTTCATAGAGTTTGCAGAATGACAGATTTCATACACCGTGGATCCATGCAAGAGTTTGGAATTATGGATAAATTTGGTACAGATATTCAGAGTTTGTCAAGGGTTAACACTGTCATCCACTGATTCAATTCGAAACAGATGACACATAGCTTTGCACAGACACTTGCACACATTTGCATAAAGCATTTGGGAGTTTGAGTGACATGGATTACCATAACATTTGGTATCGGAATGAAATGTGATCTATTTAGGAAGACCTCAGTTATTATCTCTCACTTTATTACATTACGACAGTGTTGGTATTTTCATTTTAAGCAGGTTAGTATTCACATGTTTCTTTTCATTTTAAAGCAAAAGATTAAAAAACTCTGGTAAACAGAACATCAAATCTCCCAGCATTCTCCTTACACTTGACATATAATGTTTAATCTCAATTGGTCTCCTGTTAAATTTTCAAAAGGTTTTAATCAGAACACATTGTTCCATTGCACAGTTCCTCTTCCTTTGCACTTCAAAATGAAGACCACAGAGAATTGAACTGCCTCAGTTTTGCTGCTGGAAGGTTTTATATGAAACCTGCATCGACGTTTTTAAAGCTGAGCTAAATTTTAAAGAACCAACGCTAAATCCCGCAGCACATGAATGACGACAGCAGGGTGACCATCAGCCTTTCATTCGTTCTGCCTACAGCCCATTGGCGCATGCAGCTTTACTTCCCCACACAGACCCGCCCCACGCTGCTGACCACAGACAGTAGGGATATGATTGTGGCTAGAGAGGCCCTCTCCATCCCTTTCTTTTTCCTCAGTTGTTCCTTACCACAAACACTTTACTCAGTTTGGTACAAAGAGGACTTTGTGATGGAGGAAAGCCAATGTCTTTCATTGTACTCCCATTCTTTGTCTCAACATCCAACATCCATACACATTGTGGGTCTTTCAAAGACGTTATTAGGAGACTTGTGGTGATGAATCACAAATTTTTGCTCAAATTCAACAAAATGGAAGCTTTCATAAGATGTCAAAGAAAAAAAAAACTTTTTTAAACAATGGGGATTCTCTATACGTCCTCTCTTTCTTCCTTTTGTCATCTGCCACTCCTTCTCTGTATTAGTGTTCACATCAAAGCAACTGACAATGACCTCTTTCTTTCCTGCCATTGTGGTTCTTTGTCTTCTCCCACTCTCAATCAATGTCCACAGCATGTCACATGGCCAAACACGCTCTCAGTGGCCTCCCAGTGTGTTCTCATCAATCTGCCTCCTTCTGAGGAAAATGACAAGACATAACTGGCAGAAAATCAAGGACATTCTGTTATTGGATAAAACCATACAGGATCTTTTTTTTTTAAAATAAACTGTCAGAGGTTCATAAACACTTGTGAGAGGCATTTTTCACAGTGGATTAATTACTTAACAAACTTCAATGATTTTTAAAAAACAGAAAGTGAATGCAACAGTCACAGCTGTGCCTTTCTATGTCAAGGTGATTTCCTTTTCTCTTCCAGTATATTGCATCAGAACTGAATACTACCTAATTGCTCAAGATGTTGATTTTACTTCTTCTTTCAGAAGAATAAATTATTTTCACATTCCTTTTTATTTTTATTTCTCAACATTTCTTTACTTAGTCAAATCAGGTTTTCCTCTGGTTTGATTTTGGACCATATTGTCACTCAAAAATCTGCTAATCATCCCGTAATCCTTGGGAGTTTGAATGAGGCTCTTTTGTGTTTTTACTTTAGCTTTAGATTTGTCCCTCTTGGCTTTCCATATTCAATTCCCTCCACAGTTTTTAAGGTTCTTTGTACTTTCTCTTCTGTTCTTTTAATATGTAGAATGTTTTTATATTCTTTGTTGCATGTGTATTCTGTTAATTGTGGTGATGTCACAGTCTGTGTTGAGTTTCTTTGTATTTGTAGTTTGCATCCTAGAGTATATTGTCTAGTCAGTGCTAGTTCTCTGTTCCCTCATTTACACAACATCTTCCCTCTGGATCTTGGCTTCCTGCTCTTCCCAGATGTCATTTATTCATTGACCCAACTGTCTTGCAATCAAGCTCCTCTGCATAAATACTACTTGTTTTTGCCTGTCTTTCAGTGTAGCTCTTGTGTTTGCCTCTCATTGGTCTTACAGTTTAATTCTTTTTTTTTCCCCTCTGAATTTGCACACCTTGGATGTTTTAAAGCCAGACCGTGAAACATACACGGTATGCTGTGGGTCTATTTGTTAGCCTGCAGTACTGATTCAAATCAATTGTGATTGGCTGAATGAGTGTTTTGCATGCCCGACTAAAACCTTCAAGTCTCACTATCCTTCTTTCCCCATGACAACAGTGAGTCATCTCTTTCTGTGGCTTACAGAATCACGCATGCACACAGTTCTTGTGTAAATAGCACTTTCTAGGTGCTGACAGGCAAACATATTCTTGTTCTGTGACAGAATGTTTGAATGTAGAGTTTTTGTCCACAAACATGCACCTGATGTACAGACTAACTATAAATTCATGCAGGTAAACGTCCTTAGTTTTTTTTCTTAAGAAAGCAACTATAAAAAATGATGGAAAAAGCGCTTTTGCGATGCAGTACGCATCACTTTATATAAAGAAACAATTTTGATGTTTTTGCTTTGACAAGTTTAGCAGTTCAAGTGTTCACTTAGTGGTTATGGTGTCAAAATAGCAGCCAGTTAGGTCGACATTCTTGCATCTTGTTGCAGCCAAACAGAGAAAAAAACTTCAGCGAAAATAAAATAAAAATTCAACCATTTCTTTGTCTTCTGTTGTCCGCAGCATTCAGGCCACCACATTTATGTCAGTGGATGTTTACTGCTCACTCACCCACAAAGATGACAAAAGGTTTGAATTTTAAGTTATTTTTTATTGGTTAGTAAAAGGGAAAGAGAAAAAATTGACATAAAATTCATGTTGGTTTGATGTTTGTAAGGGAATTATATTGGATATTTTATGGAAAAATAAAGAACGTGGTTTGCAATGATTAAACGGAATGAACCAAATCAGAAAACCAACATGGGAGTTGATAGGTGTGTGTATATATAATAGTAATAGCTAATTGTGATTTGTTAATGGTATTAACACCCCACCCCTGTAATTAATTATGGAATAATTAATAATTAATTACGGCTAATTAAAGCTGAGGTTTACTCTGGATGAGCTGCAAGAATTTGACTACATGCCTTTTGAAATTCAATATAGTTCCAATTGTTTTACCCAAACAGTCCTTTGCCATTGCAAAATTTAAGTATCAATGTAGAGACGACAATCACTGTTCAACATGTAGTTCAGAGTTATGCTATATGCACAGGTATACATGTTGGAGAAATGTCTACATTACATTGTGAAAAATTGTCTTTTTAAAAAAGCCACATCTACCTCAAGATGTGCAGAGCTCCTTGCTGTTTGACTCAAAATTTAAAGATGCATTGATGTGAAACCAGGTTTATTAAATCAGACACCTCTTGTTTTTGTGCCATGCATTTGACTGATTTTATTTGAGTGTTTGATCACGTGGCTGAAATGACTCATCTGTGACTTACTGCTTGGAGGACCAGGCATCCATTCTCGCTTGTGTCTCTTCTCTTACTGCTATGAAACACTTCCCACACACACCCCACACAGAGCCAAGCAGTACTAGGTCAAGCTGTCCATGTGTCATTAAAAATGGATAACCATTTGACTTGCCAAGACTGGGGAGTGTGTGTGCGTGTGCGTGTGTGTGTGTGTGTGCGTGTGTGTGCGAGAGAGCAAAAGTGAATGTGTGTGTGATTTATTGCGCTGCCACTGAGGAAATAAAAAATGTTCCTCATTCCCTGATCCATTTTTGGCAAGATGCTGGCAGGTATGAGCAGGAGATTAGACCAGCATGTGGGTGTGACTGCAGGTTAGTGTTTTTAAAGTGTGTATAGGTGATGGGGGTCTGTGTGGATTACAGTAATCTGTAGGCAAGAAAGAGGAGGAGAACCTGGGGAAATTCAGCCAAAATGGAAGATGAGAATGTATTTTTCTAAAATTGAGCAAAAAGAAGAGTCGAGGGGGGAAGTAAAGGACAAGTGGGTTGTAGAAAAACTATATTAGATGATGAAAGCATTGGTTTGATCAGATATTAACAATTTTTGTTTGACTAAAGTGAAGCAAATTGGCAAAAGCGTTAACAGTTTGTGGGTGTACTTCACTGTTCTACTGTGCTTTTTTGTGATCATTCCACTGCAATTTATACATGCCAAGACAATGCCTCATCTCCACAGAATGAATGTTGCAGTTTGCACAATTACATCTGAACAAACAACACTTAAGAAAGCAAAACAAAGATGTTTCCCTATAACAACTCTCACCTTATTAGTGCAAACCTGAGTGCTTTGGTTATAAACATCATGCATTGAATACTTGACTTAACCCAGCCTCAATCACCTTTTGTGACATACCTCCAGTTTGTCCTATGACCCCAAGCATGTGAAATGTCAGGAGATCAAGTTGGGACGGACGAAGGCAGATAGCGGCAAAGGTAGAAAGGAATATGAGATTTGTCCAACGCACTGACATTTTTGAGAAGGAATATGTGAAATATTGGCTGACATTTGTACTCTGTGTGTGAGGGAGAAGGAATGTGTGTGAAGACACTCGCCTGGAAGCAACGAAGAAGAGCGAGGCGGTTGAAGATACAGCAGTGCGGTCCTCTTTCTACATGCATGCTGTCGGAAAAAATTATTCTATCATCCCAGCTCATGCATGTATCGGACAGTTAAAGAGGTCACTTGTCATATTGAAGTCCAATGACTTGTTTGGAAAGATACAATAATAGTACCTCTGCAATACAGTGATGCATGATTTTAATATGTATTTTCATACATGGGGCTGCACAGTGGGGCAGTTAGTAGAGCTGTTGCCTTGCAGCAAGACGGTCCTGGGTTCGATTCCCGGCCCGGGGTCTTTCTGCATGGAGTTTGCATGTTCTCCCTGTGCATGCGTGGGTTCTCTCCGGGTTCTCCGGCTTCCTCCCACAGTCCAAAAACATGACTGTCAGGTTAATTGGTCTCTAAATTCTCCCTAGGTGTGAGTGTGTGTGTGTGAATGGTTGTGTGTCCTGTCTGTTTTCTGTGTTGCCCTGCGACAGACTGGCGACCTGTCCAGGGTGAACCCCGCCTCTCGCCCGGAACGTAGCTGGGAATAGGAACCAGCAACCCTCCTGACCCCATTAGGGACAAAGGGTGAATAGAAAATGGATGGATGGATTTTCATACATGCGGGTAAAAACACAGTGTAATATCGGCAGAGACAGTAATTACCTTGCTGGCCTCTAACCATTTTGAATATAGCTGCATGTTCTTTAGAGCACTCATCCCAGTTTGTGATCGTTGTGTGAACACTGCAGTTTACCTTCAGCTATTGGATTATGCAGTTAATACAGAATGATTTGGTGCAATAATCCCTGTGTGGATGAAAACTATTCTCTTATATGCTTTCATTTGACTTAACCGTGTTCTCTTAGATTTAAATTGCCTTTGTTATTTCCCCACTGTGGGGAAATGTTGGGTTCTGAGAAACGGGGCTAGCCCAAGGTTATACGAGGACTCAGAGAATTTAATTTCTGGCTGCTCATCGTGTTAAAAACGTCACCAGGTCTATCTTCATTTTAATTCAGATTTGGTAGAATCTGGGAGACGGAAGTTTAGTTGTTAAAAACGATTGCATATGAAATTTGCATGAGTATGTGATCAAACTAATTTTAAAGACAACTAACACAACAATGATGATCCATTGGAGTGCACCAGTCAGTATTACTAATAGAATGTAGGTATATGTCTAATTTCTGAGTATATGTGGAAAAGTTTTCACATCCATTTTGCATGAGAACATTCCCACCTCTTCACCTGTATTTGACAGAAATCAGTTTACACTCAAATTGAAACAATGTGACAATATGTGACTATGAAGCATAGCATTATTTAGAGTGCCTCTCCCCACTTGTTGCTGTGCAGTTGTAGTCAGCTGGGTGAAAAAAAGCTGCAACATCTTTCCCTCACTAATTAAAACTAATTCAGTTTTTTAGAAATATTTTCAGATGTCTGACATCTACCAGTATGCTGTCTTTAAAGCTGAATGCAGGCTAGCTACTCAAGCAGAAACGTTGCCTGTATCAACCTGCTATGAGGAGCACAACAAAATGCTTTTCTGAATGAATCGAATGTAATTAGATCATGTTGTATATTTTTGTTTTTGAATTTTGTGTTAACACTGAAACCAAGAAACTGTGGATTACTTTTTTTTAAATCATTTCCATTACTTTGCACTGCATTACTCTGACATTGAATTGCCCTTTGTGGATAAAAATAACAGTCCAGTCTCTGGTAACATGTCTGGTAATATTCAGTCTATTCAACCAGACCAATAGAAAATCATAAGCATAATCGGCATAGTATCACTGACATCATAATTACGCAAATGTCTGAAAATAATGACGATGGACTGCAGTGGGTGGGAATACTGCCTTGAATGAATCACTTGAGACTCCTTGTATAAAATATAAAGAAACAACTGAGTGAGAAAGAGGGTCACAAAGCATCCCAGTCACCTCCGTGAGCATGCAGGCACAAACTCAGACACCGAACAGCAGCTCAGCATGCTCAGTGTTACGAAGCATTTTTGTGTTTTACTAGCTTAAAAACCTTCTATCAAAATTGGGGTCAAACATTACTTTGTGTCCTCTGACGCATGATACCGCATATCTTGCATTACAATTTGATGTAGGGCTGTAGGAATGCTGCAAGGCATGCTGGGATGTGTTTATATGATAAGATTAGGAAGACATATTCAGCAACACCTGCAATCTGAAATCCCTTCAGGTAATGCTGTGCTACAACCTGACCAAGTATATTATCATGGAAAAACAAGAAACCAGTTGGCTGTGTAGGATGCTAAAAATGAATGACTAATACTAGAAACCAATGCACCTAAACAGTCTTTGAATATTTAAAACAATGTAGATGCATTCAGGTTGTGCTGGACCCATCAGACAGTCAAGGTCGAGTATAGTAGCTCTTATACAACAAATGGTTCATAAACTGACTCTGGGACAAGCACAGTAGTAATATTACATTGAAGAGTTCTCAAACTCGTAATGCAAATTAAGTTCTGGTGAAAATGTGTAATACACATTTCTTTAAAAACTCATTAAAGTGAAAATCGTTCTTCTTGGTCATTGCTTTACTGGTTTGAGCATGGGCAGGACAACTGTGGAGCTGGCCCCCTAGGGGCATTTGTACTGGTGCCATTGTTCCCACCCCTCCTCTCCAACATATGCAACACTTCCAATAGGGTTTTAGGATGTGGGTTGATGAGCCTTGCAGGCACGAGTGGGGTACTTTGCAACCTCCCCCTTCCTCCACCATGTTTGGCCCTGTCCTGCAGCTCAGTTTTAATGCACTGTAGTCGGGGTGGGAGAGACTCTGCTGTCAGCAAGGAGTGGAGCCTCACACACCAAAGCCCCAATCATAGTGTTAATACAACTAAGACACAGACTTGCATCCATAGCAACATTTTACACTACTGTAGACTCATGCACACAGCGGAGTGGAGGGGCTGGGCTCTAAGGATTTTATGCAGTCCTATTCTGCTCTGGCCAGGGTCTATGCTGAATTGGTGTTGGCAGTGTGTGGGTTTGGGGGAAAGGCTCACTTTGGTGGGACGCTGCTTGTGCGGGATCTTGGGCCATGCCTGGAGTATTGGGCTCCCATTGGGTAGTCTATGTGTTCCCGTGGACTGCCGTAGTGGGGTCCTCTTGGTGCTGGGCTGTCTTGCTGGGTCCTGAGCTTGAGTTGTACAACAAGAGATGACTGTTTGGCTGGGTCAAGAGGAGTCTGCACCCTTCCAATCACTTTGTTCTTCTTTAGCCTAGGGTTTTTTGCTGTTGACTTATCTCGATGTGGGGGGTATGGCTGCCCTGTGGAGTGGTCTTGTGTCTGTCCCCCTGGGGCTGCTGCAGCCTTCCATGGTTAGGACCACCTGTCCTTTGCAGCTCTTGGGTGCTGCGGGTTGCAAGACCTTCCACCGTTCTCACTGTTTTGACAGTTGTGCACCTCCTGGCGACGACGTAGTTCAAATATAGCCATGCAATACAAACACAATTATTTCTACATTTGTCCTCACCCACCCTGTTTTTATGTTACCTAAATCTTAGCTGCAACTTTGTGTGTTTTTGTTTGGGAAATTGCAATGCAGTGCAAAACCTATTGCCTCTTGTGTCTCGAGCGGTTTTTCTGAGATATTATGTAAATCAGAATTGAAAAGCAATAGATTTAGTCAACATGTTACAATACCACAGAACAGAAACTGAGAAGAGAAGCTTTGCAACTCTTGAATGATTTCCTCTTCTAATTATTTAGCTGTATCCTGCTGGTGCAACAGTTCAGTTTGTCCCTGCCTCAGCTGCTGCCTCCCCGGGAGAAATGTGTCTGCCACAGCTTGCAGCCGAGTGGAACAATCATGCAGTCGCACCTCAACAACAGAAGGGGCCCGCTGTCTGTGTTACAAACCCATCTTTTCAGTTGGAGGCATCCTAGAGACGCAGTGGGATGCAGCACAGAATGAATTTTCACAGGCTGAGGATTTAAATCTGCCCTTGTCTTGACTTTTCTCCTCTATCCGTACAAATATTTTTAAAGTAGTGTGCTTGGATTATAATTTTAGACTGCTTATTTATTAGCCAGTTATTTATTTTTTTTAGATTTATATATATTTATTTTTATACAGATATCAGCTTTCCATCAGTTTCCCTCCAATCTTTCTGACCTTGCTGCAGCATCATTTTACTTTCAGCCACCTGTGTCAACCCAGTTGAATTCATCTACTTTCATTTTCCTCCTCTTTTTGCCTTTCCGGCAGTCATAGTACCTGACCAAAAAAAAAAAATTAGGGCTCCCCCTTTTCTTTATGTTTCTTAGTTTCATCATTATTTTACACTTCTCATTTATCAATTCTTATCTTTTTCTCATTTCCCTAGGGAGTGTGCATGAGTTTTATTCTGTGTGTGTGGGTAGAGAGGAGAAGATTGTGACAATATAATCAGCCTTTCAGCCTCTGAAAAGCCAATCACAGCAGTGTGGACAGAATGTTCTCTACTGCGACATTAGCATCGAACGAATCTGGACTGATAAAACTGAACTGAGTTTGTCTGGGTTGGACGTAACATGGGGTGGGAGAGGGAAAACTTAGCTGAGGCTCTGGGCTATTGATGAAACAAAAAGGCTAATATCCTTGACATGTGACGTAAACACAAAAAACATCTAAATCCTATGAGTCTTCAGTTTATGCCATAATTTCAAAACAAAGAGGTTTGAGTACCTGAATTGGATGGAAACAGGCATAAAATCTGGCTTGCATAGCTGCAAGATAAAATCATTCCTCTTTCCTTAACAAAACAAGTCCAAATGTCTTTCCTGTTTAACCATATTCTATGATAAGGCTATTTTGGAAAGAAAATACAAAGCTTTACATTTCAAGGTAAATATTCACACCATTATGTTTTGCTCTTATTTTAAGTAATTGTTTATTCAGACATTTCCACATATTCCTCACTAAGGAATAAATGATTTACTTGCACAAGGAAAATTTGACTTGCAATTATCTAACTACCTTTTATTCAACATCTTAGTCTACAATTAACTTGAATTTCTTTTTGCTTCTCAGTTCCCAATATTACTACCAGTTTTGCAGAGAGACTCACACAAAAAGATGCAGTGGTTATGGCAGTCTGAATGTGTGTGTGTGTATCTGTGTGTGTACTGGTTTTACTTAGGCTTTCAATCAACTGGCTAGGTTTACGCCTTTACAATAAACATGGACTTGAAACACTCTGTCCCATATATTGTCACATATTTTCACCCTCTTAAAAACAAGTCCAGCTGTTTGTAGGATTTTGTCGATCACCAAGGCAGCCTTGCTGGATTTGTAGTCTTGTTTTTTTTGTCTCCCCAAATTGCCAGAGGTTCTTGTCGTTAATTTCGTAGCCAAATTGATGAACGATGTTTGAAGCTATTATACCAATAAAAACAACAATAATTTATGGACACTTTCAGAAAAGTAACAAGAAACAGAATTTCATCAGAGCACTGACGACCAGTGGAGACTAACTGGAGTTTCAATTAGAGTTCCCTTTGGACTGAAGGGTTCCTCCTTTGTCTCTAATTAAAACCTCCAACTGCATTTTAACTAGAGGAGAAAATGGGATGTATGGGTGAAAGGTGACAAATGAAAGAATAGACAAATGGCTTATGGGGGAGAAGAGATGGTACATATCTCTATGTTTAATGGTAAAAATAATGGAATGTGGATATTTCATAGATCTAATTAAATATATAAATGGATATTGAAACATTAAGAGGCGAGATAATGAAAAAAAATGTCGAAGCATAAAATATTGGCCAAATGGAGAGTGGGAGAGAGGAGATAAAAAAAAAAAAAATTATTGGCGAACTGGGAGCAAGAATGTAGCCGGAGGTGGAGGAGAAGCCTGTGATGAAAGGGAGGGGTGCAATTTGCTTGAATCTTAAAGAAAGGAGGATGGAAATAGAAGAGGACACAGCAAAAGAAAGATCACTACACTCTAATGATCAGACTGCAGTGTGCACAAGATTGTGTCTGTGCTCCAGGGGAGTTGCCATGGTAATAAGTGGTGCTCATTAGAGGCAGTCCATCAAGTAGTCAGCAGCAGGTGTCCATCTGGGACCCTTTCACTTACACATCCACATGCACAATTATCTAATCAATCCATCTGTAATTGGACACAGCCACATTACTAATGTTACCTATTCTTACATTTTCTTTGAGACATTTAATTGTGACATATTGAAGATAGAGTATCACAAAAACATTTCACCAGTCGGCTGGGCTCTTATTGTAAAGACCACATCCTGGTTATAGTGGAAAAACACACATCTATCTGTGTTTGAGGATTTCTGAAATGGACCTTTCCATGAACTGTATATTTAATGAATGTAAACATTTGCACTTTTAGTTATGTAACTTGTACATAACTATATTTAGTACTAATTGTAGTACTTAACTATAATCAGCCTGGCCCATGAGCCTGATTGGCAAATCCTACAGATTTTTTTAAACTTACAAATAGAAGATGGTTAAATTGGGTTTGAGGTTGTCCCAATATCACAGTTTCAACTTCAGACATTTGAATGGATCATCATTAGAAACTTATTTGCTCTTCTTTCACTTTCTGGTGAGTCCTGAAATTTCCTTCTTGCCACTAAAGCTCTGAGTAGTACCTGTTTACAACAACATTCGGTTTGCTTGAACTACTCTCTTTGTTTTTTGGGAACTCATTAGCTGTATGCCACAGAAAATTTGCTGAATATTTACCTTGTGAATAGCTGATACCAGCACTTTGAGTACCACCAAATGCAACCCAAGGAAGTACCACTTGTGTTGAATGCCTTTTCTTTAGTTACTCCTCATTTATTTAACGTGCTTCTAAATGTTGCTAGTGTGTACTTGCGGAGAAGAAGATTTGGAAAGTCAGCAGTGACAGAGGTTTCACAGCCATTAGAATAAGGTATTAGCTTGAAAATCTGAGTAAAAATGATCAGTTTTTTTCTTTTTAGGCAAACAGTGATCTTACATGAGGCATATTCTCAGAGTGGGATTTGGTCACCATTGGCAACCACGTCTTCATTTTTGTGCAAACACATCATGAGATGGGCTGAAGTACTCCCCTGAGTATTTCCTCTAATTCTGAAACAAAAGAACACAATTTTTTACTTAAGAGATAATGAGGGAAGCTCACAAAAACAACAGGCGATAGAAATCTTATTTTACCAATTTGCCAATTTATCTGGATCATATGTACTTTTTGATTTAACTTTACGTTTTGCTTGGCCTTACTGTAGTAGACTGTCTGGTTGGTTTCCATAAAGATTTCAAGTGATTGGCTATGAAAGGTGGAATTTCCTAGGCTTGCGTTTTTCCAGCACATAAATCAAAATACTAGTAAAATAAATAATTTATGGTTTATGACCATGCAGTTGGTGCATCTTTTGTGAAAATGACTACATATTTTTTCTTCTGAATTCAACATGCGATCACTCCAGAACTGAAATATAAAAACTCTGCTTGAATCTTGACTGCAGTTATTTCTTAGGATTTTCAGACTCTTTCCTGCTTCTTTCAAGAGGCTTAATGATGAACCCTTAGCGCTTCTGACAAAAAAAACCTGGAGACCCTAAAGAGCAGTTTTCTCTAACAGCACCTGATTTCTTGGGAGCAAATATCCTACACATTTTAATGTCAGAATTCTGCACTTTTCTGCATTTTTACTTATAGATTTTTTGTTGTTGTTGTTTTTGATGTCGCGAGACTATGAAAGTAAAAACTGCAAAAGCACAGATTTTGAAATGGTTAAAATCTTGTGTGCGTTAGGAAATTACTGCAATACAAGTGCTGTGAATAAAAATTGCAAATTTAATGACTAAATGCAGTTCAGGGAGTTAAAATGTTTGTAATTTGGGCCTTTACGAAAAAGAAATGGTTCATTACTGCTAATCAGGAGCAAATGATTAGTTCTTAGTTATGGGAAGCAATTTTGTTAATCAGCAGCTACATTTGTGTTTTTCTATTTGATTCAACTTATTTTCTGATTCAGGCATATCAGGTAATAGAAAAACATTTGATGGAAATGAAAATAAGTCCTTCTTCGACAACCTAACCAACTAAAATGCAGGGAATCAGAGGTTTCTCTCTTATTGATTGTCGATACATAAATGCAATAGAAAATGATTTAAAATGGAACTGAAGAATATATATTTTATCTAATGCCTTGTCATCCCTTTCTAATGCCACTCTGGGCAGCTGCCCATGTGGACCATATCAAAATGCAGTCATAATTTAAAAATGACAACAAATGACTTGGAGATAAATATATATTAACATTATCAAGGTTAATGTTTTTTTTAATTCACATTTAGTACTGATAGGTCGAATCATATGTAAACATTTGTTAATATTCCATCATTAAAACCTATCATGATCTACACAGGTGAACTGAAATAATACTGTGAGTGAAAATAGTTCCCCCACACGACCCCACCCAGCTCTAAAGGTTCCCTGTGGTATTTGACACATTGATGTTGGCAGCAGATTTTCTAACTCTGGGAATCAATGTTGCAGGAAACTCAATGGAACCGACTCACAATAAAATTGCTGAAACTGCCCTCTAGCTCACTATACAGTCTGGTTTGTATCTTCTGAACTATTTTGCAGTGGCTATTTTTCAAACTTTACTGGTGACTTCTAAACAAAGTCTTAAATAATGTGTAAGGCAGATTGCACATTATCATCCATTTGTAGTGCTGTCATCCTGTTTTCTTTTTTCTTTAGGAAAGTGCTTTTAAAATGATCAGCTTTGAAACAATTGGGAAAAAAAAATCAAAAATATGCGTATAGGTTAAAAACAACCCTAAATTCTGTCATTAGAAGCAGAAGCCAAACGACAGTCTGTATTGAATGATTTTAAAATCTTTACCCATGTAGTTACAGCACAAGTGTCCATTTAATTTTAGGTATAAAAAAATTAAACTGCATACACAGAGTAAAAAACTCACTGAATCCTTGTATAACAATTTGTTATCATCATCTTTTCAGATTATTTATTGTGTGTTGATGAGTAGATTGACTCCAAACCTTGAAAGGGTCTTTTGAAGTGAAGCAAATCCTCAATCCTCTCAGTGATTTTAGAAGTGTAGCAGCATAAAGCTCTGAGATGGAAATCAATATTATGGAAGGAAAGATTACATTTTATATCTCCACACATAAATCTAGCTATTTAACTGTTAAATTGTAAAAATAGAGAAAAGAAAAGATGAATGTCTATCAGTTCTTTGCAAGCGTCTCTGTTATGTTTTGTTTTGAAAGTCTGTGGCTTCAGCGCATCTGTATGCCCATCCACCCACATGCATACAGCGCACACAAGAAACAGTGGAGATCCTTCATTGCTCAGTCGAGCATTCATCGCTTCCAGTGACCTAGAAATGAGTGAGAAGGCAAAAGAAAGCGAAAATGGCCTCTTCTCTCCCCAAGGTATATATGGATTCTGTCATGTTGGAATAGGTGGTTGTCTGTTTAGAGACAAGCCTCCACTTTACACAAGAAAAATACTGAGCGAAGCCACACGAACATGAAAGCTCTACGAAACTTCAGCGAGGCTTCAAGTGGTTTGGAAACCACTGGAATTAATTCAAAAATATTGTCAGATATTAACAATGCTAATGCAGCTACAGTTGCAAGTCTTTTTGCGTATATCTAATTGTCGTTGATTGTGATAAGTCGTCTTTGCAACATAGCTGAGGTTTAATTGGACACCAGAACGGATCAAATTTCTCCTCATACCCAAAATCTAACTGCAGATCAGAGAAGTTGAACTTCTTCAAGAAGGTTTGATTTTTATTTTTATTTTAGATTTTTTCCCTCCCGTTTGAGCTTCAACTAATTAAGACCTCTACAACCTCCTATAGTTGTGTCAGGACAAAGAAGTATTGATGAGTTTTGGGAAAGTTAACCTTCATTCATTCTCCATGCACACTCTGTCCCTTTCAAAGGATTTGCATATTTTTTAATCAAAGACTGTCCTCTCACTCACTAGAGGACAGAATAATTGACTGAAAGTTAACAGCAAATCCACAGTTATTGTATTTCTACTGCTTCAAATCCAAATGGCAGATAATTTCTAAGTAAATGGCCATTTATATGCGTTGTGAGATATAGGTTATTTCATTTACTTGCTTGCTTCAACGTGAGAAGATTCAATTTCTGCTGTTAACTGGATCATTTCTGTGTGAAGTTTGTAAAGCTGCTCTCACTTCTCTACACAATGCACAGAAATGAATGGCTATTAAAATAATAAAAAAATATTTTGTGCACATCTTTAAGTTTTAAACATGGGAAAAGTAGTCAGAGCCGCTTGTGTTGTGAATTTAAATTGAATTTTGACTGTGCTAAAGGCATTTAAACACTAAATGCTGCTAACCAGGGCATCGTGAATGTACCTCTGAATGAGATGTGAAGGTGTGTGGGGGTGTGTTATAGTTGAATAGTAGCCATAGCAACTAACATAATCACAAGTCCCAGGAAAATTAGGTGGCTGTGCTTACAGGTGCAGCGATTAAAACCCATCTGCACAGTTTCATTCTGTCGACTGACAGGGTGAGGTTAAGAGGACAGACGAAGCGTCCTTAGTGGGAACAAAAAGCGCTCTTCAACATCACAGCACACAAAAGGATACAGCGTGCCTTCTCTGTTAGCTGTGCTAACATGCAACTAGATGAAATGACAAATCAGAGAGGTGGTCACATCTTCACTGGTTTCCTGGCACCCCTTTTAAACCTGCTCTCCAGCAGCAGCATTTGATTTATGATTGGCTTTTGTCAAAACTTTTAATTCTTCTCTGCTGCCTGTATTTATCCATGTTGTTGCTGAAGTCACTGAATGAATAGTGACATTTTCTTTAACCATATATGTTTCTTTTCAAAGGAGTTTTCTCTTCCCTTTTACGATTAATTTTGCATGCTCGAGACTTTCAGCTATCCAAACATATTTCTCTATATTTTAGAGTAAAAGCAGCTCTGCAAAAGCTCTAATGAAAATGCTTCTTAAAATGCGAGTTGGCAATTTTACACAACTCAGCATTTCGTCTCTGAATAAATCCCATTCCATCCGCTGCTCGGACAGTCTGATATTTATCTCGTCTTTTCCACCATGCTGAACAGTGGCTGAATTGTGATGCTAATATATGGATTTATTCAGCAGAAGTGCACACATTTTAGTGTTTTCCGACTAGTTGGATCAAACTGTTACTATTAAAATGTATGAGAGGTCAGAATTGCACTCAGATGAGGAAAATGGAGGCAGAAATGTGTGGCCTGGGGAAATCTAACAAAAGACAAACTCAATATTCTATACGTTTTCAACAGATCACATTTTTAAAATAAACTCGTAAAAGCCTAATTGTAAACTTTGTAAATAGTTTCAAGCTTCAGTTCTCTGGTTTTTGAAAGACAAATATCTGACTTTTAACAGTTTGTATTTTCTCTGAAACTAACAGGTTTTACTTTTGTATTATGAAAGACAAAAAGACACTAATTTCTCTAAATCCATTTTTAATAAGAGGAAAAATGTCAACAATAGTGTTCTTTCAGTATTGCGCAACATTTGGCTTAATTAACCTTCCACTTCTGTTAGCATGAGTTGCCTTCCAATGCTGTGAAATTATATCCTCAATCTTCTCAAAGCAAGATGCACAGCAGGTTAAGGTAAAAGTCCTGAAGCATGGTAACGTGAAACCCTGGTTACCATGGTAACCATTCATAAAGCAGAAGAGCCAGGAAAAGCCGTAGCCCATAAGCCAGATTTCTTGGCAGAAAGTTCTTGTTTTTCAATAATTCCCTCTTGGACAAACACAAATGGAAGTACGTCTGTGGAACCTGCTAAAGAATTGCACCAGAATAAATCTAAGTAGTCTGAACATCCTTTCAGATGACATTTAAAAGCCAGAATTAATCCTGTTTCACAAAGCAAAACCCCAAAAAACCCCCAGGAATGATTAGAATAAAAGGAACTGTGTCTGAGTATTTGTTTTGCAGTGTTAATTGTTCAGTCAATTCAGAAAAAAACAAAGATTAAGATCTAGATCTCACGCTAGTCCTTCAGGGCCAAAAATAGTTGCAGATGAAAGGTGAATAAAATCTGACAAGCAGAAAACTGTTTTACATTTTATTAAATTAGGACATCGTTACAAAACTGAACACCATTTTCCCAATTTAGTCACACTATCGAAAGACACCTACTCTCAGACATAAGCACGTCTGCTGAAAGGGCCAGACAGAAGCAAGGAGTTGCTGATTGAGGCTGATTGAGCATGAACAAGTGCACCGGCAGGAGGCCAGCTGTTTTTTGGGGAAAATTAGGGAGATGAGAGGCACTTCGCATGTCAGCGTTTCTGGGGCAATGTCCCGTCTTTACACACACACACACACACACACACACACACACGCACACACACACACACACACACACACACACACACTTGTGCACAAATACATAACTGCCCTTGTGACAAGACTTGGATACTGGAACATTCCATAAAAGCTTCAATTGTGGCAGATTTCAAAGAGAACGAGTGCTTAGTTTTCATCAGCCGTGTGTAATTGGGGTGTCTCGTTTTTGTTCTCGACAGATAAATGCCAGATAGCTAAGGAGTTTGATTTAAAGTATGATTAGGATTTGACAATAGTTCTCTGAGCAGCGCCTTCCTTGCCCACCTCACACACCCTTAAAAAAATCCCATTAGTCTATAAAAGGTTTGTACTAAGCCAAAACAACGAGAACCAAAACCGGACTTTAAAAATACTGATCTATCTTTCCAACCAGATGGCAAAAATATTGCATTACACGTGTCTGATGCTTCAAGTGTGACGCGTGTGCATTTTTGGTGCGTTTATATCTAACGCGTATTGAGCATCAGGCGCGTCTGTCTGGTTTACATCCAAAGCCTATGTGGAGTGTTGGATGCGCTTGAGGCGTCAAATGCTCCAATTGGTTCAAATCGCGCCACACTAGACGCCCGAAACGTGCCGAGATGCTCCTCGACACACATCCACATAGACTTCGAATGTAATCCAGAAAGTGAATGCACCAAATTGACACACGCGTCAAACTCGAAGCATCAGACGCGTTAGGTGTGAACGCACCATTAGAAGAATCAGAGGTTTTGCTACACACACAATCCAGGTTCCACAAATCAAAAATTTTAGTTCCTTCAGAATAATTCAGCGCTTTGTCCAGACTTTAAATATCCTCAATACCCGTCACCGAGTATTTCTCATTTTAGCCGTTTATGTTTTCACACATTATGGAACAGCAAATTATCATCTACTTTCATTTACGATGTACGTTTCTAAACTGCTCACATCCCTCGTTTTCTTTTAAAACAGAAGAATGTAGAAAACCTCATAACAGTAGGAGTCAGCTGTGTACTCTGGAGGACTGAACAAGTCATATTTGGAGGTTGGAGAAGGCTTTTGGCATTTGCAATGTTCCAGCATGACAGCCGTTTCTGTTCCATGAGGCATAAATAGTTCTTCTCTTATCTAAGATAGACTCAGGACGACGGCTGCTATCATCAGCGTTGTATAACAACTCAGATCTAACAGAAGAAAGGCAAGGAACTGGGTGGGGGTGTAGGATGTGTTAGAAGAGAAAAATAGTGAAGGAATATTTTAGATCATCCTCTTATGTCTTGAGGAAGAAAAGTGAGGAAACATTATGTTATAGCATGGCTGCAGCATAGAGAAGCTTTCTGTTGAGGCACAGAAGAGCAGAGATTAGAGTAGATTAAATATCTTTCTGCCGGTGTGCTTATTGGAAAATGCCAGTTTCTAATAAAATACATCAGTCTTGTGTAGACACATAATAATACAAATACAGTAGTATCACTTAAGGGCATCCATTATAGTCTTTTTATAATTTAAGAACATTTAGTTAATTCTTAATGACATTTTAGAAAATGTATGTGGTTTAAATTTCAATGTGATTCTTTTGACATAACAGGATTACTGGTACTGTTGTTCTTTGCTTTGTTCAGTGCACTTTTCTTTACATCTAATTTGTTGATGTAGAAAAATGAAGAAAGTGGTGTGTGAATGGTTTTCAGTATGAATTTAGGCAACAGTTGTCAATCAACTTCTTTGAAAAGTGCAGAAGGCAGCGTAAAACCTGGCGGGAAGAAAATATAGCTGATTTGACAATCTACACACACACACACACACACACACTTGCTCTTAGGCCAAGTGTACCATAGTTTGAGAAACTACTACTCAGAATTTGGTTAAAAAAATATTTTTATTTTGTAATTTCAAGCCCTTTTCTTATGCAAAGTTTTATTGTGTGGCTCATTAACGTGGTGCCGCTTAATTTCTGAATCACTTGTTGGCTCCTAATGTCAGCCGCAGTTAATTTTCCTTTTCAGTGGACTAATATGGAATAATAATTTTGTTTTATTGCTTTTCTCTAAATTCCCAAGGGAGAGTTATTTTGGAAAAAGGGAGATTTTTATTTTTTTTTTTAACTCCAACCTTTAATAACATGGTTGAATTATGGAGTTACATTAACTTGAACAAATTTTTGAACAAGTACTCCCAAGATAAGTTTACACAATTTTTACATATTTAATCAAATGTTATGAACAAGCAGTTACTTAAGTAGCCTTTTTGCCAAATAGTAAGTTAAGTGTTTATGATTACTTTTAACTCAGAACTGATTAAAGATATATTGAAGTAATGAGTTAAGTTGCAATCAGAGGCAACCACAGTCGCTAAAAATTCTCAATTGTCATTTTCTCTTTTGATTGATGAAGTTCTGCAAAAAAAAAAAGTTTAATATAATTTACTTTAGGTTGAAAAAAGGGAATTTATAACGTCGATTTAGAGTTTAAACTAAGGGAGTTGAAACATTATTATTGTTAGCAATACTAAGGTTAAGAGCTTGCCATATTCAGTTCATTTCTTTTTGTGGTGCATTACTGTTAGGTTCTTATTCCTTTGTTTAGTTTCTTATTTTTTGAGTTTCTGTCTCTGTATTTCGTTTATCTTCTCACATTAGTGTTGGGCTTTCTCAATTTTGCTTTGTAGATATTTTTGTGTTTTAGTTCAGCTCTTTCTTTCTAATCTGTTAACTCATTTCCTTTCCTCAGTTCCCCTGCTTCACACACTCCCACAGTTGTTAGAAATCCTTCTGATTAAGCTCACCTGGTCCTAATATAATTCTTCACCCTTCATTTCACCTTTTTGTCCCCCGTTGTTCAGTGCAGGGTTCTTACAACAAGCTTTCCGGTTGGACGACTTGTTCTCCCTGTGTCAGTATTGTACCTTTTTTGTTTCTCATTAAATCATTTTGTCAACTTTCCTCTCTGCTTTTCCTTTACCTGCATTTATCAGATCAGAAACTAGATGTGGCACCAAGCTTTGAGATTGTGGTTATTCAGAAACCAGCATGTGTCAAATATATATGCGACAAATACCAAAATTAATCTTAACACTGATCTGTTTTATAGATTATATTAATTTGGATTATTGGTGCAACGACTGTACATATGTTTTAAGACTGTGCTGTTCCTTGCTGAATTTGTATAACCATAATGAGTTGGAAGAACATCAAATCTTCATCTTAACTGCAAATTAATATTTTATATATTAACACAAACTGAATTATTTCCGCTCACGTACAATACAATAAAGATTTAAACAGTTTATATATATATATATATATATATATATATATATATATATATATATATATATATATATGCATTTTTCTCCTTTGCACATAAAGCTTGCCATGAAAAGAGAGAGTAAAACAAAATGAGATCTTCTTTTGCTTCATTAAATTTAAAGAGAGCATGGATTTCCTTTTTTAAATATTTAACTCCTAGAAATGAACAAGTTCTGGCACAGCAAAGCTGCTGCTCTTCACTTGACTAACTCACTATTAGACTAGAGTTGAGAAGTGAATAAATTAAATACATTTTGGGCTTTTTATTTTTAAAGAGGCTCAGTGAAGATCACAGAAATTAATTCCTTTAGAAAATCCTCTGTAGCGTATCGGCTGTATAAGAGTTAGTCAGCCTATTTCTATTTCTATATTAGCATTGGGTTTTATTAAGTAAGAAAATTGAGAAAATAAACAGAAAACTCTTGAAGTGTAGATGGTTATCCACTGATGTGGTATTGTGTTTTTGTATAAGACATAAACGAAGTTTGTTACTACAAACTAGAAATAGTTAGTTTATAGAATTGGAAACTAGAGATTTATGACAAATTGTCAGAAACGGGAAGAAAACCTAGTTATGCTCTCGCTACTAATGTTATTATTTTATAACTGTAGATGGAATTTTGCTTTAATACTGAAGCACTTGGTTGTACAAAAGCTTAGTACAAGTATCTAGTACTCAAATATATGTATTTATAGATCATTACATATTGAAATATTTATTTTACTAGTAGAAAAAATATTTTCAAAATGTAGTGTTAACAAATCCCTTAACCCTTTTGTCATGTAGTTTCTTGTTTCTTGAGCACATCATATTTCTGCCTTTACACTTTCATGTAGAAAAATGTTTGGAGAGTTCAAACCACACAACAAATGTCCAACACAGTACATTTGGGATTTTAATATACAGTTTTCAAGATAAAGTCTTTGATAAACAAAGGGACGATTTTTGGCTATATAAAAGCTATTTAGAAACAAGTGACTAGACTTGGGGACTACAGTGGTTGTGTGCTTACATTTTCAGGTATCAAATACAGACACATTTAGCTCAGAGTGAAGAAAGGACTCACAAAGTTCAGAGGAAACGTCTCACTGACTAACAAGATTCACTTCATCAATAATTTCAACCACATTACTACACACTGAGCCATTTATGAGCTATACTTTCAAGAATATGCAAAATAATAATAATCAGGTTCAGAAGCCAGATTACAAGTCAGTCCCATCAGTAAGCATTTATTAAATTACAAAAGAGTTTTAAATCTATTAATGTGAGAACTAACATTATGGGCTGTACTGTTGCTTTGCAGCAAGAAGGTCCTGGGTTCAAATCCCAGCCTAAAAACTTTGAGTATGGAGTTTCCTTATAGCTTCCATAAAAACTCCAATGTATTATGTGAGAAAACTGCACCACTATTTGAATTTATATACTAGTCCTCAGTAGTGGTGATTGTGAGAAGAGTTGCCACACAGATTTAGGGCATAGTGTTGCAGAGCTGCTTCATGTAGTGCACCCAGCACCAACCAGAGGCTACATCTACCTAGAGAGGCTACAAATTGTTGTGTAAAGTTTCTCTAAGAGTAGCAGAAGACTTAATATTTTTTTTACTAGTACAGTTCTAATGATGGAAATAAAAGTAAAGTGGCTTCTGATCTGAGAGTGACTCCCAGAGAAATAGTGCTGCAACCACAAGAGACAGAAAAAAGGTGTTTGGCAGTGCAGGATTGTATGCAATTTACAGTATACTGATGAACATCAAACCTGGGTCACCACAAAGTTCATGTACAGAACATTTTCTAAAATGCTTCCTGTGACAAATGTTTATACCCTTACAAAAAAATCCCATGAAAATCACATGTGGAAATGTGTGAATCACATGTGGAAATGTGTGATTCACATGTGGAAATGTGTGATTCACATGTGGAAATGTGTGATTCACATGTGGAAATGTGTGAATCACATGTGGAAATGTGTGATTCACATGTGGAAATGTGTGATTCACATGTGGAAATGTGTGAATCACATGTGGAAATGTGTGATTCACATGTGGAAATGTGTGAATCACATGTGGAAATGTGTGATTCACATGTGGAAATGTGTGAATCACATGTGGAAATGTGTGATTCACATGTGGAAATGTGTGAATCACATGTGATTTTACCACAAAATGTTCCAAAATCACATGTATTCATGTGATTTCACATGTGATTCACATCATTCACATGTAAAAATTTGTGTGAACCACATGTGATCACATGTGAAAGTCACATGTGATTTTCATGGGATTTTTAAAAAATATCTGCTTGGGTTTTAATAAGTAACATTGTGATTTTACCCTTATTTTGACCCAGGGATGATTCGTCGACTCAAGAAAAAGACTTACAGTACAAGACACATGTAAATGCCCTGTGAAAAGCTTCATTAGTTAATCTTAAAAGCTCAAGTAATGAAACTGCAAGGAGTATTTGAGGTCAACAAGTTTTCTGGCTACGTAAAATTTATGTTTTTGAAAGGGTACGTCTCACAAAAACAAGGTTATTTGTGATTGGTCGAGTACTTCTTGACAAGATATCTTATTAATTTCCACTTAAATGTAGCGACATTTTTGAGCTGTGCACATTATCATCTAGTTGTCGGTGGCAACATCTGCCAAAGCAGTGCTTGTCTCAATGCAATGAGATCCAACAACCCATCACAATCCCTCATCTCCACTCATAAGGTTTGAACTCTGTCTTCCAAGGTGTCAGTGGTCACCCTTAACAAGCAAGATTTATCAGACTACCTCCAACACACGTGGAACATCAGCTTGGGTGTTTTGTTTGTTCCAGAGTAACACAATCCACCAATCTGGCTGATTTGTGACAAATGCTGGTTGAAAATTGGGACGTTATCCCACACCAGTGTCTGACCAAGGATGTGTCAAATTGATGTCACTACCGAGGTCCCCATTTGTTACATGAAGAAATTATTAAACTGCTTTTAAATGTGTTGTGTCTAGTAACAAGACAATAACAAAATGCAATGTTTGGCATTGATGTACATGATTTGGCCAGTTTTTCATAGGTTAAATGTTTTACTTATAAATGTGGCACCATTTAAAGTGTAATTAACTTTAAAGTGAAATGAACAAACCTTCCTCTGTAATTACGCATTGTAACAAGAAAGAAATAAGCAACCAATCTAAAATATAAATCTACATACACCTGGCTAATCAAGCTATTTGGTGTTTGTGGTGCATATAAAGCACAGGTGATGTGGCCGAATCATTACTTAAAATAAAAAATAATTTAATAGTACTTCTATGTACGGAGCACAATGCTTACAGTACAGAAATATAAAATGAAATTATGGTAGAAAAAACATTTTGTATTTACATTTTACAGGCATTATTTATTGTATATTTACAATCCTTCCCTATTTTTCACATATTCACAATGTATTATTTTAACTCTAGATTATCTGTTTTATAAATTCTATTTATTGCCCTAATAATCCTAAAACCAATACTTAAATATCTTTTATTGTAAAAAAAAAATGCACCTGCTTGAGTATGCAATGTCTCAGTCTCAGAAAGAGACCTAATGAACACTACTAACTGTACTGTAGAATATTGTGACTCCAAATTAAGGTAAGCTCTTTTGAACATTGTGGGGAAACTATTTTTCAAGGTTTAAGGGAATTTATGACAAATAATTAACCTGTGTTTTTGATCCAAAACGACACACGCAGCTCGGTTACTTGTGGTTCCAAGTCAAACATATTGGTCTGCTGTTCACAGGGCGTTTATCATAAGAGCACCAAAGAAATTGTACAGTATATATACAACCCCCAAAGTGTAAGGCATGACACAATACAAGAGTATACAGCAAAGTCCCAAGTCGGTCATAGCTAAATGCTATAACTATTCCATTGATGTTCACTTTATTCAATTCAGTTTGAAGCATTTAGAATCCATACCATTTAGAATGGTATGGATTTAAAATGGTAAACCAAATTGATTTGAATTTGCAGGCTAAATTCAAATCAAATTAAATGTTTGTTTAAAATCATTCCAGTCCCTTAAGTTCTGTTTGTCTCCATTTTTTCAGTACTTTGAGACCAGCTCCAGTTCTTCTGGATCAGTCAGACATTTTTGTAAAACAGTCCTAAAAGTCGTTGTGTACATCCGAATTCTCCAGTACAGACACCTGTTTGTTTTTTGTTTTTTTTCCTGCAAACCATCAGAACCACTTTTTAAATAATTGTAAGCCTCATTCCCTTATGTGCACTGCTGTATCATAGAAACTGTACATTTGAACTGATTCAGTCTGTAAACACAGTTGTGTACTTGAGTAGGCAGTGTAGGCCTTTTAGAAGGACGATGTATCTGAGAGTTTGTACACAATGCACACAATAATTAATCTTTGTCTTGTTAATAAACAGCGGCACAAATTTTAGGAGATTAGGAATCATTTTCTTCCAGGTTGATGGTGACAGGGATTCTTTGTATATAAACATTATTTGACATTTGTGTTTACATTTTTTTAACAAACTGCCTTATTATTTATATTTATTGGCACCCCTGATAAAAAAGTAAAAACCCCTGCATCATATATTCACACAGAATTTAATGTTGACCTTAAATTATGACTTATGATAACAGCAGGAGAGTAAACCCACAGCACCCTAACAATTCCTGTAAATGTAACAGAAAAGCATTTTCGACATAAACCTAACTCTTTTCTATACAGAGTAGAGTATCACTGAACTTTTAAATAGCAATCCACAACTTCCTTTAAAGCTGAAGTATATAACTTTTACAAAAATATGTTGCTTACATTTTTGTTAAAACTGTCACCATGTTGTGACCGTATAATATGAGAGAGATAATGTTTGAAAAGATCGTGCTCCTTGAACTCTAGCCTGGACTACTACTACTGTCTGAAGAATTGAGTGTCCCCGGTCAAAAACAACCAACCAGTGCCAGGAGGAGTGTCTTAGTTCTGTCAATCATTCTTGTGTATGTGCTCATTAATGTGCTAATAATGGAGAATCAACTTTCCTTTCCAGAAAAACCGTTTATCCGCCGACATCGGTGACCATGGTAGGTATCCAAAGCATTCTTCAGGCTCTGTTGTGGTGAACCAGCTGTAGCTTAGCAGAGAAAATGGAGAGGTTGTGAGCAGTTTTAACAAGGGCAATTAACAGCGCTAAGACCCTCCTCTTGGCTCTGATTGGTTGTTTCTGACTGAGTGATGTACTTGTTCAGAAGACCACAGGGAGAAGGTAGAGGTAATAGATTTGTTTTCAGGCTATTAGTCTCATATTATACTATCACCACATAGAGATAGTTTTTAACAAAATTTTAAAAACAAAAACAAAACAGATTTTATAAAAGTTACATGCTGCTGCTTTAAAGACATTCCTGATCAAAATTTCAATACTGAGAAAAAAGTTATGGCTATTCACATTTCATAATCCCTGATCACAATCAGGTTATAAATTGAACTTTAAATGCGAAACAAGAGCAAGAGGAAAGATAAAAAAGGCATATGATTGAAAATAGTTTTGAAACTCAAAAGGCTGTGCATCAGCTCCCTTCCTGCATAAGTTAGTTCGATATGCAGGATGCTCAAGAAGAGCAATGTTGTTATCCTGGTAGAAGTCTTTTGTGAAAAGGGTGTTGTCAACTGCAGCACTGTCCAGTTGAAAGACCCAGTCATCATCACACAGACGAGGCCCCTCAGAAAGGAGAAATGCCCGCTTCAGCATCCCTGCATAGGCTTGACGACACTGCACAAACTGAAACTCCCCAGGCCTACTCCACTGGTTTTTATAGAAAACATCTCCAGTAGGATTTCTTTTCAGATGTTGTCTTATATTAAAGGGTTGCAATCTGTATCAGTAAATGCTATAATCTGATTTAGGAAGTCTGGGATCCTCTGTCTTATGATGCTTTAAAGTTTTGACTGAAGTGAAAGCCAAATTTGTGCACAGATTTGACCTTTTAAATTTATTGGTTTTAATGTTTGCATTTTCAACAATTTGCTAACTCTGTTTGGTTTCTTGCTCCTGATTCATCTGTTTGGATTTTGAAGTGCGACCTAAAGCCTGGTTATGATTAATCATTACTAAATGTGATTTTTTTTTTTTGTATTTTCTTTTCCAGTCTGAGGAGCTTGATCAAGTGCGAATGACATAGATGGCAATTTCTCCTAGAAACTTTTCAAGATGGGAAATGCAAGAAAACGTGATTCAAGTAGAGTAAGCTACAAAAATCTCCAAAGTTCTTTGTTTCAGAACTGAACTGTTGTTGAGTGTATGCAATTTGTAGGGGTATCAATCAATTTGGTGGGTGATGGAAATATGCTTCTAGGATAATTCCAGAACAACTGGGCCAGAAGGGTAAGGGGGTCATGCCAACTTCTCCTTACATTAGGGCACAAGTGCCCTATAGAGTGGAGGTTTGTGAGTTTTAAAGGTTTCAGGCAGGATTGCTAAAAATATGTATTGTCCTTGTTTGAATAGCACCCAAGGCTGTGAGTGTGAAAAATATTTTGTTTTTGTTAGCTGTTCTTGGAAAATAAAGGTTAGAGTTTTAAAAAATTGAGACTTGTGGGCCGTTGGCTAAAGGTGATTTTTATTTTTGGTGTCCAACCTCATTTGTGCGCTCATTTACAAAATGCGTGGAGACTAGATAAGGCAAAATCTCTCCTAGCCACGCACAAGAAACACAAGCCACAAACAGGCCAGTAAAATCGCCCTCCCTGAACAGGGCTGTCAGCTCAGCAGTTGGAGCCAGCAGGTGTGTAGTTACTCAGTTCCCTGCGGATAGTACTGAACGGCGACAGCTCCAGTTCAGTAGTACACTCATGCTCGTTATCATCACTGGCTGTGGCTGAAGAGGGTACGTGGTTACAGCAGCAACAACAGCAGCAGTCCAGGAATGCCCTCCCTAATGGACGACACAGCAGAAGCAGCAGCGCCGGTGTCACGGCAGCCCGACAGAACAGCAACAATTGAGAAAGAAGATGCAGGACGGACATGGTGTGCTCTGGAACACCAGCCGCCATGTACGCAGATACTATGTTGCATATGTTTTCGGGCACCACACATGCACCATACACGATTGCCAAAGCCACGACTGTGCAGTTCATCTGGCTCTCCAGCCTGATCTGCTTCTTATTGCTGCGAACGCTGGCCTGCTCAGCGTGCCGAATCTTACGTGCCGTCACCAGCGAGCACCCAATGGTGAAGAGAGTCGGGAGGCAGAAGTAGCAGCCAAAGCACCACCAAAGCCGAGCACCCTCATAGGTCAGGCCAAGCACATAGAGCATATCAGGAAGGGATGTGGATATCCTGATAATACAGCGTTCAACTGGGGGCTCGTCCGGGACCCCTGTATCGTCTGCTACAAGCTGTCGAATGAGAAGCTCTGGGAGGGCCAAAAGGAGGGCACCGATCCAGATGACTGCCAGCTTGGCTGTTGTAGATGTGCAGTTCTCAATCATCTCGTAGTACATCTGAACATTTGTGGCTGCACGGAAGCGGTCAATGCAGAGTGCGCAAAGGGTGAAGGTAGTCACACCCAAGGAGGCAACCTGAAAAGACAAAAATGCAGGTTTTGTATTAGAAATAATGTTTGAAGGTGAATTGAATGTCAAACCGTTAATCTTTAAAGCCATGTTGGGATAAACTTTAAATAAATGAAGAAACCCCATTAACCTTGTTCATCATAATTATGTATTACTTTGATGACTTACGCCAGTGTAATAAAATTAAGTTGTTGGCTGAAGTCTCAAAATGTGAACAAGTTTAAGTATAATTACAATTTCAGTAAAGCACTTAACATTATATAAAACATTTAATTTCCTAAAATAACTGGGTTTTATAAAATATTCCTTCACCATCTAACTGCAGAACAGGAGCCATCAGCTTGAAACAACTTCTGATGCACAAACGTGGGTCCTAAGTTCTAATTATCATAGCATGTTCAAGTATATCTAAGTGACAGATTTTAAAATAAATTAAATGAAGTACAAAAAGCTGCTAATGTTTCGTCACATTCAAAATCCCAGCTCTTTCAACTGCACAAGTTCCCTCAACATCTGTTGAATTAATTCATTAGCAGCTAAAGTGGGTCTGCATTTGTATCCTGAAATGAACCATTTCCTTTCAGCACCAAACTTATTCCAACCACTCTTGTTTGGCCTACCTTCTTTATTTTCTTTTTGTCTCACACTTGTGTCTCCTTTAATTTTTTTTATCATCTTACCATCTCAGAAACCTCTTTTCCTTTTTACAGAACCCTCCCTCCATCCTGCCTTTCATATCAAATTTAATTACAGCAGCCAGATTCCCAGATGGCCCTGGTGAGCCAAGGCTTTGGTGCTGTAAACACATCCTTCCTGGACAGATAGATGTACATGCTCTGCAAGATGTTCAGTGTAAGTAGGCCTCCTTCACACATCAAGACACACATGCACACACACACACACACACACCCTGACACCAAGGTCCTAACCAGGCTAATGAAGGGTAACCATACGGAACTCTGAGTAGTAAGTGGGAAAAAAAGCACTCAGGCTCCAGTGCTATCAACTCTTACTGCGATCAATGTGACCGCTGAACCCGACAATGTAATTACTTGTCAAGACCGTCTTGCAACTATTATGCTTGAAATATATAAATAGATGAATCAACGGTTTATGTTAGGCAGGTGTCTGAGAGCATTTTCCAAAACACCTCAAGATTGTCAAGGCGTTAAGCCATCTTTTAGGCTAGCTGCAGTCAAGACAAGTTTGAAAAGGTGCACTTTTCTGGACCAAACCACTGTAGAACAATGGGGATTTTCTTATTAAAAGGCTGACCTCCACAAGTTTTGTTTTCGCTTCCCACCGAATTATCAAATGGTTCCAAGTTAATTACCTATGTCGGTTTGATAGTGAACAAAATATGAGGTCTAGATCTGTTGCAGAATTTAAATTACCCTATATCTATTTGAGCAATGTTCACCTGAAACGTCATATGGGTCCACATTCAATTGTTGAGGAAAGACTGGACTTAGTTCAACTTTGAAACTCTGCTGAAAAAAGGCTATTATGCTTTGTGAAAATAATCTTTTCATAGCTTGAAAGGTTTACATTTGACATATTGGCTTCATTTAATGCATGTTAATATTCCACTTAAAGCACTCAATCCAGCTGAGTAGTTTTTCTGAAGCCGAAGGTCCTTGGATGAAATCACTCCGTAATACCTAAGAGGCAGTCTTTCTGCAGGCTGGTTAAATCCTCAAAAACCTTAAAAGCTTCTGTGCTTATTTATTATCATCTTTCAAATAACATTTTGCACATTATTAGAGCAATAGACATACGTCCCTTGAATCTGTGTAGCACCAGCAGTGAAGTGGTAGTGGCATTTTGGGTTTATTTAATTGGGAATACGTGGCAATAAATGTAATGCATTTGGAGGAAACAGAATATACTGTTTTATGATGTAGTCTTACCCCTATAAAAATGTATTTTCTCAGAAGCATCAAATCCAAGTGTTTTTTTTCTATGTCCTTCAGTGCAGCTTTTACTCTGTTCAAATACTACTGACTCTTCAGTCCAACAATGTAATTCACACATTTAGTGGTCAGTTAGGAAAACGGCAAATAATGTATATATAATTTGTTTTTCAAATATGATACAAAGTAAATGGCATGTGCATGTTGGCCTTTCTGACACCTAATGACAACCAGGAGCAAGTGGTTTTTCAAAGTTAATTTAATTTGGTCATAAATCCTCATATTTAATAAGAGCAGACTGCACCAAAGGTTAACAGCCATAACAAATGTAAATCAGGTGTACATGAAATCTTTCAACATATAACAAACACAATCAATTTAAAATCAGTTTTTGGTTAATCGTCATAATCCACCATAATACTTAGCTATGGTAGGGTCAGAATTTGCTGTAAAGCAAGGATCCGATTACTTTATATCAGTGTGTCAGGTTATTGTTGGTGGTATAGTGGTGTGGGAGACAGTTTTTGGCACATCAGTTGCACTATTAAATGCCACTGCCTGGCGTGCCGTGTTGGCGTAGGGGATGGTGCGACCCATGTTTGAAGTTTCTTGAGTCCTAAACGTGGCTGTCGCGGATTCGACTCCCGGACCCAACATTGTTTGCTGCATGTCTTCCCCCTTTCCTGTCAGTCTACTTTCATATAAGGGACAATAGAGCCCACAAAAGAGCCCCTGAAGGGGAAAAAAAATAAAAAATGCCATTGCCTACGTGGGCATTGTTGCTGGTAATGTTGATCCCTTTACGGACACTGTGTACCCAGCTACTTTCATTAGGTCACTACATTCAGTGTCGACCAGTTATGCCTTCTATATTTATAAAATACGTATTTATATTTTATATTTAAAAAATGTGGTATTTTTGATATCACATTTATCAAAAATTGTGATATCAAAAATAACAAAAAAAATGTATATCACAAAATATCAATATTATAAGCGATATTACTGCTTATTATCAAGCAATATTCTTATTGCTTAATTTTGGCACATATAATAAGCAATAGTTGCTTATTATTGCTTAATAATAAGCAATAATAAGCATTAACAATACTTATTAACAATCATAAGCATTAATTAATGCTAATTAATAAGCATTAATAATAATTATTATGAAGCAATAATAATTATTGCTTATTATTACGCAATAATTCAAATTGCTTAGTGTGACCCACTTCTGAGTCACAAATAACCATCCAGTATACGTGCACAGGTACTTGCACACGCTGAATATTTCATGGCCTGAGAACAGGTCTGGAATGGGTTTAAAGGCTTCCATGGAGGCTCGAGGCATCCAGCTTTGATCAAGTGCGTCAGACTGGAAAGCAAGGGAGAACAAGTATAGCTTTGTACTGGAGGGGAGATGAGGGAGTGAGATTGTCCAAGACTCACGGCTGGTGAGGTGTCGTAGCTGTTTGTTTGTGCAGGGACATATGCAAATGAGAGGTTGAGAAACAATAGGAAAAGAGAAGACAAGAGTAATTGACGAGGCAAACAAAGACAGAACCCCCCCCCCCACCCACATCTGTGAGTTATAGACAATGCAGAGAGACAGAAGGAGAGAAATAAATCATGACATCTACAGAATAATTAGCAATGTTAATCTGTCACTTGGTCCCAACAGGAGACCCTGTCATGTTCGCTTCACCTGCAGGTGAGGAAACAGGCCAGGTAGCCTCAAGACTTTAGTCCCATTATGTCTAACAATAATAACAAAACAGTTGGTGCGAAGGGATCACTTATTATTCAAGCAATCCATTTGAGAATAACTTTAAAACAATACTTATGGGTAAAAGGAAATATTTTAGTAATGGAAAAACCCTTTGATCGTGAGTACACATTTTTTATGTTTCAATTTTCTATTTGCACAGCAAGTGATTGTTCACCTGTGCTATTTTTAACAATTGCCCATTAACGCTTTTATTAAAGGACTTGATTTAAACTGAGTCTTAGCAAAAATTGGCTTAGCAAATGTGGACCACAGCCTGACTGCAGACACTGCCAGAGGTAATGGGTGCTCTCAGTTGATGTATGGGCTGACTTCAAAAACAATCCCCAGTTACAACCACAGTCTTT
Organism: Gambusia affinis; assembly: GCF_019740435.1. Lineage (NCBI taxonomy): Eukaryota > Metazoa > Chordata > Actinopteri > Cyprinodontiformes > Poeciliidae > Gambusia > Gambusia affinis. The sequence continues at coordinate 7,751,626 of NC_057890.1, forward strand.
AAGTAATGGAGCAGGCAGAGAAGGGGTTATTTCACCTGCTGCACTTATTCAGAGTAGAGTATGACCCAGTGACTGCTCCAGCAGACTATGACTCCAATCACAAGCCCCAAGTCTTTGACAGCAGCCATCTATAAGTTTGGTTGGAAGAAAAACAGAAGTGTAAAATATAGGTAAACAAGCCTAACAATAAAGATATATCTAAGGCAGGAAGTCATCAGGCAGCTATGACATGCAGAGTCTCTTACATTGAACATGTTTTATACAACTTCAATAGTTACAATTACCAGATCCCTATATATCACATTTTATATAAATATTTCCATTATGTTATTTTCATCTTTTAGTCTCACTTCAGGCATCCTAGATGTCATAAGCTAGGGTTTGTGAAACAGTGATGTGTGTGTATATGCTCCTATGTGTATGCAGATAGGCAAAATGAGCCAGTGTGGGTACAGATTCTGTTTTTCATGAAAAGTCATCTCTTGCAACACTGATTGATTCTCTATCCTTCTCTGGAATGGAATAAAACATCGATCTTACATTTGAGCCTATCTATTCTATCCAGTTGACTAATTTGTCTTGCTAATTTAGGACTGTGCATCTCTGGTGGGTTGTTATTGAAAAGCGAAACCCCCTTCTACCACAGAAATGCTTTCGAGTGGAGGAAATGTCACTCTGACAATTCTATCATATGACAGTCTTCAAGCATTTGAGCTACATAAGAGAATGAATCACTGGTTACCACTGTGGTCTGCACACAACGGGCAACTGAGGCTACAATTCACATAAGATCAGAGATACCAGAGTATCAGATTAGAAAATTTGAATGTTGCCGTTTGTAACATTCAAATAGTAGAGTTAGATTTTTTTTCTAATCAGTATAAAAGCATCAATCTATCAGGGTGATGTTGACATTTTCTTGGCACGCTCAGTCCCAACTGAGCACCATTTTAGCGTCCGTGTTTTTGCTGATGTTGTTCATTCTACTAATACCTCTGAGTACCTTTCTACCGATGACTGCTTTCAGTAGTATAATAAACCATGTCACAAGTCCTCTCAAAACGGTTTCTCTAACATAACACTGACGTCCAGTGTCCGATAGAAATCAAGTTTCAATAAATTTTTAAATCATGTTTGGGGATGTGGTGGAACAGGAGATTTGCTTGATAGGACAAGCAAATCTGCAGGTGGCTCCTTAAGATACCTGCTGCCTAATGTAGCTTTGAAGTAGCCCTACCATACTAAGAATAGTGGGCAGCTTGATGACTCTGTGTGTTTCCTGACTGGAAGTTTTCTTTCTTGAAAGCCTCAAAAACATATTGGAATAACATCACCTTAATTACTCTATAGAGCTTGTGAAAACTTCAGTCTTTCTGAAACCTTATAAAAGTTTTAACCCAACAAAAAGTGTTTGGAGAACCACTTTTTCAAACCTTAGAATAACTTGATACAATGACTATTACAATCAGCTGGCAATTACAGTTTTTTTTTTACCTTCCCTTGTACATAGATTGGTTCAGTTGTTGTGGATGCATATTAATTATGTGAGTCAGAACATTTTGTATATGTCGCCTTTGAGATATGAAGGGTGTTTGTGCTGTTTACGAATGCGAGCCCAGAATGGATTTACGATTTAACTCCATTCTGTTAACTCGCTCTATAAATTGAGTTTTTATCGGGGGTTTTTTCAAGAGAACTGAAAAGAAAAAAAAAACTGATGGCAAATGGAGGAAATCAATACTGCTTTTGTGCAAGTAAACATACAAAGATCCATAGACTGACACATCAGTACCATAAGTGCTCCTTTCATTGAATTAAAAGCAACAATGCTGTATTTCATTGCTTTAGCTCCAGTACGCTACAGTTTGTTTGGAGCTATTTTTCCCAATACTTTCTCCTCCCATTAAGTTATGTCCTAACCTATGGCAGATTTTCTCTATACATCAGAAAAAATCACATTTCCCCCTCAGCATAAAGTGTCTACTGGAGGACTCCCATTCCAGGTCATTGATTTCTGCCTGGGAGTGTTGTGAGGTCTTGTGCTGCTGCAATGACATTACAGAATATGTTGAAATCTACAAAGACCTGCCATATGCTGATGCTTCAATGTTGACCTACTACTCCATAATGGCAATGATCTAATAAGTATTTCAGGCTTACATGGATAATTATCAGTTTGGTTAATTGCAGCCCACAGCAGACCCAAACTTTACTGCAAGCTGTTATCTGATCTTGTTACAACACAGAAACAGAGTATCTGCTCATCCATAGACAAAGAACTAACTGAATGAACCATCATGAATTATAGATAATGCAGAGCTGCTAATTATGTATATGAATAATTAAAACCATTAACCATCAGTCATGTTCTCATGGACTAGCTGAAATTGAATAGAGGCTGAGTGCCTTCATACATTGGGTGTATGTTTTATCTTAATCAGTACATATATTTAGTATCCTGTCTGTGTGTGGCCAAATGCTCTCTGATTGGCTTCAAGTGCGTTGATCTGTGTACCGTCCCCCTGAGGGATGTTTCTAATCACAGATAGCTGATGCAAAGAGAGCAGGGAGGGCGTCTGAGGGGAGAAAATCCTCTGGCAGTGGTCAGTGAGAAGGCTATCCCATCCATCTGGAGGATGAGCACACTCGACTGACATTGAGTTTGTGTGTTAGACTGTTTGTGTGCCTGTGTAAGATTAAAAGACATAAGGGAAGATTAATTCCATGAAGATGATTACCTGTCAGGGCCTAGCAAAAGTAATTTCATTCACTATGAAGTTATTCTTTAAACATAAAAGCATGAGGAATATTATAACAGCATCTGAGCTCTTTGTAGTGGCTTAATATACTGATTCATTACACAGTAACACCGTAAAATCTAACTTGTGATTTTGATTCAGTTGCTTCTAGTTTGTGTGCCGGTGCACATTGAAAGAAGTGACTGTCAAGGTGATGTATGTCCTGCCATTACTAACAATTTCAACACTGTATATGAATCTACCTCTGGCTGCCTGTGTGCTTCTAGGAGACCCTAACCACCTCTCTTTCTTCTCCTACACAAATCAATAGTTCCCTCTTTTTTCTTTACTCCTAGCTTTTACCATGCTCATGACTCTGGGACGGGTGCAAAGGACCGCTGAGCAGCACAAGCTGGAGGGGAAATGGGCTGCACAGATTAAAAGAAAATAAAAAATACTAGGGAGAATGACCAAATACAGCCTTGCGTGGAAAAGTCTATAATATGATGATTCATATGATTTTATTGAGAGGTATATTAGTAGAGGCGCTGAAAGTTCTTTCTAGATTTGTATTAGTCAGAAAATATATATCATTTTCCTTCTGTTTTGCAATTCTGCATCACATTGTGTTAATCTCTTATAAATACCCCCAAAATATATGGAAGCTGCTGGAAACTGTAAATTGCAAGGTGAATTCTTACTCCTAAAATTATGATCTAACCCAGCTGCTTATAATGTCTTCAAAATTCAAAAACACATCCAATTCCCTGAGCTATGATACTACAATAGCTATAATAGAGGAGCACAATACTAGATAATATTGTAATTGCAAAAATAATGAGAAATATTGCAACAACATTAGGGCGGAATAAGAACCTGTTTTCTTCGTTTCTCTCTTCCAACACTGTGACCTTCCGCATTCTGGACAATGTAATTTGTGACTGGCGTGAGGATCTACTGCTGCGATTGTTCAGTTGGCTAAATATTACATTACCATGTAAACTGGAAGTTCATACCACTTGGAAATACATTATTCTACTTTTATTAGATTCCAAACAGACCATTGCATTATGCACACAGTGAGATTGCAATTCTGACATAATTGCCATTTGCTGTGCAGCCCTAGTGGAAGATATGGCGACAGGTTAGCTACCCTTACTGCCGTAGCAGGAACGCTCCACAATGATCCATGTCATTTACAGTATTGTTTTAAAACAGAGTTGTTCCAGAATTTTGTGCAAAAACATTGAAATCCGTATTTAAACCAAAGCTCTCAACCCTCTCCTTAGTATCTGTCGCTACACAACCTTCATGATGAGGTACAGATGACAGCAGCCTCTTCACCAAAGATGTTCAGGATTTTTCTGCAAATGACATTTCTCTAAAACATATGGAGCTTCTTTTGTTTCATCTATTCAGCTCCACCTTTTACAACTGGGTCTGTCAGGAGCAGCTGGGAAGTGGAGGTGGGGCTGCAACTGAGGAAATAGACAACATGTGAGCACACTTAATCCTTTACATATAAGTGCACCACACAGCAAGATTAAAATGACTGAATTCTAAGATGAAAAATAGGGTCAAGAGAAGCTCAAGGCATTGCTTGGTCAATCAGACCAATAGACTCAGCACAATTAATCTGGTCTCAGCTCAAGATCAAAAGTAACCAATCATTAAAAGCTCACAAAGTGTTAGCATAATATCGCAAGCACCAGCAGATGCCTAAAGCAGTGAAACTGGAAGGCACGAGAGCATCAAACAAAACAAAAGAACATCAAGGTTTAAAGAATGTCACAAAGACTGCATTTTTTCTCCTTTATTTGTAGATAACATGTGAATAAAGGAAGGTAGGAGTTTGTCTTGTGAGCGGTAGATTGATGGTTCAAAACCCTGCCATGTACATTTCTGTTTGTGTACTGCAGTCAGAGAGGTGAGTAGGCTAAGCTAGTCAGATAAATGGCGTGAATGAGGAGAGAAAATATCGAAAAGGGAAAATCTGAAGCATTAAATCATTCCCATTGCTCTGACATGGAACTGTTGACCTCACAGGTTACGTCAAATCTTAGGCTGGAAACGTGTCGACTCCAAAAGTGGTGGTCTGCTGCAAACGTATCACCGTGTTTAGCATGTGAACTTGTAGCTCCACATAACATGTTTTTATGTTTTTAAGCTTTGCAAAACCATAACACAAATAACCAACTCTTAACACAAAAAGTCTTTTTGTTCCTAATATTATGAACATGGTTAACTGTTGTAGTTGTTTTTTGTTAAACTTTTAATACTTTAAACAAACTAACCAGGAATAAACGGTGAGTCACCGGAAACAACTAATGGTTAAGTTGTAAATTGTGAAATTCTTGGTAATTTTAATTTTCTTTTTAAACGTTGGGCTGCAACTGCAGCTGTGTGTGCATCAGGTGATCCATTTTGCCAGACCATCACTTTTTGTCACCATAACAGCAATTGTGCAGTTGTGGCTGGTTTTAATATATTTTTAATAGAAATCATGACCAATTCTAACATTGTCTATAATATTGCTAAAAATATTCCCTTTGCTAGGTACAAAATCCAAAATTCTTTATAATTTAAATGGCTTGAATATAATGAAATGCTTACCTTGAGACATTTATAATATGCTTAGTCCTTAAAATGTTTGCATTTTAGTTTTTATTTCTGTTCATTCATTTGTTTTATCTTGATGTTTTTAAATTTTAAATGCCAGCTTATGTTGAAGCACTTCAATCACTTTCTTAACAAGTTACAACTGTTTGTATAATTCAGCTTCAAATAAGGAGCTTATGTTTACGATATTGTAGGTCATTTGCAAGCCATAGGCTAACGACATTTATGCACGGTGATTTAAAAAGAAATAAGCCAGTAAAACTGTGATGTTAAATGCAAAAATTTGGGTGCACTTAGCTTGGTCATTGCCTTCCTGTGCTATTCCACTCAATTCAAATCTCACTTGCAGCTCAGGCTGGAAGTGACATTTATTAAGTGACTGTGGCCACTTAATAAATGAATCAACATGTACTTTGATGCATTTCTCTGGACTTTAAGAAATTGTATAGTCTCTGGAATATTTTAATTTGATGCATAAATCAAATTATGCATTAATTTCCAATTATATCTTGCAATTATTACCATATTGCAAGTTTTGTAAATCTTTCAAGTTCATTTTCTGTCGGGCTAAGAACTGCTAAAATTGAAGTTGTAGCACATTCTGATTGTAATAGAATGTGTAATAGACTCTTTGGAGAGAGTCAAAATTTGAGTTATCAGGTCAAGTTGTTAAGAAAACCAAAAGGTATCGGCCAGGAAAAGCCCTAAGGGTACATCTCTACTTTTAAACTAAAAAGGACTTAAAGTTTTAAATCATTTACTGATAGGCCAATATTTTTAGTTAACTTTTTTTGAATAACTTTTCTTCACTTCCATAACACTCGCACTTATTTTACTTAATTTTTTTTTTCTTGGCCTTTTGCTACTGATCTCTTTCCCATAGATGCCGATTGCAAAAACTTCAATTATTGCCGATTAGTTTTGGCTCAGTTATCAGTTTCAAGCGTAACAGCCAAGATGTGTTTTCTGAAAAAAGTAGCCTCGAAGCATACCGCAGTTAATGCAAAAATGGCTGTTTCCCAAATTTTTGATTTTGTTCAGTTTTCCTACAATTTTACAGCTGTTTGCTTGCACCTCACAGCAGAAGATTGCTTTCTCTTTGAGGCTGAAAAAATTCCACCCTCCACTGAACGCTGAATAAAATAAGGAACCTCCACTCTCGGCAGAGGCTCAAGCAGTCTACATATTTCAGATTTCATATAGACATGCTTGGTGCTTGTGTCTATGGTTACACATGTCTTCTCTCCAAATGTCGTTGCCGACATTAGTAACTTTGTTTTGTTAGGAGAAGAATGAAGTCACTCCCCCTGAAGATAATAGCTTTAGGTTATATTAGTCTATTTTTACACATGCATGCACACACACCCTAATAAACCGGAATCTGACCCTGTGTATGTCCCGTGATGATTTTGTCTTCCCATAAAATAAAAAGGGTGGAGACAAATAAGCTCCTTTCTTCTACAAACACATAGGCCTATCACAATAATAAATTTTGCTGAGCGATTAATTGTCTTAAAAATTATTGCCATAAACAATAATATTGTTAGAAGACCTTTTTACACTGATTTAATGGAAATGATGATTTCCTGCCAAAGATAGATACACTTTACTTTCAAAAGAACACTTAACACTGGAACTGATAAACAAAACAACCAAAAACAAAAATAAAATGGATTCCCAGTCTCCATTAACAAAAATGTACTTGAATAAAAATACCAAAGTGTAAATAAATACTGCATTCAACCAAAAGAGTCCAGATTATGAAGTTTGTATACTATATTGCCCTTCAGTAATCATTAGACTCAAATAGAGAAGATGGGCATATCGACTACCTGATGCAATAGTTCAGACTACACGTTAGTTCACACCTACATTTTCTCCTTATGACAATCTTAGAACATTGATCATTCTAAGATTGTCGCTTGTGATCATCCTGTAGTGTGTGGTGTGTTATGGTAGATTGTTGTGGCTCTCCGATCTAAATCAGGGGTTTTCCCCGACTGGGAGCGTTAGCAGCTTGTTGAATGTGACAGGTAGCCAATCAGAAAGCGTGGATTCTCCTCCATGCTTTTTGAGGGGAATGTGGAAACATTATTGTTTACAAAACATTTCGTACAAAGAATATAGAAATGACGAGGGGAGGAGTTGGAGCGAAATTGCAACCGCAGTTGATGAACCCGGTAACTTTTCAGCTGTTCTTCGTTAACGTGACATAAATAGGTTATAATGATTTTCATTCAGTCAGGACGTTACACTGACACTAGAGCCACATGCGTTGCAGGTAGACTGTAGTAAAGCATTGATTAATGCCTGGTTTTAAAATGAGTTAACTGGACTTGTAGCCATTCTTGTGCCCATTGTTGGACAGGACACGGCACGATCAAACCCGATCGAACCGTTATACCTAGGATTTCTGTCGGCTAAATCTCTCAGGTTTTGAAAATGGGCAGACAAATGACCGACAGCTCTAAGATCGTGTAGTGTGCGCTGGGCATTACACTAAGGAAATGAGGAAGGGAGGGTCAGTGGAGAGCACCGGAGTTGAGCCTTTTTTCATTTAGCGTCATCAACAGAAAGAGAAAAAGGCTGGAAGAGACGATAACGGCGATGATGTCGATAGTTTTAAATTATCATATGATTAATTGGTTTATTATTTATCATGACAGGCCTACAGACACAAGTACTGCATTAAACAGACTGTCCTGGAAGCGTGTCAGGTTATTGAAAGACAATGCAGTCATAGTATCAGTCTCTTATCTAACAATAATTAAAACATATGTAATACCAAAGGGTTTGCTGAAGCAGACCAAATCCCAGTAAGTACTTATTAATATTGCATAGTCAAAATTTTTTAAAAAATAAATCTCTGCATATTAAATGATGAGCAACAGCAAAATGGCAATAAATTATATTGTAAATTTGATGTCTAGAGCACAGATTCTCAAACTTTTTTGCATCAGTAAATGCTAGGCTCTCAAAGTACAAGTATGCTGACAAACATTTTTAAACACGTCTTTATAATTACAACTACTTTTTCAGTTCTTCAAGCCTGGTAGTACCTCAAAAGGGTTGTGACTAAAGTGTAATTTTAACCTCTTATCCATTCCCAAACCTGTATTTATGTATGTTTGGGTCCTATTCAGCCATAATGTGTTCATCTTTTAAATGAGTTTCAAGCCTTTGTCCCAACTTTCAAATGATGGGAGCTATTAAAAATAAGGTTTGGCCCTCCGGGAAGAAAGCACCTGGTTTGTACAAAAGGCATTAAATTTGACACTGGTGTAACTGGAGGAGGTGAGCTCACAAAGGACATGTAAAAAACAGTAAACAGCTCACCTGAAGCATCTCTCTAGTTTGTAGATGGAGAGCATTTAAATCTTTGGAGCCCTCCATAACTTATATGAACATGCAAAGCAAGACGGAACACTCTGAAAGACCAAATTTCTGATTTGTTACTTTAGAAATGTGATGTCAATTAGAAATGACACTGATTGCCTCTTAACTCAATAAAACCACCAATAAATAAATAAAAATCAACAGAATACCTCCACGTATGGCACCACTCTGCAGGTAAACTCCCCCAACAGCCATGACCTGGTGAGCTCATGGAAAACCACCATGGGGAGGCAGAAGAAGATGAGCACAAAATCCCACACGGCCAGGTTGGCCAACAGGGAGTTGGAGATGCTTTTCATGTAGTAGTTCTGGCACACGATGCACAGGATAGCGATGTTGCCCGCTATGCCCACCAGGAAAATTACGCCGGATACGCATGTGATCGCGTATGCGCCAAAAGTTTCGGTCGTCACTGGGTAGAACGGGTTCTTGATCTCGTCTCCAAAATTCGGGGAGCCAGGAGGGGTGATCGGTGTGGCATCCCACGGGTTCTCCTCCCTGAAGGTGAAAAACTCTGGCCTCCTGGTGAATATGTCAAACGGGAGGTCGGTGGAGGTGAGAGCCACCGGTTTGGGGACGGGTTCCCACGGAGGCATAACCACAGCGCTTCTGTTCTGCTTGTTTCTCCACCTCTTTCCTGCCTTTGAGCCTCTCTGGTGCTTGTCCCCCTCCTCCGACACCCCTCCTCCGTCGTCCCGAGCCATTGAAGGAAGCTTAGCCGCATTGTAGTGTCCACCTGCTGGCGTCCCTGCACCATTCAACTTTATCCTCTTATTATGGTGGCGCGTCGCGTCCCAGTGGGACAACCCGCTAGGATCCTCCACGGGTGTCACGCTCCTATTGAAGTCGCGTTTAGCGTGTCCGGCTCGCCTCGTTTCCCCCGCTGCCGCCCTCTTCCACGGTCGAGTGGAGTTAAGGGTCGCACCTGTAGCGTATCCCGGGAAGAGCGCGCGGTCTCGGGCTTTGTTTTGGCGGCTCTCCCGGGGCGGACCGTGGAAAGTCCTCCCAGAGTAGCCGCCGTTGTTACTGTCGTCTTGGCTCCCAGCTTCTGCATTACTGTTTTTCAGGGATAACAACACATGTGCATGGGCGAGTATTATAACTAACGTCCAAGGCTGCAGAACCTGCATGATCCAGGAGTTATATCACCGAGCGCAGCTTTAGTCCATCCTCATGATGAGCTGCGTCTGCAAACCCCGCTGCAAAAATATCCCAAAAGCGCCGTGTCTCCGTCAGCTTTCAAAGAGTTGAGATTTTCGGATCCAGAAGGGAGTCAGCAAATATTGCAGAATGATGCATTTCCAAGCCCACGCTCCACAACATTTATTTTCCAGTTGTGCTTCTATCTGAGTGTTAGTTCACTGGGTTGGGTCGGCAGCAGTAGCAGCAGCAGCGGCAATGCGGTGCAGGCAGTGTGTAAAGCCCGCTAGACTGTGATGCGCTGGAGAGGAGGGAGAGTGAAACAAGAGGAAAAGAGAGAGGGGGGAGCGGTTGATGCGCTCTCCTTATCTTGCTTCCTTCGTTTTCTGTCCTGGTATAGGACTGTGCGCTGCAGGAAAATGGACTCCCCTGGCGGCTAACCCCGATCTGTCATCCCTCATCCATCATGGAGCATCCAGCAGCCCCGGAGCACACTACGGCTGTTGCCTCCTCCCCTCCGGCAGAGAGGACCATGCCACGCCCGGCAAGACGTGCTAATAAATACATTACCCGGTCTTTTATTTTTTTATTTTTTTTATTTTTTTTTACGGTAGTCTCTTTTACGCACAGGCGGCACTGTGACACAAATTGAGCACGATTTAGGTACAGAGCATTAATTTTTGGCGGAACAAATGCAGCGAGTGAACTTAATGAAATGCATTTGAACCCCTCCATCTTTAACATTTTGTCATGTTCCAACTTCAAACGTCAATGCATTTTGTTGAGATTTTATTCGATAGACTTACACAAGGTGGTGCATAATTAGCAATAAAAATAAGTAAGATGAGACATGATTTCCCTCCCCTTCAGTCCAACACTCATTTTATCTGAGTGTTGCAGTAAATTTTCTACTGTATAAATTGATCATTTGAAAGCCATGCATCTTTTTCTTGCACTTCCTAATCATTCTTCCAGTTGGAAAACCCCAGAAGTTTGGTTGTAATTTGAAAAGATCTGAAAAACTCGAGCGGTATAAAAACTTTTTGAGAGGCATTATACCTCCTAATTTTATGGCCTTTAACTCCCTTACTTTGTCTCTTACTTTTGTCTCCACATCCTCAAAATGACTTGCTTTGAGCAAAATCTTTACCAAAAGTGATCTTAATTTGTTGTCTGAGCTAATCCCACTCAACTCCAGGCAATATTGACGTTGACTGTGGAGATTTCTGCTTCCAGCATCAGTAACTGGATGGGTCATATTGTACCTGAAACCAATCAATAGCCTTATCACAGTTTTTCTGAAACCATTAATCCTTTGGTGAGAGACTTTCAGAAATACCCCTGAATAGGATCCAAGAGGGTAAGCCTAAAAATGTGAGAAGAAACATTTTTAGATGGTAACCAATATTGGTAACAATATCTCGTTTCCTCATCCTCACAGTGGAATACCATGAAGGTTATCTAAAAATAGATTCTTTGAGTTTGTCTTGTAGTGTCAGTTTCAGATGATCAGGAAAGCTGTGACTCATTTTAGTAACTGAAAACTGAAGATTGAGCGATTTAATTCCCATATGAGACACGGATTCAAAACTAGCCTTTGAATGGAACCCACGCTGGGTTTCATGGAGAAAACTACAAAAAATCCTGTCTAAAATGAAGTAATATGCTACTTCCTGTATAAAGCAACACAGCATTCAGAAGAAGAAAATCATAACTAGTGTCAAACACGTTGGTGTTAGTGTGATGGTCTGGGATTGCTTTGTGAATTCAACAACTTGCCATGATCAGATCCTGCCCATTGTTTTCTGTCCATACTGAGTGATGTCACTTCTTCATTATGTGTCCTTGTCAATTGATGACTTGTATGGCGGGACGGTAGTTGAGGCTAATCAAATCAGTATGATGTTCAGTTCTCCTGTTATGCAGTTTTGATTCTGGCATTTATTAAGATATTTAACATTTTAAGTATATCCTAAGCATTTTGCTGATAAATTATGGCAGTAATAATTCCCTGCCACACAGATCTGAGATGCAGAATGTTACATTGACATTCACCTTGGCTCTTACGTTTTAAGAAATAATGTAAGCAGGTGGTCAGTGTGTTGAAGAGGGTTACTACGAAGTATATAGGGAAATGTGGTTACTTTAAACAAAAAAAACACTTCAGGAAATGGACATCTGTAGCCACAACCTATCATTAAGTACGTCCAGCGGTCGGTCAATAGTTCAGCAGACCTCTCGAGGCTAAATGAAGTGAGCATTATTATCTGTCAAGTGCTTTAAGTACTTTAAATGGACTCACTGCTGGAGGATAAGACCACATACATTGTACTCCTGTGGAGTAAAGGAACACACAGTTTCCGACCTGAAAGGCTGCACAGTGGAGTACATTACATTTACACACCATAAAAGGTACTTTTCCCAGTTATTTCAGTTTAACGGTGTATTTGTACATTATAATTCTCTTAGTAGTGCAGCATATTGGCAGACAGAAATGGACATCTCGCTGGTGACCTTCTACATCAAAAAGGTGATGGAGCCAACTCCAGTCAGGGAATCGAACCCCCCACCAATGCACAAATATCCAAACAATGCCAAGTTTCACCATGTGGAGATAATCCATAGTCAGTATGATGGATTATGATGGTATCTGTATTTTTACCTTGGTTTTTCAGTGATGGAAAAAACACCAGAAGCACAGTTAATTCCTTATTTTAGCTCAGATGAGTTTAGTTCAAATGGCAAGATAAGAGAAGGTACAGTAAACATGCAGCGTAGGAGTCATGAGGTTTGCAGGCATTCTTCCAATGTTGCATTTTGAATTGCAGATTAAATGTGTCCAACAGGCTATGCACAGCATGTAATGAAAAACAAAACAACAGAATGTTTATTCTTGTTCATTATTTTATATATGAAAATGGGCAGTTTACATAAAGCCATGGTACCTTCAATACCTTTTTCTCATTTGAAAACTGCCCTTTGTGTTTACTTAGGTTATCTTTGTTTCATATTAAAATTTGCTTGATGATGGAACAGGAAAACAAAATGTTTAAGGATGTGAATGCTTTTTTATGGCGCTGTAGTTATATTAGGATTTATTGTTTCTACCATTTTGGCACTTAAATTGTATGAAAACTCTGGCCAAGCGAGTTTCGCAGTAAATGTTCAGCGTTTTTATGCACTTCACATAGAGCTGTGTATGTGACCTTGAATACAACAGCTGCAACTCACAGAAGCATTTTAATCATTTGGAAAAAGAACAGGGCAACTCTTCACATGTAATTATCATGTCTATTGTGAATGTGGTCCACAGAGACTGTGCGATTTGGCGTGTGTGGGTAGAGATAAAAAATAAGAGCTTCTCTCTCAGACGTACTCATGCGTGGAGTAACTAAATGGTTTAAACGCAAAGGGACTTTAAAGGGCACAAGCCATGTGTGTGAACACATGACATAAAAAGGGGAGGAAGTGCTTTCGTGCACAGCAGGACGTCAGGATACACACATGTTAAAAAATCTTGAGTTTAGTGAGGCATAAGCACAGCCTGAAAAACACCTCCAGGCCATAAACATTTCATGTGTTTCATGGATATTTATTATGTTGTGCTTTGTGCATAATAAATTATACACATTCAGTCACAAGCAACTTGTCAAAACCGGCCATCTTTGGATTTTAAAGTTGAGGTTTATGATGTTCCTCTGACTTTTCAGGTCAGATGGAGAACTTCAAAGGCTGTTCCAGTTAACTTTACCTGCTGTGAATCTCCAAACAGATGTCCGACATCAAAATGAAAACACTTTTCATCAGTAGAGAGAGAGAGACGATGCGTGTTTGAGTTATTTTTAATCCTGGCATTACATGTTAAAAGGTTCCATCCTGGCCAAAATTGACACCAAGCACAGGGTAAATCAAATCTTTGGGTAATTGAGAAAAATATTAGATTTTATTCAAGCTGAGCACTGTGTTAGACATCCATGAATTATTTTCTTTTTTAGCAGGGAACCATTCTCCACATGATTTAGTATTGGCTGGAGATTTTTACATCCCTTTTTCCCCATTGCAACAATTTAATTTGGTTCACCCCAGTGGGAAATGGCTCATAACGTACAACTACAATTAAGAAAAGCAGTCTTTACAGGTGAAACTGTGGTGTAAAGACTAATAGTCATTATGTTGTATTTACATACTACAGATGTTAGTGAAAATCATTAATTTCTTTAGTGCTTTTTAATCCTTTTATCCACTTTGTTAAAAGACACATTTTATGGGCGTCTGTTTCTCTATTTACAGGGCAACACAATGGGCTGTTGCTCCTAGAGGTTTTTGCTGAAGTCACTGTTACAGCTCTTTATCTCTTTATGGTGAATAATGTTAAAATCCTCTGGTGTCAGCAGAAAACCATAAGAGGCTCTTAGCATCATTCCTGCTAGGCTGAAAGGTGGTGTAAGCTGTTTCTGAGCACGCTGCAGCTTGTTGATACAATATTGCCATCTAGTGTTTTTCACAGCTAACATGTTCTTCAGAGGAAAAAGATCTTACCGACGATTTTAAAGCGTACTTTTCCCTTGCAGTGACTCTTATATTTAAATTTTTTTTCTGTATCTTAACTTTCATTTATTTCCATTTACTGTATCCAAAGCTGATTACTTTTTATTTCATCACATCTTCTCCATTCCATTATCGCCCAGGCATACTCCGTTCTTAATCCAGGGTGAAGACACATTTTCAACATGTTCCACAAATTTATCCTCATTTAGTCTTTTTTTTTTTTTCCTTTCATTAACTTCTCCCTCCCTCCTGGCTCTCACCTTTGTGATTAAGCACCTCTTTGTCCTCCATCTCATCTAATTCTGAACATTATTTATCACTCACTTGGTGGGAAGGTGATGCTATTAACCCATGAATAAATTATTTCCCAAAAAAAGATTAAAATTCAAAGGAAGGAATGTCTTTGAAGAGTCCTGGACAAAAGCTCTAAGTCACATTTGTTGAGTCATTTACATGCAGATGATTCAACTCACAATGACATTCTACAGCAAAACTAAACGTGTCCACATCGCAAGCTGCTCCCTGATATTAATTGCTTAATAGAGATCACAATATTAGCTGAAGATCTGCCATATGGTTGCACTGAATGACATGACAGGAGACACAATTACAATATATACTATTTTCTCATTACTACCTATTCTGATCTGATGTTTAAGGATCACTGGTTCTCATTAAGACTAATAAACCTTACATTTAATGAACCAGTTAATTCATATGCCGCTTTAGCAGAATAAGCTAATGAATGTATCTATGTAGCACCAGCAGCTAAAACATGTCTTTCACAATGGGTCTTTTCATAAGTACGAGCCATTTTATGGCACCTTCCTGAGATCCAGTTAAATGCGTCCTTTCATCAATTTGTTCCCCTTCTTCATGCCCAGCTAATGCCAGTTTTGTCCCAACATAAAGTACTGAACTTTGACAGTCATGTACTTGACCATGGCATATCACTTTTCCTTTTTGAAATTAAGTATTCTGATTAATTAGGTAATTATGTAGCTAGGTAATCAGAAAATATTTAGACACATTGCGATTTAATTTAATTGTGTGTTATTTTCTGAAGATTTTATCCTTACATACTTGTTATGCTTGATTGTGGTTCTAATCTCTTTTTAAATCCAGAGGACTTATGAAACACACCACATCTTCAGAAGTTATCACTCGTTTGAACCCCAAACTGTTTTCACAAAGTCGAGGTTGTGAAATTGTCTAGAAACGTTTTGGTATGCCGAGTTATTTTCACTTGAGTGCCAAACTATTTTCCCTTCTTCACAAAACATAACACTGAACATCCTGCAGTCAGTCAAGGATATTTCACTTGGCAACTGCCAAACTCAGACTCGTCAACAGGCTTACCAGACAGAGAGGTATAATGCGACGCTAGAAAACACATATTCCCCACTCTGGAGTTCAATGGTGGTGTTACTTTTTGAAGTTGTAAGTGTAAGGCTTGGATGCTGCTGCCCAGCCATGGAAACCAATTGCATGAAGCTTTATATACACTGTTCTTGAACTAGTCTGGTGACCTCCGTGCACCTCAGCATCTGCTTATTTTACTCTGTGCTTCATTGCTGAGTTGTTATTGTTCCCATTTAATCCCACTCAGTACCATCTGACAGTCAAACATTGAGTAGCAAGGAGATTTCTAGTCTGATTGCACAAGTGGTGCATTATAGCGGTAGCACATTGGACTACACTGAGCTTTGAAGAGCAACTCATTCTTCCTCAAATGTTTGAACTAGAAGTGAACTACATGGCCAGCTGCTGGATTTTAAATACCATTGGCCATGAAAGTGACTGAAAAACTGAATTCAGTGTTTTACAGGGACAACCCAGTACTGAGAGAACATTTTGTAACTCCTTGACCTCAACCAATCTTTTGTGGGACTCGCATAATTACCTATTTTCTTTCAGTAAATGTTGAATAGTTTGGAGCACATGTCAAACTCGAAGCCCGAGAGCCAAATCAGGCCCGCCATAAGTTTTTATGTGGCCTCTCCACTCTAGTGGGCCATATCAATAGAGCTTTCAATATTACATTTGGGTTTTAGCAAGCAAATCATTGCTGTTTTTATCTGTACATTGCTAAATTACATCGGTGTGAAAAGATGTTCAGTATTATTTAATTTAAAGAAGTCATCAAAGAATGCAAAGACATCTATTTATTAATATTTTAACAGTGAATGAGTAGCTTAATCAATACAGTTGTTACTGACCCTTTGAGAACATTCGTGATAAGTAACTTTGAGATGAATATTGTTGCAAATACAGTTTTTGAAAGTTTGCTGGTCTATGCTGGCCATCTCATTAAAACGAAGGAAGACAATCACACAATCGCTGCTGTTTATCAATTTGGATAGCTAAGAGCAATTTCCAAAAGATTTAAAGTTCCCCTTTTGACAGTGGATTTGTTATTCATTAGTAAAATGGGTTAAAATTTTGTAGTCTTCCATATTTGTGAATATTCTGACAGAGAACTTTTTCTCTGAAGTGGGATGATGCTGTGCTGAAGAATTGCTCAGAAAACCATCCTAAAAATTTACGTTTGTTTGCTGCTTAAACAAAAAAAAATGCCAATGTAATAGTTTTTAAATTTAATCTTGGTCATGTTGTCTATGTAAAAGAAATTACATAACTTTTTTAAACAAAATTTGGCATTTCTGATATTTCCTTATTTGTTGACTAGGCTGTCCAAGCTCTAGCTTTATTTTGTTAGCACCCTGAGTAACAGAACTGTATAGTTTGCAAAATAGATTTTTTAAAGTATAGAGATATGCATACTGAAAAGTCAGCACTGCCTGTGGTTTTTCTTTTTTCCTGCTCACTCAGTTACCACTCACCTGCTGATTTTCCCACATAAATTTCTTCTTTTGTCTTATTTTTTGCGGTATTGACATTTTCTACAGCTGCACCCCAAGTCACAAAATCAACATTTCCCACACCTGGAGCTTTTTTTAAAAAATATATATATATATTTTCCCTGCTGATGCAGTGGATTACACTGTAGCATGATGAAAGTCAACACATTTTGGAATGGATCACAATAAGATTCCAAGTTGATCAAGAAACACAAATGATAATAACTGATAATGGCGATAAACTAATGAATTTACACAAGTGAAAATATGGATTCTAAATTATTGTTGTAAATTCGAGTTAATTCATCATTATTGGACAATCGCAACTGGCCTAAAATAAATATCCTGTGTTTAACTTACCGTATTTTTTGGATTATAAGCCTCTACTTTTTTCCTGCGCTTTGAACCATGCGGTTTATAGCCTGGAGCGGCTTTTCTGTGGATTTTTCTTCAACCACCAGGGGGCTCTTTAGCAGGAAGTGAATCATTGGAACTCAAAACTGGAATTCAAAGAAGAAAGTGCTAATTTTCATTTAGAACAAGCACATGCTAGCAACAGACACGCCGGAGAAATGTTTTCAAATTCATATGATGCAGCTTTTAAGTTGAGGGCTTTCGATCTGGCAGTATAGGAGGGAAATGGAGCTGCTGCAGGTAAACTCGGTGTGAACGAATCCATGGTTCGACGTTGGAGACTCAGGGCTGCGTCCTTAATAAATCCAGCAGATTTATTGGGATGCTGCCCTCTGCTGCAGAAAACCGAGAGTGGCGGAGATACCAGCGGCTTATAGCCCTGTGTGGCTTATATGTGTAGATTCCATTTTATTTATTTTTTTTTCAAACAAATTTGTAGGTGCGGCTTATAATATGGTGTGCTCTATAGTCCGGAAAATAGGCTAAGTCAATTGCTTCAAGCTAGACTGAGTTTTTGGGCAACTTACTTGTCTCCAAGCCTCCAAGAAGATGAGAAAAGTGTTTACAGGAGTCATTTCTGTGCAATTTATTGGAAGTCAGCTAAATAAGCCACAAGCACTTGCTCCCAAAGCAACGACAGTGTGAGAAAACTACTTAAAATACAGATGCTTTTCACACTTTTGTGAATGAATGTAGTTACCTTGCTTGCTCAGCAGATGGCGCTGTGCCACAAAGAGAAAAAGGCAGGTAATAGGAACTTCCATTAGAACCGCATGAATTAACATAAATTATTCAAAAATCATACTCAGAAATACAAAAGGGACAGTATGGAAAATATTGAACTCTGGAAAAGATGTCTAGCAGTTGTGCTAAATATATCAATCATTTCCTGTACCTGTCTGTTTCTTACTAGACTGGTCAATGCTGGGTTGGTTGAAAGAACACACTCAGTCTGAGGTTTTACTGTTAGTCATGACTAAACAGATACCGATCAACAAAATTAAGGCTGTACATCACTTTATTTCATCAGTTTTGAGATGCCTTTAAATAAAATGTGTTTTTGAAGATAGATAGATACTGGAACAAAGTAAAATGAGCCCAATTGAATATAAACGTAAATACAAAACCGAGAAAAAACAGAGGACAGAATCTATGTCTGGATGTCTGGGTGAGGCAGAAAAGCTGGAGGCGACTTTGCCTCAGTGTGGCCTTGTTTGCAGCTTCATTAATCCTGCCTCCAAAGAAGCTTTCTTCATCATAAGTGTGGGCGGCAATATGTTTACAGCAATCCAGCATGCTTTTCCATTGCCTGTTCATGTATGTAAACCTTTGTTTATACTATATTTATGCCGTATTAATACTTGGACAGATATCTGTGTGGGTGCACATTTTTTGTCTGTTGCCGAATCCATGTGTCATTAAGGATCAGCAGGGACTACAGAAAGTAGTGAAAGAGCAAAAAGTTCATGACCCAGACGAGAAGAACAGAAAGTCAGACTGTGTTCGGGTCCCGCTGGGTAAACCCTGCTTGCATTTTTACCCTCTCACCAAGTTTGCAAAGTGCTGGCTTTAAGATATGCTTCCTCACATTTTTTCATTGATCTCATATTGAAGATGCATTGCATAAAATCTTTTTGCAGGCTTTTTTCACTGTGCAACAATTATTCCTCCTCAAACGCTGGAATGGTTTGTTGCAGATGACATTTATTCGTTAGAGTTAAAATTCAATTGCAAGTTTTTTAATAAATTTCATAAATCTGAAGCAAAGACTTCAACCTTGAGCAAATCAATAAATATGGTAAATCTAAACTTGTAGGTAAGTGTACCACCTTCTAAGCTATTTCTGAACAGCACTTTTTGCAGGTGCGCTTGATTACTCACATAGCATACTTTGTCAAACTCTCATTACATCTATGGTTAATTTTCTCATAATGTGTAATTTAGCTACTTCTAGCTAATGCGGGATTTATTGTTTGGAAGAAAAGCGAAGTACTAACACATTACAGCAAAATATTGTGGAATAATCATTTAAGATGGAGATTTAGGAGAGGAGATGCTGATTGTCAGTGTTGGCAGATGTTTTGTGCTGAAAGAAGTAAAAATACAATTGTCTAACTTTATGTTCACAAACAACACATGCGGTTACTTTGGTAGTCTGTCAGTCGTTTGTTGATCCAGCGGTTTCATTATCCTCAAGAGAATCAGTTTCCAATGAAGATAATTAATTGGAATTATCTTCACCTCACACTTTTACTAATCTCACACACTTTCATTTCATAGGGTAGATATTTGGAGAAAGTGAATCTGCCAAGTGTATACTTTTTAACCTTTCATCACAAACAATGAGACTGCTAGATGGGCACTAAAAAGCCTTCTTAATTTGACAACATTTTGAAAAACTGAATATTAAAAATGAGCACAAAATATGCTAGAAATCATCATGGAAAATTGGCATTATTGTTCATTCTTTAAAGAAAGCAAAGTTAATGTGGGTAAGAGACATGAGTCAGGCTCAGAGGATAACTTGACAGGAGTAGTATTACAGTAGAAAAAAAGAACTGCTACAGACACAGATGCAAAGTACCAAAGGAATGTTAGCTTCTCGTTAAACACTTTGCTGTGTGGTGTTTGTCTATGTTACCAGTGTTAACTGGTGCTAATTGTGACAGTCAAAACTGTTTTAATTTTTGTAATAACGCCAACCTGCGTAACAACTGTGAGGTTTGCTGTGGTTTTCTTCACCTAAAGGCACAGTTCATATCAGGATATATACTGATGATCTGTGTAAGTGAAAGAGTGATAATGTAAGTAGCTTTAAGAAGGGAAGTTTAAGGCTACAGGCAAGAGTGTGTTTGAAGCAAGATAAGACTCAAACAATGGTTCCATATATTCTTTGTACACCTGCATCTCCTTTTTTGGCGTTGCAAAACCCCTGTTAAAATGTCAGTTTTTTGAGACAAAAATAAATTCTAATAAACCATTTTCAGATTTCTTTTTTTATATAAGGCTTTTTCAGTGTAACCTTTGACTCACTGGGATGCTGATAAATAAAATCCCTCTTCGTCGCCAATTTTCTGGCAGATTATAATGTTTTTGTGCAAAACTGACTGTCATTTGTAACTATTTATTCAACTCAACAACAAAAAAAACTTGTGTGTCTTATTGTCAAACATGATTCTGCCACCACTATATTTAGATCTAGACATGGTGTAGTTTTGTAAATGCTTACCCAAAATACATTGTAGAATTGTGGCTTAAAGTTCAGTTTTGTTTTATTCAGACCATAACAGTTTATCCCCAAGTTTTTATAAGATTCTCTTTTGGATGGAAAGATGTCTTGCATCCTATGTCAAAGTATAGGTGCATGGACAATACAAAAGATTGTTGTCAAATGTTACACATATTAAAAGTTAACCAGAAATTCATGCAGCTCATTGCTGCAAGCAGCCTCTTGGTATGAGTTTTTGATAAGTCTCTTGTTGTTTTATTTGTTTCGGAGGGAGATTTAGGCTTTGTCTCGCCCCTGTTGTTTTATAACTATTGATGGTCGTTTTACAATGCCATGGCATATGTATACATACTTATACCTTTGAAAAGTAGTTACAAAGTCATTTGGTACAAAGTTGGATTTTAGATGAAGGATCTAAATTTAGATTTTCAGCAGATCTTACCCCTTCTTGAATATTGGCTGTTTATTAGTTGAGTTAAAGATGGTTAACGGCACATAAGTGGAAAAGGTTTCGAAAGGATTTATTATTGTCTCATTTTCTCAAATCACAACAATCTGACTCTTTAACAGGTACATGAAGACTGTTGAGAGCCAAATCTGTCTGCAGACAATTGACAAAGTTCAGGTAGAACCTAGAAAGGTTGTTTGACTCAAATAATAAAATGTGTAAAAAATGTTTACTATGTTTTAGTATGTTTTGAAGTGAGGCTAGATGTGAATCTAAAATGTTAAATTAATTTACTTGTATTTGTTGGTGTCTGTATGAGGCTTTCATGCATTTTTTCAGAAAGTTTAACAATACACTTCCAACCAGTGTTGGCACAGAAATTGCCAAAGGTGAACGCTGAGCATGTTTACATGATTAGTTGCTGCATAACGTTGCTAATTATGAGGCCTAACACACTTTTTTCGTGGACCTTACTGAAGGCAGTGACAATAAAGTGAATTGTTTTGGTTATTTTTCTTTTGCCCCGGGTCGTCGTACATGACACGAAGCTCAAAAATAACACAAACATGTTATAGGAAAAGTTTTTTTTTTGAGAAAACTGAATTATGAAGAAATTTCACATAAATATTCTGCATAAACATTATTTGCTTGTAAGATAAGCCACAAGCAAGGCCATGTTAAAAAACTCCTATTCCAAAGACCTTGGGGCATTTTTGGCACTGAAATTATACACAACAAATATTTCTTACACAAAACTATCTCACTGTTACATTACCAGATACAAATCTTAGTAATACTTCCTCCAGATGAAAACTGTCAAAATATGGCTTTGCTGGGGGAACTTTTATCATAACAGTATTAAAATTAGACTACTAACCCTTTTAAAGCAGTGCTTCATGAATTGTATGAACTTTTCTAACTTTCTGTCATAGCTAGCTGTGGTTCACCACTAAACAGGAATTTCAAGTTGTATTTTTTTCCTTTTTTAACAGGAACACAACTAACATTATTTTTTACCCTTTTTGAAAGTTGCTGAGTTCTTTAGCCATTTCAAAAACCATGCAAACACCCTACTTTTGGACTAGAGACAAGGTGTATAATCAGTAAGATATTGACTTAGGAGAATTAATAAGAAAAAAGTGACGAGAAGCAGAAGTTGGGGCAAATTATATAGATTTCCTTTGTCAGAAACCATTAGTGAGTAGTTTCCACTGCTGTTCCCTTATAAAGACTAACAGTCTGTCAAGTTACTTCTGCTGAAAATGGAGAAAGGTGCTACTTTTTACATGTGAGTGAATAAGTAAGTGGTTTTCTTTTTAAAGCCTGCAGGTGACGGGAAGTAATGATTCATAATATTGTGAAACTGCGCGCTATGAGAGCAAAAGAAGGAACTCAAGGGGAAGGAAATTATACTCTGGATGAAAACAAACTTCCTTTTGAGTGTTCACAGATTACATGGCAAAAAGAATAGAAGCTAAGCAACAAAAACTCCCGACTGCATTCATATTGGAAGCACAGCAGCAAACCCAACAGCCCCTGACCCTATAACTACTGCCTCGTGGCTTTTTGAACAACAATGGAAGTGCATGCAGCGGAGAAGGAAGATTTTGTTCAGTGAGCTGAGAGGCCCAAAGTGCTCATCATCTCCACCCAAAGAGCATGAAGAGAGAGAGAAATAACATAATAACACTCTAAAATCTCCCATTATTCCAGCTGAGACATCTGCTTGTGTAATGAAAGCAACAAACAAACATGCATAATTCAGCCAGCCTGGCGCTCGGCGTTGAGTGGGAATGAGTGAAAAAAACACAAAAGAAAAACACGAGTCCAATAATTATTGCTGCAGAAAAGTGATGAAGTACCGCACTTACACCTAAACGGCCTTATCTGCACTCATTTGTTAGGACCAATTCGGGAGGTGAAACATTAGTGTGTTTGCGTTGTGTGTGTGCACTGTACAAGCACTGCTTTTTCAAATGAGAAAGTGCTTCTGTCCTGTTTTTATTGCAAAACCAAACATTATGCCGGCAATAAAAAGTGTTGCTCAAAATTAGAATACTAACAGTGGTTAAGAGATAAAACATTGTTGGAGCAGAAAATATATATGCAGACAGGCAATAGAGTTTACAGCACTGCTCGGTTCTTGCTTATGCAAGTTCGGATAACAAATCTACGTCTAGGTGTGTTTGCAGTTTTAGAAACAGCCACAAAGTGTGTGTGATGGTGCAACATACATGGATTGTCTAAGTTCAAATGTGGAAGGCAGGATTTTAATGTCTCTCTTGCTGCTGAATTGCTCAATGATGCTTTTGAAAGGTGTTCATACCTCTTGAACTTTTCTGTTATATTGGTATAATAGCGAATGAAATATTGTGTATTTCTTAGCAGTTGTGTGTGACAGACCAAGATAAAGTACTGCACAATTGTGAAATGAAAAATAGTACGTAGTTTCCAGCTTTATCCCCACTCTTACTAGCCACATCATGATGCTGCCACTGCCATGCCTCACTGTGGCGATGAGCTTAGAATAATGTGCATATGTTTTCTGTCAGAATTGTGCATGTAAACCAAAATGTTTTGGTTTCATCTGACTAGAATACTTTTTTCTACGTTTGCTGTGGAAAACTGGCAGCTGGAATTCTCCTGGGTCTTTTATAGCAATTCAGATGTGAACTTGCTGGCATACGTCCTAATATTAGTATCTGGAAGAGCTTAACCCTTCCAGACCGAGAGGAGCTCCGACGATCTAGCCAAATTTCCAGTGCCGTAATTACGCCACACAAATTTCAACGATTTCTGAAAGGGGAGATGTTGCGCTTTCTAGCTAATATCGGGTAATTATGGTAATTTCACCCCCACCGTAGCACGGACTGAAATAAATCTAAGGGACACTCTAATAGATGGTAAATTGCAAAAATATCTTGCTAGATGTTGAAAGTTTGTTCTAGTTTTTATGGATAAATGGGGAAATATGTTTACTCACAGGACATTTAAACAACTATTCAGGTGGAGATTTGAAACTTAGATCATAAAGAGTTAACCTTACGGACTGATGGCCAGACATTCTCCTTCCATATCCACAGTTCAATCGGCTACTGAAAGTTGTCTTGGTTCTGAAGCAGCAAACCCAACTCATAATACTAGAATGATTTAGCAAGATGGAAAAGCACCTGATAATGCCCTAACATTACATTATGTTAGGCCCTAACATAACTTTCACTTTCAAAATCAAAACTGAAAGTGATTGATATAAGTTTGATGAGGTTCACAAATACATTTCTAAAGTTTTCAGACTCCACACTAAGGGCCACTATCTGCAGGTGGAGAAATACAAGTAGAAAACATTTACAGAAATGGCCAAACTACCAATACTACCAACTCATAATACTAAATGTTTTGTGCCAGTGCAACTGAATGGACACTGCCAAGTGAAACCTTTTCTCCTGATTATTTTTCCTAACAGTCTATTGTATCCTTTATCATAGGGATAAAAGAATATCCTTATGGTAAAAAATGTGAGACACGCCTTAGTTGATCTTTTTAGTTAGCAGTAATTTTAGCCGTAGGACCTTTGAATGATGTTCAGGGTTGTTTTGTGACCTCCTATATGAGTTTTTAGTTTCTTTTTGGAATAGTATTGGTAGTTTGGCCATTTCTGTAAATGTTTTCTACTTGTATTTCTCCACCTGCAGATAGTGGCCCTTAGTGTGGAGTCTGAAAACTTTAGAAATGTATTTGTGAACCTCATCAAACTTACATCAATCACTTTCAGTTTTGATTTTGAAAGTGAAAGTTATGTTAGGGCCTAACATAATGTAATGTTAGGGCATTATCAGGTGCTTTTCCATCTTGCTAAATCATTCTTGTCATTTTTTCATTTACTGATTGGTTTGACTAGCTTTTTTCCACTATTAGATAAAATGATAGTTTGATTGCCTGTGTTGGTATTTATTCAGTTTTTTAAAATACAATCTGAATGAGAAAAACAAAAGATTTCTGTAAGACAAACACTTTTTCATGCCTCTTTTAATGCTGAAATTAGCCAGGTGCACGTAAATCTCCAGTCAACTAAGGTGGGCCAAACGGCCTCT
Organism: Gambusia affinis; assembly: GCF_019740435.1. Classification (NCBI taxonomy): domain Eukaryota; kingdom Metazoa; phylum Chordata; class Actinopteri; order Cyprinodontiformes; family Poeciliidae; genus Gambusia; species Gambusia affinis. The sequence goes on from NC_057890.1 coordinate 7,777,110, forward strand.
GGCCAGCCAAAACCCTGTAACAAGACATTCTGTCTGGTTGTCAGACAAATAGTCAGATTAGATCCAGTCAAACCTTTTGTCAGGAAAGACAGTCAATCAGTCCATATGAAAACTAGCCAGTCATGCAGCTGTCCATTAATCAGTCACTGACTTCCAAACAGTCAGCAGACCACTCACATGCTCAGTCATCTTGTCACAACTGTCATAACATCATGTCAGGGGCCAAATGATACGACAGCAATTTCTGCCGGCACCGAACACATCGACACTTGGCTCAGAGGAATGTGTTGAATTTGTCAACATGTTGGAACATAATTGAGGGAGAAAAGAAGAGTCACCTAAAAAGAGCCAGACAGACAAAAGAAGATGGGTCATAATGTAGGAGTCGGGGCACATGAGTGCTGCGGAAATGAGTAAACAAGTCATTGAAAATGTCCCCACGCCTGGAGGAAAACATGTGAAAAAGTGTCCAAGCAAAAAGTCTTTCAGAAAAGGACAGACTCAGAAACTAAACCTTGAGAAATGTTCCCCCACTACACCAAAAGAATATGTGCACACATTCACACACGTCGGTGTAAATAATAAGATGTGACGGCTGAACAAAAGCCATCCAAAAGCAAAAGTGCCATTTATGACAGAGGTGATTATATACACACAAGTGCTGTTGAAGATGTGAGGTAGGCACATTCTCATATGGAAACAAACGCTTGCTGTGAAAAACACACAAGCAAGCATCTCTGGCAGGGAATTCAAAAGATATATTGACATCTTAAATCCCAGGGTGAAAGACCAGTTATTTACTTCATTCAAAACACTTGAGGCACATTCACAAACACGGCTCTAACCTGTCAGCGTCTCATGAGGATAATGTTTAGCATTTTTCGCACTTATCAAAGATGGAAAATGATGTTTTGTCCCCATGAGAGCTAGATAAAAACTGAAGTTTCTTCCTGATCCAAACAAATCCAAGAACTCTGGGATTTCCTCATTTCTTTCCATTTAACTTATTTCCAGCAAATGTTAACTCACTGGATTTAGCAGATTCAGTTTTGTGTTTATTCATAGACTATGGCAAAAAAAAAAACCCCAAAAAAACCAAAACAACGCATTTTATAAAAGGTGGTGCTTTATTTTTCTCAGATGGCTACATAAACACGAACTTGTCCCAGTTGACTTTCAATATGAATATTATATTACCTCATTGCTTACAAACAATTTGCAGTTGGTCAAATTCTACCACAGTCCAATCTAATGCTGTTGAGCATAAATGTGTTTCTTGAGCAGAAATTCATGAAACTCCAAAGATAACACTTACACCAACTTCAATCCTGTCAGATTGTCATTAGTAGGAGAAAAATTGAGTTATATTTTTTCTATTCACCCTTTTCACAGTTCCTTATTACCTCACTCATCCTTCTGAATGTAATGTTTCAGTCGTAAATGTCTGTAAGACATCTTTAGTAATAAACTGGAACTCTAAGAGGAGGTAACCAGAAATAGTTCTTTGTTTCTGAGAGTCAAGGGTGAAATGTCTTTCCACAGATTTTCATGATTTCTTTTAAATAACTCTGGGGTTTGAGGTGTGATAACAGCCCCCAGTTATCCAAGCTCTTTATTGGTCCATAGGAACAAACCAAGTGTTATTGCACCCCCCACCCCCCCTTTCTCTCTCTACTCTCTCACTCTCTGCTTCCTCTTCTGAGAGGGGAGATGTGTTACCCGCTCTCCATCTAACGGGTTAATTGAGTTTCCTAAATCTGCTGAGATTTACCCTGTCCAGAACCAAAGTAAACTCTGTATAAGCTGGCATCGAGAAACGATTCGCCTGGTTTCTGACGACCTCCATCCAGGTGTCCCAACCTTCTTCCCCCTGTGAATTAGCCAGACGGAGCAGCCTGCAGCCAACTAGTTTCACAGAGCACACCTGTTAACAGTCGCTCGTTCTCTTTTATTGCAATTTGCTCTTGTTACTGAACCAGGTAGGTTCTAGTGACTCGGGCGAGTCCCAAGGATGATGTTTTAAATTTGGGCTATCAGGAACCAATAAACATTTTCCACCTCTTCCTCTCCAGAATCAAACATCATAGCTATTTTACAACCATCAGAGAACTTTAAGGTGACTCATTAATTGAATGTCCACAACATCTTTTAGATTTTCTTTATGCTATATACTTTATTAGTAAGGCAATTTTGCAAGGGTCAGTACAACTTAATTCAGTAGCAGAAATAATCAAATAAGAAAAATCAATCATCTAGTCTATCTTTCCCTAATGCTGACACTGAGAACTAAAAAGGGAACCTTTGAGAGAGACGGACAGAGTTTGGCTTTTCGAACCCCAGAACTGCCCTGATGAAGGAGGTGTTGCAGCAGGAGGAGGATGATGATCGACGAAGGCAGGGATCTCTGTAGGTCTGATGAGCTTTCTTCTCCGCATGGGTGGTGAGGTCACACAGGACTTGGGTGCTGGCAGGAAGGAAGACATCAGTTCTTCTTCTTTGTCTTTGTCTTTGTCTTTGTCTTTGCCTTTGCCTTTACCTTGGTCTTCATCTTCGTCTTTGGGGTCTGAACCCAGCTGATGAGAGAAGTGCGATTTGAAGCCACATGTTGCGGGGCAGACGGGTTGGTCCCCATGAACAGGACAGTCTTCGGCTCTGTGGCCCCGGCTCTTCTTCAGCTGCAGAGTTCTTTGTCCATCTCGATCTTGACTCGAAGCTGCCTGGAGGATCCAACCAAAGTTTCCTCTTTTGCACCCACCTTTTATAGGGTTTATCCAGCCTTTTGGTTCATTTGCATTGGCTAGCACTGTTGCTGTGCTTATTTCATTGGCTGCCTGCTTGGACAGATGATCTCATGTCCATCACTGTCTTAGAGACATTGTGTCCTGATGTCTGTACTAATGTCTTAAGTTGCTCAACAACCTGTTTCTAAATAAGTCGTTGACCATCTCTGCTCTCCTGTTAGTTCCCCTTTCAACCTTAACCTTTCACCTACCATCTACCTCAAACATATCAGTGATCTTTAATTGCAGTTACACCTTTTACACATTTTCAAGTTCAATGTCAAAATCACATTTATAACTTCTTTTACTTCTCTGATTATCATTCATTTATAATGTTATGATAACCATAATTTATCAGTTACTCTTATTATAATCTTAATGTGAGTTATTACAAATGTTTTCTGAAAAGAAACCAAGAATAATCCATGATTCTTATTATTTGATACCAAAGTTACAGTTACTTGTTTTACTTCTAAGAGTACCCACCGATGTAAGTGTAAGTATTATTACAAGCAAACCAATATTAATATTTTATTTTACTTTGAATCTTATCCAATTACTCACAATGTTTAGATTTCATTCTTTAAAACGTTCATGCTTTGAAATAAAGAATAGTCTCAACTATTTTTATAAATCTGGAGGCTGGAAACTTACTTCCTCTTTTTCCAGGAAACCTGCTCTTCCTGTTTCATGACTCTCTCTGTCTTGACTATGATTTCTTATGATTAAATAGAAAAAAGTAGAATTAAAGCAAAGTTTGCAGTAGACAAAAACAACACACACAACCAAATAGATTTTATTGACATTCAAGTCTACTGTTGGGTCTAGATTTCACTTGAGTGATTCATTTTAAAGATAACTTTATTTATTGTTACTGTTAAACTAAAATTTCCAGCATGGGGAAGTGGGATGATCTCGGATTTTCTTGACACAAGGCTTATTGATACAAAATTAGTAATCTGAATATTTTGTCTTAAAGGTTTTTATTTTCAGTTAACTGTGCCATGTTAATATTTTTCTTTGCATGGCATTGGCCATCTGTTGGAGTTATTTTTATTTGCATTATTATTATTATTATTATTATTATTATTTTTTAGCACTCTGATCTTTAAAATGAAATAAACAATTTAACAGTTTAAAATTTAACTGGTTAACCATGTTATGCTTGAACTGTTTGTCCTCGCAGTCTTTCACCAAGTTTTCAGCTTCCCAACATCTTCAGGTTGTAAAGACTAACAGCCCATCACCTTATTTCACATCTGCAGAACTTGCCTAAGGCACAAGTGAACTAAGCTGCTGCTTCGGGCCTTTAAACCAGCAGGGGTCCCTAAAAGCACTTGGATTCCCACACAGTGAGCTGCTCTCAAAAAGGAGCCTACTTTTTAAATGTATATTTCCAATCTATTTTCAAATCCTTTTAAGCAACCAAGCAAGTGTCCTAGTTTATGTGTAAGATATTCTTTGTTTGTGGTCAAATGTCAACAGTCATAATTTAATTATGCATGTTTTTCTGGTGTTGTCACATTTTATGCTTTCTGTTAATTAATATCAACACTTTTCCCCCCCCAATTTGCTTTGGTTGTTGGAAATCACAATCAAACTTTGCCCCAGGCTCCCAACTGATGGGAGTGCCTTCAATTTTCTTTCAATCAGTCGATGTTGCAAATCGCTAAATTTGCCTGTAAACTTCTTTATTCAGTGGTGCCTCAGGGTTTAGCTGTAAGTAAGCTTCCAAATTTAATTCTGCTTAAAGTTGCATCAAACCCTTTGCTACGCAGTACCAAGCATTTTAGTAGTGCACATAGATACATGACTTTAAGTAAATAATGTTCCAATAGTACCTTTCTAAGCTTCTGATACTGAAGCATTTGGAGTTTGATCTTAAACCAATCCACTACAGAAAATGTCTGTGGCATGAGATGCCAAAAATACGGATCATAAGATCAAATTCTGAGTAAATACTTTGCAAATTTAACAATTACGTGACAATCTGTGTTAATCTCATTCCGTGCTGTGCAGACTCTCTGTCGCCAATCAGCTTTGTCAGCATGCCGATTGTTTGAAGTGTCTGACTCCACAGGGGACTTTAATCTTCTTAACCAATTCAACTAAAATTTATTTAACTACTAGAAGCTCTCATGGGTTGTTTGTAGAGCATTGAATTTTCAGGCAATAGTTAAGTAAATAGGGAGGGAAAATGTAGGGATTTTATTTTTTGCAAACTTGTACAGGTACCTCATATTGGTGGTACAAGACTTGAGTGTAAAGAATTGATTTTCTATTATTTAGGGCAGGGGAGGAGAAAAATAAACATCTTTATTCCATAAAAAAATAATTTTCATAAACTCTGACTGATATGCTTTTCACTTTTTTAGTATTCGTACACACTTGTGATGCGTACGAGTAATGACATGTAGACAGTATTTTCAATATCCACTCTGAAGCTCATCCTGAAAACATTCTTTCTCTGTAAACACCAGCTCCTGTAGTTTTTATTTTTTAATGCATCTGTTCTTGGATTTGCAGTGGCAGTCCAGAGAATTTATAGCATTTCTGCAGACACAACTATCAGGTAATTTACTCCACCAAAGTGGAGTAAATATTCCTGCTCATATTCCTGCACTCGACTTCTGGGGGCCGTTAGATTCCCCTAAGCATCAGAAATGTTGGATTTATCAACTTTAACAATGTTGCTGCCTGTACAGCCTTTTACAATAGCTTTGTGTTTAACATTTAATTAATTTGTTTGATGTTAAAATAACAAAGTAAGTTAAAAGGTTTATTGGTTGAGATTTCGTGAGACTTTTTTTTTCTTGTTTGCAGCACAAACTTGAGCTCCAGGTGAAGCCACAGAATAAATGCAGAGGATCTGATTGAGTTTGGAAGAGTTTTGCCAGTCTCACTGTTTACTTGCTTCTCCATATTTCTCTGCTTGCTTCCGTCTCACTTTTGTACCGCCTTTCCTTCTCAGTGTCTGCAGGCTCTCTCCAACTTCCCTCAATCACTGCTACACATCTTTGTTGATTTATCTCCTTTTGCTTTGGCTGTGCTGTTTGTACTCCTCTCCGATAACCGAAGTCTCTGCGCGGAGGCCTGAGGAAATCGGCATACGGCAAAGCTGCTTCCTCCCAGAGCCTGACATTGATTATTAAAACACGGAGAGCAGATACAGATCGTTTCTGGTTGAACTTGAATCTCCATCGGTGGCCGCTGGACAGTATTAACTGTATAGGATTCTTGAGTGATGAGTTGCAAATGATTTTTGAAACTCGATTCTAAGTAATAAATAAAAAACAGGGAGTACATATCCTCTACTAGATCAGGCTGCATCAATGGCTTTGAGACTACAGATCTTTGTCATAATTACATAGATCTATGTAGATATTCACTTTGTGTTTCCTCATTAAACTGTCGTATTGATTCTTTGTCGGTGCTTGTTTTTAGAACGCAGAATAAAAGATGAGTGATGAGACAGAGAAAAGCAGAAATCAACGTAAACTGTTTCGGATTCTTTCACTTCATACACGTTGCTTCATGTTAGCATCTTTATCCAAATGCAATGGTTCATTAAAGTATTTAAACATTCACTTTGCTACTCCTAAATAAAATGTAGAAGTTGCAGACCAAGTAATTTGAATACATAAACAAACTGTCACAACTGCACAGCTACCAAAACATTCCCTTTGTTAATTTTCAAAAAAAGTTTTTATGTTGATTTAAATTTTTTTTTTTTAATAAAGATAAGGTTTTTTTTTTTCCCCTGCAAATTTGTTGCCTTTTTCCACTTTAATTGGTACCAGACTGTGTCCTCTCCTACTTAATGAGCTTTTTTCCTGCTTTCATTTCAGAGTTTTACCTGTTCAAATTCTAAACCTTCCTGAACATTTTTATCGGGCAAAAAAATTGCACTTCACTACGTCTGCAAGACGAGATGAAATCTATTCTTGTGGTGTGACCTATAATCAATGAGTTTCTCTACACTTCTTGTAGGGTCTGACCAATCTACATGCAGAAAAAGGAGCTAATTTAAATGAAACCTTATGGTTACTTTTGAGCACTGATGATGGCTGACTCCTACGACACGACACCTACACAACATGAGTCTAACTCTGATTTGAATCCATGTACATTCACTTGAGTTTTGACAGATCTCGAATGTCCTTGTCCTCTCATCCAACCACCCCCATCCCACTCCTTACACTGACAGACGCACATTCACTCTCATTCAGGCGTTCGGAGAATTGTGTTTACCTGAATGGGTTTTAAGTGTTGATGACCTTCATTCCTCTGTGAAGCAGCCAATGCTACATTGCAGAATATCAGAAAGTGACAAGAAACTGGCATTTTTTTTCTATTACTTTTCATTCTGTCTCCATAATACCAAATCATTTTGTTTTGACAAACTGCTACAGATATGGGAAGAATTTTAAATTGCAAATGGAAAAAAGTGCAAGGAGAATGAGAGAGTGAAACAGACTGAAGATTAGATTAGACATACCGGTACATCGGTTTTTCATGCTCAGGTGTCCTTGACAGAAATAAAATCACACCAAAGTCTCCAAGATTTGGCGAGATTGCAGCAAAACTGCATCGATTCCAGTAGGCAGCAAGTCATTTCATCTTTACTCCAAAGTAAAGGTAAAATATACCACAAATCAGAAGGAAATGTATCGAAGCAATCAATTATAAGAATTTACATAATCACTGAAGGAGGTCGAAGTTTACAAAGTTATGACCTTAATAGACAATGACTGACCAACCTGAAATAGATGTTTTGGGTGACTAGTGTTTGAAAGGTGGCCTTAATAATTTGCTCATGAATGCGAAGTTATTTTACAAAAGGTCACAATCATTTGTCCCAGGTAAAAGATGCAGATGTCAGTTTGATGTCCAGACTGAAAGTTTCTCTCGGGGACCTCAGTGGTCATGTTGGCAGATTAAAACCTTCTTGCACTAAATTCTTCTGTCATCAGAGCTCTTTCTCTGTGTTGCTTAATTTTTGATTTGTTGTAGTTTGACCTTATGTTGGGAGTTCTTCACTGAAACTTTTTGGAGATTTTTATTTTATGAAACCGAAGGTCTGATAAAAAGTCCTTCAGACCTTTCAAGGATATTTAGCAATTTCAATATGTACAATTTTATGCAAAGTTATTAGGATTCTTGCTATGTGATTCATCATATTGGGTTATTCTGCTGTTTCAGCTAACTTTGCAGGTGAAACAATTCAACACATATTTTTGCAGCAGTATAAGACTTTAATTGGCTAAAATGTACATGAAAAAGATGTCCCTCAGTTTGGTAACCTTTTCCCAAATATTTTCTAAAAATTCACATTCATGTCAGTACGTGCAAAGATTACAATTGTATTACAATTGTTTACAATGTTTTACCACTTCTGCACTCTGAAAAGCCTACCAATTATATAAATATTATGACATATAGCAGTATATCATTGTGTGCTAAGCCAAGTAACCCTTCTCACTGCTTGGTTTTATGAGAGCGAAAGATGCAAATTAGGAAAGAGAAATCCTCCTGTTCAGCACTCACCTGAAAAAGAAGAAAGTTGAGCTTGAATTGGCACATGGCGCTTTCATCCTTCTCAGCAATGGCTTGTCGGGAACATATTATGAGTGTTGATGCTGATTTCCCTGGAATTAAATCAACACTTTCCCCACTGTGGTTAAGTGTTTGCACCAGCTGCGTGATAATTAAGTACAAGGGATAATCATGCTGAGAGCATCGTCTCTATCCTCCAGTTTACCCTCCCAGACTTTTGTTGTTGAACTTGTTAGAAATGCCTTATACACTGCACAAAATAGAACTTTTGTATAATTAAAAAGCCTCCCAGAGAAAGTTATGTGTTTTCCTAAATTATTAAATATAACTAAATTCTGCTGCCACATTTTATTGGAATACAGCTGAGTTTTTTAATGAAATGACATTATATAACTGAAATAATAATAGTAATAGTAAAAAAAAAAAAAACATTTGTGGCTTCTTGTAACAGGAGATTTGTGTGATATTCAGCATGACTAGGTGTGTTGACCTCATTTATTTCATTGTTGTGAGCCTGAATCCAACCAATGTGTTGGTAATATAGTGTTAAGCTATAAATTATTTTAGTCGCTTCCATAACACTTCACAGAAAACACAGGAGTCTCTATTACTCTCTGTGGGTTATGGATGATAAATATTAAAGACCTGTACATTATACTTGTTATACTGAGGACAGACCCTAATCACGATGAGTGACCGTCAACCTGTCATCAGCTGATCATTGCTGTAATTGCTTGCCGTTAGCCTGGGTCTTGGCCACACACTCCAGTATGTCGTCTGAACGCTGATTTGTATCCGTCGTTACACTTTTGCACCCCTGAGACTGATTCATGTAGAATGCAGTGGATGAATCATCAAACTTTTACGTAATCCCCTGTCTTCCAGTGTATGCGATTTGAAAAATGATTGAATGGCACAAAATGTGACAAAACACATAATCTGTTTGGTATTTCAGTTGGGGATTTACGGCATGTGCAGACATTAGGGATTAATTCTGTTGAGTTGATGGGATGAGAAATCGTGTTTGAGACGAATCAAAAGGGTTTATTCAGATTAAATCAAAGACGAGAGACCAGTTCCTTCTCTCTTTGTGAGGATGTGTGTGCCCTCGACATATATTAACCTCAACCTTACCATCAGCCCGTTGTTATTTATGTCATATCAAGTCAAGTTTACCGGTATTGCACATTTCAGCAACAAGGCTATACAACAAAACATGTCTCAGTTATTTTTCTGTTTTTCCTTCAAACAGATTCTAAATTAATTTGATTATTAGTTTGACTGCAGCAAATATACATTTTAGAAATCCAGACACAAATTAGCTAAAGTTGGTATAAGTGGGCATTACTCCTACCACTAGATGGCAGCAAAGTGCTTCCAATATGATACTTGGTATGTGTCATTTATTCATCACAGCCATTAGGCGTGTATGTGAGTATATATTTCAACCATTCACACAATCACCATTCAGACTTTACTGCATCCTGCTTTCCATTGCTAAAGATAATTTACAATGTGCAATGTCAATTTTCTTTATTAGCACTACACTATAGTTATATTCGCCACAAAGATTCCCCATTTTCAGATTCATGCAAGCTGCATTTCATAACTCCAAAAACAGCATTTTCCACTCTACATAAAACAGGAGCTCCTTTTATGCTTATTAAATATCATATGATGAACAATGGCACGTTTTTTGAAAAAAATTTTTATTTTACATATGCCAAATCTTGGTCTTCTGACAGGCATGGAAAAGTTAGATTTATGCGCTACTCATGACGCGTGTGCATTCCTCTGAGAATAGGACGAAAGGAAGGTGTTGCCCTTTCACGTTGGAGTCCCGGGATCATATGACATTTGGGACAGGAAAGATTATTAGTGGCTTTGGGCAATGCAGACAAATGCACAATTTCACACAGAAACCCACACTCACTAAGGTGACTAGATTAGATATGTGAGGCTGCATTTGAACATTGTGTTACTGAGGCATCGTTGTCCTCATTTTATGCGTAATTTCATGGCCAGATTTTAGATATGGTTTTTAATAGAATATATAAAAATTAGTTGGGCGTCTAGCAAAGTTTTAGTTGGTCTTTGAAAAGCCACATTTTGTTAGGCTAAAAATGGCTAAAAAACACAAAAAACAAATATTTTTTGGATTAATATCCTCTATTTTTGCAGCATGAGTATCTATTAAAATGTGGATTTTATCTACATTAAGTGAGTATTCAAATGTCATCTACACAACTGTTAACCTGGGCCCCCTTCACACAAATTTAAGATGGCTCTTAACTTTCCACGTCAAACTAAATATTTGTTGACATGGAAAATTACATATTTTTCCTCTGCAGCTCTACAATCAGTTTTAGTCTTAATTTGTGTGAGCAAACACAAGTGACAGTTTACGTTATCTGACCAAAATCAAAGGATGCAGATTAAGGGGTTTTCAGTAGATGAAACCCTCCACAAAAACTAACCTTCTTGCAAACTGCACCCAATTTTATGATGCATTAGTGGGTCCAGTTAGAAGGACTCATTCACACATAATCCAAAATGTTGGTGGGGTTGCGTATGAAATACTGGTAAATGTTCACTCTGAGGCACTAAAGTCTGAAGTTACTCGTCTCCGAGCCTCATGCACACCATCAGACTGCTGCATTGCCTTCTACTTTGTCATCTTGTAGCCATGGCTACAATGCTGAGGGCTTTCTATGAAAGACTGACACATATGCACTGCAATCATGTTGCAGTCTGAACCCCTCTCTGATTTTCTTTTTTTCTCGCTCGGTTATCTGTGTTGGATGAACTATTTAGCGTTGTGTCCCCAAACTTGAGCACCATTCACAGCGTTTAATGCTTTGTGTCACTTTGCATGGTGAGCTTAAGCATGATGCTGTTTTTATTGTTACATCTCATGTATGGATCAGTAGGTGCATTTTTTGTGTACTGTCTGTCTGTTTTGGTTGTGATGGGATCTGACCCTATTCATATAGTAAGCCAGACCAATTCTGTTTGACATTCTTGAATTCCATGTACACTATTTGGTAATGATTGATGAAGGATCTACAACTTCCCTGATGACTTTCCTAAAACCTTGCAGATATAATTTATTTATGGCTTATTTTTTATGTCATAGGACACACTTTATCTGATGATTCAGACCTGTGAGGAAGCATCTGATCTACAGCCAATGATCAAAGCAACTCATCCAGAAATTCTCTTTGTTTGGTTCATTCAGAAGTGTCAGTGCTTCAGATAAAACCATCCACTACTGAAGTCAAACAATCTGTCTCGTCGCACTGAAACTTGTCACTTAAAGGTGACAATTGACATCCTTCAATTTAGCAGACGCACCACAGAGTTTCCCTCTAGTTTCTGCTAGCATTACTGGTACATTACAATATGTCACCACACAGTACAGCATAAACCCGGTTGTATTTAGAAAACGTTTGGAAAACCCTTTCTAATTGCAGTGGCGTGAAAAAAAATGTAAGAGGTGTTACCAACATTTTTATCCAACGGTTCAAAGCTGCGAATGTGTTCCACAAAACACAAGCTGTAATGCACATAACATAATTATACCTATGCGTGTATGTGTGTGTGGGCGTGTGTGTTTATGTGTTTCAGAGCAAATGCATCATTATCCAGATTGTGTTGAAATAATCACACATCATTCAAAATCAACAACATATAACCTAACGGGTCAGACAGCACCATCCAAAAATACACTAATAAATAATGGCAAAAAAAGAAAACATTGTAATATGTGCCATAGTTGTTGCCATTTTCTTTGTATAGGTTGTGGACATTATTATTCCAGTGAGATCAAATTTCAGTCTTTGGAACAGCATATCGCACACAATCCCAATAAGACCAATCATTTTGCGTATCTTTCAGTATCAAAATTTTCTTTGTGAACACAAAAGAAACAAACTGAACAGATTCTGATAATCCTGTTTCACCTATCCTGCATCTCAGCTTTGACATATGGCCTCCTCAGCTTGCAGAGGACATGATTGCTTAAATAATTTAAAAAAAGGAACGGGGGGCTTCTAATAAGTGGCAGAGACAATAAGAGCATCTGTGTCGGCCTCAATATTTGACACAGTTTGAAATCCCCTGCCTTTCTGTGGAAAAGGCAGAAATCCAATGTAGCCCTTGATAGAATAATTCCACTGATACTTGTTGCCAATTATTGGTCCGTATTCACCTCTTAAGCATGTCTGTTTCTGCACCGGTGCACTCTAATCAATTGTTGCAATGGCGGGTGTGATCCTGTTGCCTCATGTCTGAAGATGTGAATTAGTAAGTTAAAATGTGTGTGATATTATGGAAAGTTGTGTTGCAAAACACAATAATGACAAGAAAATGCTGCATAAACCAAGCTCTCCATTTATAATCTCTATTTTGTGCTTTTTAGAGATTGCGTCATCGAGGTGGTGGTGTCTAAGACTTAGACTAGCATCCCAATTCCATCAGGAGCCTTTTGGAGCGGATGTGACTCCCTGGAAAGAATAGTCCTCTTGCAGTCTGAATATTGTGAGTTACATTCCACCTTTCCACACCACATATCTACATATTCTGGGGCAAACTTTTCAACCCCAATGTGTGAACGCTGAAATACTTTGAGAGGTTGGTATGACTAGAAGAGGTCTTTCCAACCTTCAGAAAACTTCAGCACAATCCCAGAGCTTGCATCAGTTCTGGATCTTTAATTGGATGTGCCCTGCAAACCAAAAGGAAGGTACCAAAGGGGCTCAAGCATCTGGATTCAACAGGTACATTTTGATGCAGTGAAGCATCAAAAGCTATCCTACACAGCAATAGTTCTCTTGTGGGAATATGATCTTTTTGGGTACTTGGATGTTTCAGGATTTTTTTTCCCCACATTGGGTTTCTTTACATTTGCTGTGTTGGATGTTTATGTTGTTCTGTTTTTATGCATGTTGTTGAGGTTTGAGCCTTTCCCCTTGCACTGCCCAAGCCTGAGGCTTCCACTTACTGACTGCACCGGTGTTTTCCATCAGCTGTAGTGGCAGGCAGGAGAAACCGGAAATAAAAAGGGCAGGTTGACAAGCCGACAGGAGTGAGGAGCAGGGCTAATAGAGGCAGAGCAAAAGAGGCAGCTGGCCAGTTCCAGTGTTCAGAGCAAAAGGAGGCCGATTCCAGAAGCTGGGGCCATCAGACGGGGAAAAAACCAGCAAGCCCAGTAGCTGGGGACAAGCTGGTCGGCAGACTGAGACAAACCGCAGGAACGGGAAGGGTTCAACAATTATTAGTAGCAGAGGGAGAGAGAGGAAGTAGCAATTCGGAGATGAGGAAGAGGTGACCCTGGGTAGACTGCAAATAGCGAGGCCTGTTGTGTAGCCAGAGAAATACTCCCACAAGCTGAAGCACAGTACTCAACAGGTGCTATGCACGTATGCTGGACAGTGTGGATTCGTCCAGGCTTTTTCATTAAAAGGACAGGATGGAGAGAGGCTTAGGAGAGATGCCAAAGGCAGACTGAACTGAGCTGGATTGATGGTTGAGAGGGGAAGACTGCTGATGAACGACAGCAGAATCGCACTCTTTAATGCTACACTTTGCTTTATATTTAAGAGACTTTTATTCTCTTGATGCCCTTTTGATGTTTTAATCTTCTTATTCTTTGTGGCTGGTGGGTTTTAAAGTATTGGACACTATGGCGTTGCTGAGTTTCAACAACATTGAGCAAGTTTTTTTTCTCCTATGCTACTCAAATAATAGCGCAACATGGTTCTCAAGGCCCACTGTTCTGCAAATTTTTGATATGTTCCTGCTCTAACACAACTAATTCTGTGATTGCATTTCCTTCACACCGTGCCACCAAGTGCTGTAGAAGCTCGTCAGTCACTCAAGTGTGTGAGATTAATAAAATGCCTAGAACAGGCATAGCAGTGGGCCCAGAGAACCACAGTTAAGTACATCTACTAGAGACAAAGTTCATTTTAGCTTCTTGTTCCTCAGACCTCATTCTTTCATTTACTATTCAGATTTGGATGCACTGTTGACCAATTATCAAATGGCCATTGAGCCACTGACAATCTTGATGATTGCTCATCACAAAGGTAGGCCAGCCTATAGGGAAACCATGTTACCCTTCTTTTCCAGACAATGGGGTTATCTAGCTGGGAAGTTGGTGGCAGTCGAGCCTTGGCTCCTGGGACTTGTCTGGGGTCAAGAAGAAAAGATAATAGGAAGCCTTTTAAACCTAGACCCAGTACAAAGATAGAAGATGTTCAGGTTGGACTGGGTAGCAGGCAAGGAGGAGAAACCTTGACATGCTAATTTCAGTCATTAAAATCTGATTTGTGGCACACAACAAGCTTATCCACAACCTCTGCAGTGATGAGCAGAAAAAAACAACAAGAAAAGCTTTCATAGTTTTTCTGTACAAAAATGGAGACTCTGGATGGTGGAACAAGAGTGTAACAAGGCAGAAAATCTAAAGAAGTGGGGCCATTCATGGGTTAAACGAGTTGAATAACCACCTAAATGACCTGAAATGATATTGCACAGACCTTTATATGAGAAAGGACAGACTTGTATGGTGTTTTTATTCCTAAAACTAGAGAAAAAGTGTGTTTTAAGTCTCGTCCTCGTGAAATGAAGAAATTAAGTTCCAATCCTTTAGAATTTCATTTTCCCTCCCAAAACGCACAGTGTTTAATATTTATTAACTCTCTTCAAATGTCAAAAAGAAAATCCTTTGGAGCAAATGTTTTTTTTCCTTTTCTTTTTATTATTGTGTATGTTTGGCTCAAAGCATTTGTACCAAGAAAAAAAAATTAATCTAAATATATAAATAGCAACCGTTTTTTTCTTTTAGACAGACCTATATTCTTTTGGTTACTTTTAAATGTTTAGTTCTTTCTTGGGAAATGTTTCACAATGAACGCATCACAAACTTTCAGAAAGGACTGCAATCTCTAATTGAAAAACAGTCCTAATAAAATAAACAGTAGTTTATTTTATTGTAAGTTTTAGTGTCACAGATTTCACTTTGACCCAGGGAGATTCAAAAGTTAAAGTTGGTGGAGTGAGGCTTATTGCTTAGAAAATGCCACTTTCACCAACAGCCAACAGCTTATTTTTATGCACAAAAAGTCTGTTAATTTGCAGCTCTTATTAGATATTTTATCCACAGAGCCACAAAGCTGAGCTGGGGGGGTGATAGAGGTGCAGGGTACTGGATATGGGAGATGGCTGTTTATGAATTTGATTAATTGCTAAATTAATTTAGTTCATTATTGTTAATTTAACTTTTATGCTCACCATAGCATCCCGTTTTGAATGTCTGTCACCCTCCGCCTTCAAACACTACGTTTTGCTGCAGCCAAAAAATATTACTGCATGTTTTATAAAATCAACTCATTTTTGTGCAAAGGTACTTTAAAGTACGAACCTACAAACTAATATGTTAGTTTGTCTCTCCCATAAATTCCAGAGGTTTTCTTCTCTGAAACTGAATCTGGTACCAAAAAAACTAATGATGTGGGAACGCCTTTTTGTATTTGCTCAGAATATCTTGATGACATTTATTTGATGATCTGAAAGATTAAAATGTAAAAAATTTAAAGAATCTGGGAGATCGTAAGCACTGTACGTGAGGAAGGACACATGATTAGGGTTTGGAAACAATAGAATATTTGTCTTATAGACCTGCTATTGCAACTGCAGATTTATGGTATAAACATATAGCTGTAGGTTTAGGCCAAAAATAAAATCCGACACAGAAGCAATTCAAAATTTGTAACTTGTTTTTATTTAGAGCACTTGTTTTCAACCACTCAATCTATGATATCCAATGACTGATTCTCACGAGTTGACTGAAAATAATTCATCAACGTGTTTCTGGAATAGCCGGCTTATCCTCTCAGACTGTCTGTTCAGTCCCCTGATAAGAGCTTCATGCTGTCAGTGCCCACAGGGAGCTGAAGATGAGATAGGGAGATAAATGATAGAAAGATGGAAATTAGAGGGACAGACTCTGGCAGCAATGACACAGCAAACGAGACATTGGTAACAGATTCTCAGATTAGAAACTGAATTTAGAGAAGAACTGAATGCACTTCAGAACATTAAATATAAAATGAAGAACATAAATCATGTATATTAAGCTTTACAATGAAGGTTAAATGTTAAACTTTTGTCCATTTTTAATATTACACCCAGTCAGCATCCAAGAGTTTCTGAAAATGTTGTTTCGGTGCACAATCCAATGTCTCTGCTGCTGTTCTCTGTTGAGTCAACAGATGGCGCTGTGGCTCTTCAGGTGCAACTTATTACCAGCAATAAAACTCACCAGACGAAAACAGAGAGCTGGAGCACAAGCCCACCTGATTGAGTTTACAGACAAGACCTCAGCTAAATATAAAAGTAGTGAGCAGCTGAGACACAGAATTACATAACAAATCTCCTGCTTTCCTCTTTTCAGCCATGTCAAGATAACGGAGCGTGTGTTTGGGTGCGTGTGTGCGGGTGAGGGGTGGGCAAGGGTTTAGAAAAAAAAAAGCTGATTTCTGGATACTCCAGCACATTCTGTCTCAGTCAGCACATGCCTTGTATTTATCTTTTTTCTCTGTCTTTCTAAATCCTACGTTTTCCATTTCCTAACTGTCAGCTTTTCCTTTGCTCTCTGCAGCCCACCAACCCCCAAATTCCTGTAGAAATGTTGAGTCTCATAAACTGACACCAACTTCACACTGTTTTCCCCCCCGAAATTATATCTAGCATTGCATTTAGCAATAAAGTGGAAGGGAGGGGCACCTACTTTTATCTATCATCCGTTTGTGTTTATTCTTTAAATGAGAAGATGCTTGTACAAACGATGTAGTTAAGTCATTAAATCCATTCTTTATGGGAGAGGCTTTCTTCTCTGAACTCATTCTGGGTAATAAGTGCATATCAATATTTTGCAAAAGCAATTATGCTGTGTTTATGATCTAGAAAACTATTTTAAAAGAATATATTTTATCTCAACACATAAAAAGCATCTTATTTATAATGAACTGGTGCTGTTGAAGGACCAAGTAAGGCATTTTTTAAAAGCCTCCTTAAGAAAATAGCCCAACCAATTAACCAGTTGATATTGTTTTATCCTTGTGCTTCCATATAATATGGTGTAACTCCATTCCTAAAGGACTGATGTCTTGCATTTGTTGGACGTTTCCCTAGATGACTGACTTACCTTTTCAGTGTGACAACAGTTTCTGCTATGGGCTACTGAGCTAAAACTTAACAACAATGACCCTTGAGGACTCATTTTAGATTAATAGAGATCTAAAAAAATGTATAGTATCCCTTAAGTGTGTCAATATTTTTGATCAAAATTAAGTCAAATACCAACTTTAGCATATATAGGACTAACAGTTACCCAGTCCTGATGTTTTAAGAGCTTGAAAATACTCTGTATATGGCATTTGCAATTGAAATCAAAGTACTATATTAATCTCAAGGAGAACTTTAATGCTGTGACTCATATTGTACAAGTTTCTTCAAAGAGTTGGTGTAGATCGAGGGCCCGTATCCTGCACGTTTTAGTTCTCTCCCTGGTGGCACCAACAACCTTTTCAGGATGTCAACGTTCTTCTTAGGCCTTCTAACGAGCCATCATCTGATTCAGGTGCGTTAAACCAAGGAGAGAACTAAAACATGCTGGAGGCCGGCCCTCGAGGACCGAGTTTGGGGACCCCTGGTGTAGATGGTGTGATGGCTGTGGGCAGGAAGGACCTCCTGTAGTTGTTTCAAAAAGAGGATGCACAGAGTGGTCCGTAGTGTTCTTCGTTTTTATGAATAACCTTCTTTTTGGAGAGTCGTCTCCAGAAGTCCCGGGGAAGGCAACACAACACAGCCTGCCTTCTTTACCAGCTTGGATTTTTCTATCACTAGATCTGATGTTGCTACAGATGATTTCAGAAGAGATTGCACTCGGCACCGCAGATTTCTCAAAGATCTGCAGCATTTTGCTACAAAGATCAAAGAACCAAAACTGCTCAATAAGTACATTACTCTGTACCTTCTTGCAAGCAAAGGAGGAAGAAGTGCATATGGATATTTTATGTAACTGTTGTCTCCAGTCCAGTTGTCTGGATATTCATACTCCTCCACTGCTACTACTACTTCTTATTCCCATTTCTCCTGAAACCTGTAATCATATTTGCATTTGACATGTTTAAAACTACGTTGATTTGTATTGATTCTGGTGGATGAAAAGTTTTCTTAAACCGATCCCATGTACACAATATTTTTGTTAACCAGAGATATTTGTTTTTAGCAAGTCCCGGCTAGACAAAACCATTCCTGTTTTTTTTATTACAAAAGCTAGTTCTCTAATGGTATTCACACACAGTTACTTAATCAGTCATAATATAAAAAATATAGCTCAGAAAATATGGTAGTATTCAAATTTCATGAGTTCTCATCCTATGAGGCAACACCACACTCATATTGTTTACCATAAAACCAGTGTTTCTGATACAAATATTGGTATTTTTTGACCGAGAAAGCAAAGAAGTTCCTGTTAGAGAGAATCTTTTGATTTTAATTCCAACATTAGCTCCACATATCAAATACCATCCTACAGACACTCTGCTGTGCTGTGATTCTGCCAAGCAAATAAGAAGAAATTAACATGAACAAATTACCTGTAATCAGGTTTTGCATGACATTTTGTCTGGCTCTTTTCTGAAACTTGCTGTAATATTTAGTGAAAATTATAAGGCCAGAAAGCAGATATGTTCTCATTATATGAGGTGGCTTAGTTTGATGGCAGGACTGCACAGTGGCGCAGTTGGTAGAGCTGTTGCCTTGCAGCAAGAAGGTCCTGGGTTCGATTCCCGGCCAGGGATCTTTCTGCATGGAGTTTGCATGTTCTCCCTGTGCATGCGTGGGTTCTCTCCGGGTTCTCCGGCTTCCTCCCACAGTCCAAAAACATGACTGTCAGGTTAATTGGTTTCTCTAAATTCTCCCTAGGTGTGAGTGCGTGTGAGTGTGTGTGTGTTGTTTGTCTTGTATGTCTTTGTGTTGCCCTGCGACAGACTGGCGACCTGTCCAGGGTGTACCCCGCCTCTCGCCCGGGACACAGCTGGAGATAGGCACCAGCAACCCTCCCGACCCCATTAGGGAAGAAGGGTGTTCAGATAATGGATGGATGGGATGGATGGATAGTTTGATGGTGAGGCACAGGTAGCAGCCTTAGTTAGAGCCGACTACCTGAAGTAGAGCAGGATAGTGTTTGATCACACAAAGTTAATTACTGGCCAAAATCTTTTCAAATTATTCACTTCTGTGGTACAGTAATTACTTAGGAAGTCAGAAGGTGCTGTCTGGGAATGTAGCATTCATAGCGACACAGAGTTAATTAGACCTACATGACACTTTGTTCCAAAATATTCTCCCTTCTCTGCCCTTTTTACTGAGCCGAACAGCAAATCAGGTTTTTGTTGTAATAAAAAAAAAAAAAAGTGCAATAACACATCATCATGAAATGAGACCTTTGGAAGTTTGCTGCTCATGCACTGCAAACATTACACCCTGCTCCAGTATCTTTTGAAATGTTAATTGGATCTCCAATCGTATTATTGTCTCCATGTCTTTTCTCTAGCTAGCTTTCAAGCACCATGTTTAAAACTGTATCTGTTATCTCAAGACTTCTGTCTGGAAGCATTTGTTACTCTACTGCACCTTGTTTCATCCTCATCCTTTTGCAGTCTTTTTCGATCTTTTCTCTCATTCCTCCCTTTTCTGTCTCTCCAGTTTCATCCTCTTTCAAGTCTGTTTCTCCTTTTTTGTGTCTTACCAAAACTTCAAAGACTTAACTTCAAAGACAATGGAAGTAACCAACTCAAATTACAATATTCCAAATTTTTTTCTTTTTATGTATATTTTTCATTGCATTCTAAAAGATCATTTGCTGTCCTTTGAAATAAGGTAATTAATTAATCCGAATTAAACGTCTATTTTCCCTGTTAAGACAGCGACTTTCTGTAACAGGTGGGTTGCCGGTTTGAAACTTGTTTTATTTCGTCTCACTTGGTAGTGATGAAAAGATGTTCAGGCTTCTTCTGGGCAGCTGAAGTTACAATATACCTTACCACCATCAGTGTGTTTTACCATATAAGAAATTCCTAGGAATAGAAATGCTAGCAGAAATAATCCCTTTGTGGTATTAATTCATTCTTTTCAACTGCAACCAATAACTTTAGGATACTCTATTGGGAATCTACATTAAACATTAAGTTTGGAGATGAATGTTTTACCCATTCTTCCCTACAATATAACTTGAGCTCTGTCATATTGGACAAAGAGTAGTTTTTCAATGCATCCTTTGCCCACAAGTTCTAATATTTATTTAGAAAGTAGTTAAAAATGCAGTCTGTTATGCTTTATTTTATTTAAGGGTATAACAGTAAAGCAGGGTGATTAACACTCCTGCAGTCTTGGCACAAAGCTCAGGAGGAGCGCGGCAGATGTTACAGTCAGACAGTGGGGAGGTGGAAGAGGTTGTCCCATCAGACTGTCACTAACTGAAACAATTAAAAAAAAAAAGTTGTAAAAGCGCACGCAGGGTCAGTACGGACACACCGGACTGTGCACAGGGTAAAAAGGATCTTAAGACCGCGGGAGAGTTAGAAATTCCTGCTACACCTTTTAGATTATCATTAGTAAACAAAAGAATTGACATCATAACTTGTCCTTTTCCTTTCATTTTATGGGACACCTTGTGTTGGACAGTCACATAAAATCCTAATAAATAAAAATGTTAAGCAGTGTGATTGTTTACACAAGCCGAGTCTAGCTGCGATAACTTCTCATATGCATAATCACACATGCATACTGACATGCTACAAAGCTGCGGAAACGTACAACACCGGCGCTCATGGTAGCTCTCAGACACACGTTCAGCCGAACAATACAGAGACTGGAACTGACTGCAGAATCCTCCATGAAATTGCAAGGGAAGGCAGATCCCAGTAAACAAGGATTGTGACATGCTGGAACAAAACTGGAGTCTTTCATGAAGTGGAGTGCTGAGGCTCAGTGAACATGATGATATGTGATCCAAACCCTCGGGGGATTCAATGCGCCCTCGTGTGCTGTACACAGAGAGAACAGAGGATGACGAACAGAGAAATCTTAGCAGTGAGTGACAGCGTGCATGCTCATCTCTGACACTTGAAGATAAATACAGTAAGAGGCAGATTTACTGATATGCACATCTCATAATGAGCAGACTAGAAATGGGCAGAAAGTCCGTTGCGTTTTGTGTTCAGCGTTGAGCTCTGCGCTGGAAATGGAAACTAAATGATGATGATAAACGAGCGTGGGGTCTGTAACTTGCTTTGGGTTAATTTTCCTACAAAACAAACATCATGAAGCCTTGTTTGATCAGTTAATGCTTTGTTGAATGTATGTTGCCTTTAGGAAAATGTTGCTTTAAATAACAGCAGCTATTGAAATCTTTGTGTTGTTTCAAAAGGGCACGGCTTATGCTCAGCGGCAAGCAGAGCAGGAGCAAAACATTCAAGAGGAATTCAGAATATTGTACAAAAAAAAATAGAGAGAAATATTTGCCTTATTGTTGTGCAATCAACAGAGCTGAATGAGTGCTCTGCTCTGAGGCAGAACATAAATCAGGAAACAATCTGGTCCGCCATGTGCATTATCACCTTAAATGTGACTAAATTTCAGTGGCGACATTGCAATTCGACATTGAAGGGTTTAATTGCATTACACACAAAAAATATATATATATATTTTTAAAGAAAAGCTTTTGCATTTTGAATGGCAGCCTGTTTATGTTCCTTTTGAGCAAACCGAGGGTCCATAAAGGCCAGTTTAACAGATGGTGATGTTAGGTAAACTGCAGTCACAAAATATTTTGCTTTTCTGACTGAAACTGAAATTGACTGATCTGTATCTTCAGTTCTGAGAAAGACATGATTTTGACAAGCTTTGCTTTTTTTTTTTTTTTTTTTTTAAATAAAAGCGTTGTGAATCATTATTTTATGCACTGCCAGCTGGTTAAATTGCGCCTTACAAAAAATAAAACGTCGTATCTCATTCTACACAATTGTCTGAAGTCTTACAAAGTGCTTGGAAATGCATTTTATTTGCAGTGTCAAGAATAAGCTGTGGCTGCATTTATTGCAAAATGCAACTAAAAAAGTTTGTACAATGTGGAGATAAATCTGTATTCTTGCCATTTTAGATGTAGAGTAAAGCTAAGTTATCATTCCTTTGTCAAAATTATGCGTACACATTACATGCAGATTTTTCACAATTCGTTACTTACGTTGATTACTCATAGTTTCCACAATAATTAGTAGACCTGATGTCCAATGTTCAGGCTAAACTTGAGTTAAACATGAGCCAAAGTTGAGTCTAAGTGTTGTCTTGATTTAGATGTATGTATTTATTCTAGTTTTACACCAAGCAAAACTGCCTGATTTAAAGTATTAGCAAATTTGTACAAAAACAAAAATGACGCAACAAAGACACCTTCCTTCAACTTTTTTCAGTTGTGATTTCATTGTGTAGAAAAAATAGTTGCTATTTAATAGCTGAAAATCGATTGTGGTAAATGCAATGCCATATTTGCACGTCTTTTATTGTGCTGGTGGAAGGAAACTTCATGCACTTTTCATCTAAAGTGTCATTAAAAATCTGAGCTGCATAGGCTGCCCACCAACAAGATGCTTTCTTATGACAAAGGAGAAAGTTCAGTTTATATCCGTGAAAGAAAGAACCAGCAGTTTGGAATGATTTTCGGACCAAAGTTGAGTTCTCCCACAGCGGCAGCATTTCTGTAACTGAGTGGCTCGTAACACAGAGATGCCGCACTGCAGACACAATATTGTGAGGAATGGAGTTTAATTTCTACAGTTAAAATGTTCTAGCAGTAACAATAAAGCCATGACTGGTACCCATGGAAAATTCTTTACCTATATGTTATTTGCTGGTTATGAATTATGTGACTATGTACCTCAAGTACAGATGATGTGCAAGTAATTTAGAATTTGAGTCCAACTCACAGTCCTGTTTAGTTTTTGTTTTTCAATCAAGCAGGTCTACATTTAGATTTCTAAGAAATTATAGTAAAATCCTTTGTTGTCCTACTGTGATCACTACAGGTACACCGATTTACCAGTGCCGATTTCCTTAATTTTGGGAGATTGGTGATCAACCGATATTTACATTTCAATCCAATCTTGGCCCCCAATATTATGTAAAATTGACAGTGGTTGCCCTAAAAGTCAACCACTGTCCTCTTTTGCTGTCCCTTTAGAGAGATTTGACTGGCAGATCGGCCCACCAGACCATGTCTGCAGGTTTGCAGTTAACAATAGTCACCCCACTGTTGCCAACTCAGCAACTTTCTTGCTGTATTTCAGACAACATTTCAGACAAAGAAATGGTATTGACCAAAATCGGTATCATCAGGTCAGGCTTTTTTAAATTCAGTAATCGGGGATCAGCCAAAAAACTGCAACTGCTAGTGAGGATATTCAGGTGGATAAAGTTAAGGTAGGTTGGGAGTCAGTTTTTGTTTGCATCACTTGTCTTATCATGTAAAGTGTTTTATAGAGCGAAATGCATTTTCTTAACCAAAATCTGGAATATCTATATAGCTTGAGTTGTTATTTCAAAGTTTACGACTCCCACAAGCAAAGATGGTAGTGCTAAAGCCAGAAAAAAGATTGTGATATAGAAAATGAGAAAGCTAGTTGTTGAAAATGCATGTATGAAAATGGGTACAAAGAGATGTGGTGCAGGTAATGAGAGCTGCTCCATCATTAAGTGCAGCCCCTGCTGCTCTACACTGAAAGCGATCAGCTGTCATGGCTTGGGCAATTGATCAGGTTGCCTACTGGGTTACTTCCCTTTGAAGGTTTTCTGTAATCGTCCCACTAGGAGGAGACTCTGACAAAAGACCCAAAACTTGCTGGAGGGACTTTCTATCCTTCCGGGTCTGCATTGGCATTTGCAGTGCTATTCCTCTTTTATCTTTTTGTTTTTTGAGTAACTATAGACAGACGGAGAAATGGGATTTTATTTCCAGGAACATTGGCTGTTATTTTAATGCTATCAATCAAATTCATACTCCAAAGAGTTGTTTTAGTAGGTGACACTAAAATGTTATCTCTTTCATTTATGGAAAATCAACTCTAGGGTAATATTTTATTTAAAAAAAAAAAAAAAAAAAAAAGCATTGAAGAAATTGTCATGACAGATAGTTTCAAACAAAATCATATAGGAAGGTGTCAAAAATCTCTTTAATACAATTATTTCACCAAAGAACAGTGCTTTTTTTTAATTTATATTGTGAGTACGTTCACAAAAACTGATATTGAGCATAGATGTTGCATATTACCCTGAATCCTATCAAAAAGAAATCTTCATTCAAGTAAATACAGATAAACAGAGATGGGTGGGTGAGAAACATTCCCTCATCTAACCTCTTGTATGCCTCACACTTGAAAAACACTAGTTCCCCTTTAAATTCGTAGAAATGACACAAGCAATGATGAAGACTATAGAAATGCATCTTTGAAGATACTACACACCAGAGACCAAGCAAATGTTCTCCCTCCCACACATTTCACAGAGTAATTGTTCTGTCAGAACCCAAGTGAGCCTCCTTAAGGCCAATAAACCTTACCAATGGGTTGACCTTGTCCAAAAGTAATGATGAAAAAGGCTAATTTCTATGGTTTGGAGGCAACAGTGACGCAGGGCTTGAGTTTGAGCTTGCTCTGCGATGCTCCAGGGAGCTTCTTATGCAGTGCTAAATGTCACACCCTGATGAAATGCACAAATATCTCTAGATATTAAGTGTGAGAGAGGGCTTGGTTAAATAAGCACTGCAAATTCAAGGGTGTCCACATGCAAATGTTCAAAATGTACATTAAATGCCACTGAATAAACCTTTCTTCTGCAGATTTACTGAGAGATTTACATTTACAATCCCACACTCTCATTCATTTATTACTGGCATTGACATCAGATTAATTTGGGGGTTTTATTGAGGCATTTGAGCTTTTTCATTGAGGTGGAATGATTAAATGACGGATAACTTGAATTAATTTGAAAAGCAAGAATTGAGATACATTTAGATTTCCTGCAAATTTGCTTTAATCCCCAACCCCATGCCATATGTTTGAATATGGTCTAACTTTATATTTTATGCCTATGTAGTAAAATAATTTTTCATTTACATTTTATTGAAATTGTTGGAATATTTTAAAAATGTTTAACCAAAAAACACAAAACAACAAAAAATACTTTTTGGAGTGTTGAAACACATTAGAACTTCTATTAAAATGCAGGACACGTTATGTGTGTGTGGGTGTGTGTGTGTGTGTATAAATATATAAAATGCAACTAAAAAATTATTTTATTTTAGTCAAAATACAATGACTACAAAAGCATTTAAAAAAGCTCTACAATTCATTTTAATTCAGTGAATACGGTAGTGAACACAGGGAATTTCATTGCTTAAGCTCAATTGATTGAAACCTTCAGTTTTTTGCTACACTGTTAATATTTTGTCAAATGTCCCTTTGCAAGCTGCAGAGACAGCACACTTTTTGTAGATGCTGGACTAATTCTGGATAGATATTTGAGCACTCAATTGATGGAATAAATGTAACCCAGTAAGTTTAATGTCGCGTATTAATTTGTATGGTTGAGGTCAAAGCTAACTTCTTTTATCCATTCATAAAATCAGTTTTAGTGCATTTTTATGATCAGTGTGCTGCTGGAGCGCCAAACTGTGTCCAGGATTTATACCAGACCAAAGCTGCTCCCAAAACGTCTGCCTCAGTCGGGCCCAAGCCGTGAAATTGACCAATTCTGGCAAGGAAACTTGAGGCAGAATCATACCATACCATACCATACCAGCTTTATTTATAAAGCACTTTAAAACAACCACAGTTGATACAAAGTGCTGTACAATCCAAAAACAAAAACACAACAAAATAAGAATAATTATAATTAAAAGTAGTTTAAAAACAAAGACATACACTTTAAACTAGATCTCACTAGTGTTGAAAGCTAAGTTAAATAGATGGGTTTTAAGACGAGCTTTAAAAGTGGACAGAGAAGGGGCCTCTCTGACCTGCAAAGGTAAGTCATTCCATAATTTGAGGCCCATAACAGAGAAAGCCCTGTCCCCTCTGAGCTTCCTTTTTGTTCTCGGTACCTCCAAGAGCAGCTGATTTGCTGACCTGAGGGACTGATGGGGTATGTGGGGATGAAGAAGCTCAGTGAGGTAAGCCGGGGCAAGATTATGCAATGATTTAAAAACAAACATAAGAATTTTAAAATGAATCCTAAAATATACAGGCAGCCAGTGAAGTGAGGCCAGGACAGGGGTCACATTCTTTTATCCTGTCATAAAATCAGTTTTAGTGCATTTTGTACTAGCTGCAGACGTGAGAGCAGTGCCTGACTAACTCCCAGATAAAGTGCATTACAGTAGTCCAAACGAGTTGAAATAAAAGCATGGATCACTGTTTCAAAATGCTGCCTGGATCATGATAAAGTCTTGAAAAAAGTATGATTCCTTTGTAACTTTCTAAGACATTAAATTAAATGTTTTGGTCCAGCGTGTATAAGCTAAATTTCCACCCTTAAAAAACGGTAAAATCATCACAATCAGTCCTGAATTACTGCTATCCATTTTGTTGCATTTTGTCATTTGAAACTTGGGTTAATTGCTTAACCCTCCAATAACACATATTCATGGCTAAATTTCAGCTTTGTCGCTTATTTACAGTTGTATTAAATAGTTTCACTCAAACAAATATCTGGGATAAATCGATTTTACTGTTCTCAATAAAATGGGAATGTAGACTTAATTCCACAGTGTCAGCAGGATTCCCTCAGGGAGGGTTGCAAATCAAGGCAGAAACATAAAGACAGGGCAAATGGGAGACAAATCTTACATTAAGAGGAAAAAAGGAAAAAAGAGATAAGAGGGAGTGATTCAGCGAAGACATGGGAAGGGACAACGATAAGTGACAAATTGATGTTAAAGAGCCATGATAGGTTGAATTAGCAAAACTGCTTCTATTTTGTGCCTTAGGCTAAACCTAAGTCTCTTATAATATAGATAAATGAGAGCATTTGCATATTTGAAAGCATGTGTCCCTTGTGACAACATCAGTGTAAGACCTTGGTGCTTGAAGGCCATTTTTGAGTGGGATAGTGGTAGTAATATTTTTGGTGTTTTCTTTGTACACCTGCCCACATTACACGTTGCTGAGAATGCTTGGAAGCCTTTTTGTAAGTTTCCTGTAATATAAACACTGTAAACTGCAAAGAGAAACAGAATATAGGATAAAAATACGTCCCGTTTATATAGGAATGTTTTAAATTTTAAATGACAGTGGTATAATTATATGACAAGAAGATGCACTGGAGACTTGTTGACATTGAAACTGACTGCTCTTATTTTTTTAATTCAATGCTTATATGACAGAATCCAAGATTCAGAAAAGCACATTCTGTCCTTGTGTTTAAAAAAAAATTATAATTGTGCTTTTTGTCGACGCAGTTCCATTTGCATTTGGTGTTTTATTATAAATAGATTAATAGTTAAATCTTTAGTTCTGATCTGATTTTATTTTCGAATCCATATGTTAAAATTTAAATATACTCCTTCAATTTTCATTGTTTTTATATATCTTTTATATTTTTATTTAAATGCTAAAGCAAAGTTAGAACCTTTGTACAGAGTGGTCTGAGTCTGGGTGTTGGCTTCTGGGTGTTTTAAGAGGAAAAATTAAAAATACTGGTTTGAGAAGAGAGAAGAGTAGCTCAAAAACCCTGCAGTGTTAAGAGTGGGGACACAAGGAACATCATCTCTGAACAACACGCCAGATGTGGAACCCTCAGCAGTTGATGATCACACTGGGTTCCAATATTGTCAGCTGAGAAGAGAAAATTGAGACCACAGTTCACGCAGGCTCAAGAAAATTGCCTCAGAACAGCTGCAAAATTCAGATGGTAGGGTCATAAGTTGGTGTGAACAGTTCTTTTTGTCTTGCATTGCAGGTTCAGGTGGGGGTGGTTTGGTAAAGGTGTAGCAAATATTCTCTCACTACCAGCTGAGCGTCACTGAATCTCCACAACATTCTTGGGGATTGTTGTTGACCGTGTCCATCTTGGATTAACTGCGGCGTACCCATCCTTATGATGGTGACTTTCTGCAGAAAAACGCATCATTATGATAAAGCTTGAAAAATCTTAAACTGGGACCTTGAACAGGATAATGAAGTCACTGTACTCCAGTGGCCTCCACACGTCAATCTAACAGAGCACCTTTGTGGTGAAGCAGTATGTTCGCAATTTCGGAGATCACAAAAACTTGAGATGATATTTCAAAATGGGCCAAAGTCTTTGAGAAACACATAAATCAGGCATTCAAATGGCCAAAGGCAGTCCAGTAGCAAGGTGTGCCTAATAAAGTAGCTGCAGTATCTAGAAAGAAATCAAAATTTGTTTTCCTTGTTGAGTTGGCTTTAAACACAAGTACTACTTATGTCACGTGTTCGCATATATTTTCACATGCTAATTTGAAATTAGCCTTTTTAAATGTACAGCAGAAATAAACAATTGCCAGAAAATAAATGCAAGCACATACACCGTGTAAAAATAGCAAAAGATGTAATCAATGTCTATCACGCACTGATGCCTACTGCGTAATAAAGACTCTGATGAATGGTACTTTCAAATCAATCCTTTCTGCTAATTTTAATAATGTATTCACAGAAACTTGTGTTTCCATTTAATTTGAGGACATACTTATCATTGCTTTATGTTAAGTGACCTCGGACAAAAGCGAGGTGTCCCTGCAGAGACCGCAGACTGCTGGGTTTCCAAACAACTCGAAGCCCAAAGAAAATAATATATTAAAATTGGATAAGGACACCAAATGGCACTTTGGGTTCTGATTCCAAAGTACACAAAAAATAAACATGAGGTTGTCAAAGAATAATAGGCTTCAAAGTTTTTAATCTAACTGCAGATCTAAATAAGTTTTTCTGCTCACTTTGATGTATATTGAAAGCAGAAAGTGATGTCCATCCACGCACAATTGGCTCGGATTTAGGTAGAAATTATAGTTTTCTTTGATTTCTAGACACAGCAATTATTTAACATTAAGCAAACTTCAAGAACTGGATATTATTGCTATTTATTAAGCCAAAAAAAGAGAGGTTTTAAATTTCAAAATTAGGCCATAATATCTAACTTTAAGACAGAGATCAGATCAGAATCTGGAACATTTGTTGCTATTTAGACTCTCATGGATTCGGTTTCCGTCTCTTGGTTCACATGTGGTTCCAACACTCATATTCCTGCTTGGAAAGTTATGGATTTTTGGCACAACAGTCTTAATCCTTTATTCCTGTTTGACTTTGGTGGTTTAGGTCCATTATGAACAGCGTTCTTTTACATCATGTTTTTCAGTCACTCTTGTTTCTGAGTTTTATTGTTTCCTTTTAGTTTTTATGTAAAAGTCAGACTTACAGCCAGTTTATTTCTAGTAATTTTTTTCAGTGATCCAATTGTAGTGTTTATTAGTAATTTCTTAAATTTTTTCACAGTTTCCCAGCTTTTATCACCTATTTAGAGTTTCAGTAACCATCCTCCCCATCTTCTCTTAAATCTTCTGTTTAATTCTGAGTTTTTCCAGCAGCCTGACCGAAGATTCCTTATTTCTTTGTTTTCTGCTCCAGACTCTTGGGTTATGTACTTCTTGTTTTTTCTGTAGTTGTTACAACATTCATCATAAACCTTCCCACCTGCTGTTTGCAGTTAGTTTTCATATTTTCTATTGTTAAAATAAAAGGTTACTAATTAAAATGATGGTTTAATTAGAGGCATTATGTAATGGCTGGTTACAATCGTGAAGAATCAAAGACTTTTTCCTGTTGTTTTCCTATTTCTCAAATAGGGACACGTCGACTAGAACTATAATGCAAATGGAGACGTAAAAATGAAATGATGAGAAAAGCCATATGTTACGCTGCTTTGCTTTCTGCTAATTAATTGTTCCTAAATCACTGTGTACACTGGCTAATTGTTTCATTACCATATAGTGGGAGGGTCTAGAAATAAATCACCTCCGGCTGTTGAAGGAGAATGAAGTGGTGCTCTACAATAGGGCTGGTGTTACCCAGAAGGGCGCATCCACTCCCTGATTTTGTGTTGAATACAGCTCAGGATGATTTGTGAGGCCAAAGCCAACACAAGGCCAAATTGTTGATAGCGGCGTACTCACTCTTAGTTGCTGTCATGGAACTCAGCAGTTATTTTCACAAGCATGCTGACCTTGGAAGACTTGAGAGAGAGGGAAAAAAAGGATTATTTTTTCCCCCATATAGGGTGTGTGGGCACAAGCTTCTAGTCTTTCAATATAAAAATGCCCCGGAGAATTTAAAAAAATAAATAAATAGGAATATGGTAATTCATCCTAAACCTTTAACTATTTATGGTATTGTAAAATAATCTTAAGCAATAAACAAAATATCAGCTGGACTGGAATAAGTGAAATTGTTTTAAGTAATTTTTTTCCATTGCTTTGCATAAAATAAAAGACTTTCACCACTGACACATTTCTTATCCAAAGCAATAGATAAAGTCTTTGCTCAACAATAGACACTGAAGCAGTCTGCAGTAAAGTTTTTTCTTTCAAATCGGTATTGAACAACAAGTTTAGGTCACCTGTTTGGAATAGTTTTGTTTTTCCGTAAGGTTAGTTTTAAAGACTGATGACTTCAATCATCATCTTGAAGTCACAAGCAAAATAGAGCAGCTTTAGTTTTGGGGCTGTTTCTTTTTCTACATAAGTTAACTATTGTCTTTCTTACACTGTGCAACAAGCAATTTATTCTCATTTTATGTCATCTAAGTGGAAAACATATGCAAGGAAATGAAACTGAATTATTGTGTCTGAAGAAATCTTTTTAACTTTTTTTTTCACTCGTGTGTATCTACGGTAACCACCTGTTATAAAGCTACTTTTTCTAGAGACGCTGCTTTTCTAGAAAAACTGCTGCACACCGCCACACTCCAACAGATAGTTTCTCTTGTAAGGAATAAAATACCTTTTTTTATTTTAAGAGTGGATATTTCCTTAAATACAAATTGATATGAAAATGTCCTTAATTTTGCATGACATCTGCTGTAGTAGCTACTTTGACACAGCTTATTTTTGATTGTCTTTGGACTTTATTTCAATTTAGTTTTATGTTAAACAGAAACTGCTTAAGGTATTGCAAATCTAGTAGCTTTTCAAGATGTAAGTATGCCCCAACAAAGGAAATTCACAGATAAGTAGCACCACACAGGGAGCAGAGATATGCTAACAGTATGTCTGGAATATGACAACAGGGTCATTGATCTTTGAGAAGGAGCCAAGGGACTTCAGATTAAGCATTTAATCCAACATCACAGCATTTTTTGCTTGCTTCCAACAAAGCAACACGCTATCCCTGTGCTATAGCATCCTCGAGGATACTCGAGCACAACCTGAATATTTTATCTGACGGCATTTGGGGAAGAAGTGTGAGTGCAATCGTGACTGAGGGGATTTTACAAATGTGGTTAAGTGGACTGGCAGAGGGAAGTGAATGGTTTTGAAAGGAGAAACAGGAGAGGCCAACAGATGTTTAAGATCATCAAGGGTTTTTTTTTGTCCCCACTTGAAATAGAAGATTTCTTTTTTTTTTTCTTTTTTTTTTTTTTAGAAGTTGGCTTGTTTTCCTTAAATGCAAATCACATTCAGGCCAGTCCGCCCAGACAGGGACACTGAACCTAACCAATGTATTTAATAGTTGAAAGGTTACTTCATTTTGTAAGCATCTAGTGTCTCCATCCGTTCCCACTGAGCTTCCTTGCTTACTG
This sequence comes from Gambusia affinis, assembly GCF_019740435.1. Taxonomy (NCBI): domain Eukaryota; kingdom Metazoa; phylum Chordata; class Actinopteri; order Cyprinodontiformes; family Poeciliidae; genus Gambusia; species Gambusia affinis. The sequence goes on from NC_057890.1 coordinate 7,809,383, forward strand.
TAACAAGGGCGTCTTGGCTGTCAGCTTGTCTTGGCTGGCACCGCCGCTTCCAGCAGGAGTGAGTCTCAGTCGGCTAATAATGACAAACCGACTTCGGTGGATGCAATGTGGCACTACCAACAAGTGGGCATCTTAGCAACACATTTCCCTCCGTAGGTCCAACACAATGTTTCTGTCACTCGTAAATTATTTTGGTGCAGTATACAGGACTGTATGGCTGCCAAGAAGTGTTTTCATTGCAAAGTGGTGTCTCACGGGGGAGGGGACAGGGGTTCAGAAAACAAGACTGATGATTGAAAACAACACTGTATAAGAGCTTGTCAGCTACTGTGACCTGATTGGGGTGAATTATTCTTTTTTATTTTTTTGTGTCACCGTGTATAGGGGGATGCTGCTGCCTGCTACCATCTATCCTCATTATCTACCTGTCTGGCTGTGTCAAACTGATTCTGTCCATCTTATGTTTCAACCTCCCTTGATAAGGGTCTTGAGTTCACTCATTGTTGCATTTCTCTCTTGTCAGAAAGTCGGACCCAGCGGAGAGGGGAAAAAAAAAAGGAGAGAAAGTGAAGCTGCTCATCGACCCTCCGTCATCGACAAGAGCTTCCGAGGGGGGGACAGCGAAGCCGAATCCCCACACGTTTTTGTGACAGATTCCAGGTGGGACAGAAGACACCTGTCTCAGTTAAAGTAGCGGGAAAAGAAGAGGATGGAGGCAAGAGGAAAGCAAGACCAAAACAGGAGGACAGGCATGCCTGTGTGCTTTTCAACGAAACACACCGGTGCTCCATCATTCCCTGCGCCGTGGAATGGTGCAGTCACAAACAGGCTCTCGCTGTGGGTGGTGCTGCTGCTGTCAACTTGACATGTCTCTACCTATCAGGGATGAAAAGGAAATCCATCCTCTGTCCTCTTGCAGAGGCCACAGCAAGACCAGCGGAGCTACACCAACTTAGACACATGCAATGCCACAATGACGTGTGAAAACAGACACTGTCATGCCAAGATATAGCCCATAAGAAAACCTCCTACCTCTTGTTTCCCTCAGTCCCACTCCTTGCTGTAAACACTGAGCTTTCATCCCTGTCCAACTCGACCTGGAGAATCACCAACCCAAGCTGCCTGTTGCCAAGGAGACGAGCAGGTTTATTTTGGCGGCCCAGATGAGAAAAACTCACAGCGACACAGTACCAGACATAACAATAACACTAAGATAGTGAAGACGATGGCAACATTTCAGGTAAGAATTTGTAAGACAAAACCCCAAATAGCATTGGCATTAATAATTGTCACATGTCTTCAATTTATTTTGTTTCATTCAGTGATTGTAGTTGATATGTAATTGTGTATTTTATAAAAAAGATGTATACGAAGCAAAACATGCAAATGAAAACAAAAATAGGACAAAAAGGGTGAATGTATCTACTGCAACCATGGGCAATGTTTTATTATGAAATACTTTGGTTTTTTCTTGTGTTTTTATTCTGATCCTTTCTGGTTTTTTTTATTATTGGTAGTAAGAGTTATGGTTGTGACCTCTGCAGGAGCCTTGCGCTTAGATTAATATTTATCCTTCATATATGCCACTGAGTACCGAGAGGGGTTACCTGAATTAAAATTCAGGTTTTTTTTTAGACCAACTAATTTTTCTCTGCTCCACCATTGCTTTGAAGATTACTTTGCTTGCACATTACACCTCATATTATCCACAACAAATACCACTTATGTCACTGACTCTCATACTCCTGGTTAGAAACTTTCATTTTAAGCTCAGTTTGTGTCGATTAAATCAACAGAAACTAATTTCAGAAATCTTACATTTGGTGCTTTTTGTGGCCTTTGAGTCAGGTCATAACAGTGAAGTCAACTCTTAGTTTATTATTCTATTTCAGGTTTTTTTTTTTTTATGCAAATGCATTCATTATATTGCTTTTCTTATTCATAGTTCTAATTTCTGCCTTTTTGTTTTAACTCTGACGTTAGTATTTTTAGTTTCTTTAATGTTTTGCTTTAGCTACCCCTGTGCTCTCTGTGTTAATCAGTCGGCTTACTCGCTACACAGCATTCTTCCTCAGCTGTTCAGCCATCCTCTGATTAGCCTCACCTGCTTTCAATGACGCTCTCCCCTACTTCTCTTTTATTTAAGCTTTCCAATTGCCACGGTTCCTTGCTGGATTCGTCTCCTGTTAGATGTCCTGCTCACTTCAAGCCATGAACTGTAAGTTTCTTTGCTTTTAATTATTAACTCTTATTTTTTTTTTATTCCGTGCTGCTTGTGGTCTAACTGCATTTGGGAAAACTGCAACTACAAACCATGATGTTCGCATTCATGTATGTTTTCCATAGAACTGGTTGCATACGAGGTGCTCCCACCAAGTTTAGCAGCAGGTGTAAACAAAAACTGTAGGACACAGCAAATTCCCCTCAGCCACTCCTTCACCCAAATCAGTTACTGCTAACACTTAAGTCCTTCCAAACATGCACACAATGCAAACTCCCCCCACATAACGCAGCACAAATTAATCGCTCTGCCACAATACCACAAGTCCATAACCAAGAGAAAATCCTCAAATCTTTCCCTGGGAACAAAACCCAACCTGAAAACCACAAACCTTAGCTGTCAATAACACTGACACAGGTCAGATTTAAGAGGATGACACCTCACCTACCTTCAAACCTCAATCATCACCCCTGAACTTCAGGAGTAACGACTCTTCTTAGGATTGGGCTCCAAACAGTGTGGTGTATCAGTCAAAATACAGTAAAGATGACAACAGCCTTATTTTTGTATTTGACTGAGCTTAGGGCTTGGTTAAGGCCAATCCTTGTACTTTATCATATTGTCTTGTTTGCATTGCATTGACAGATGGCTGGAAATATTTTATATTCTTCTAGTCACTATAGAAAGCTCAGAACTATTACTAGAACAACAAATAAGAGTTGTACTTTTTTTAAAACACATTTTTTACCAGTATTGACTATTACTTTTCTTACTTGCTGCATCAGCCAGCTGCACTGCAGCACTAATGCTAACTAATTAAACAGGAGCATTACTCTGAAGGTTTGATTATTTATTGAACAGTGCTTAATTATTAAAAAGAAGTATAATGTTGAAAGTTAGCATAGCATCTAAAGTTTGTGGCTTAACTCTGGTCATGCCTTCTGGTTGCATTTAACATGACTGGCCACATACACATAACGCCACACAGACACTCGTATATCTATAAAAAAAAAAACCCGAACAGATTCCTAAGTGACAGGCAGAGAACAGGCCATGAACTTTGGAGGAGAAGGCTGTAATGGAGTCGGGATGTAATTGTGTTGACTTGCAGACTGGTGGCTTGGAAAAGACTGATTGAAAGACTGAATCTGACTGAGGACAGAGATAATTGGACAACATGAGCAACTGAACACAATGACAAACTGTGGAGACACAGGAGAGAGCAATGTACGCAGACAGATTCAAGAAAACTTTACATTTTACATAACTGAAGTAGATCAAATGTGGCAGCTTGTAAAGACACTCGCCACAGATGATAAAGATTAAGCCAGAATAACTTGCTTCCCTGTAGGAATGTATTGCATAGTGTTAATAGAAATGAAATATTTCATTTCTTTCTTTTGTCACCAAATGTTTCGCACCAACCTCTCAAACAGAAGGTGGACAGTGCAGGGGCTGCAGGGAATGGCTGAATGATCGTGGGACTTGAGTTGGGACACTGAGGGTGGACGTGTAAAACGAAACAAAATCCAGGAGGATTTCATCTGGACAGAACAGGATTTGTAAGAACAAGTCCTTATAGTCCCAGCTGCTAAACAGTAATGCTAAAAAAGACAGCAGAGCAGAAAAGTACCAGCACATGAAACTCAACTTTGTTTCAACTGACCACTTCTCCAACTTTGGTGTGTCTTTATTTTGGCTTTTATTCTCATAAAACCTGTTGGACATTTAAAGTTAAAGAGAAAAACTTGTGTTGGAAATGTGGTCACAGGCTTTATGTGGAATAGAATAATTGCTATTTCACAAATTACTAATCATATACTGTCAGGACATAGTGACAGTTTTTTTGCATTTTTCTGACATACTGTAGATAAAACTAAGTTGCACAAAAAAGAAAAAGTTTATTCTGATTTAAGTGAGAATAAAATAACCTTGTATCCTTTGTACAGTGTGTGTAAAAATCTGGTGCTGACCTTCCTCTGCTGTTACTGGTCTACAATTACCAAATATGTACATATTATAGGCATATCCTGCCTTTTCCTATTAGCCAATTCCTGATGGATTACATACTTGGGATTTCAGAAGGAATGTAGGCAGCGAATCCTGCTTGAAGGGTAAAATATATTGTGGTGTGTTTACAAAGCTGAAGCTCTGCTTTTCTACTCAAACTCTTTTTAGTTCTGAGGAGAAAGAATCAAGAAATATGATGCAACTTTCGAGAACCTTCACTGGAAATTCCTTCAGCAACTGAATGTGTCACATACTTTATTATTTACTGTAAGTGTAAATAAAAGACTTGGGTGTATCAGCACACTTCTTGCCATATAGTCCAGTTGTCTGTGACGTTTCCAGCCAGCTGAAGCATGACTAAACAGTATTCTGCTGTGAGAAATCTGCGATCTCCAGCAAGGGTTCAGTGAAATGTAACTGAGAAAACTAAAAATTGCATTCAGTCAGTTGCAGGGGTCAGCAGGAGCCTCCCAGTGTGATGTAGTTTTGGTTCCTTCAAAAATGTTCCTGCATCTGTGCACCTGCGCGTCCGCGTGAAATAGAGCAAATGTGTTTTGTGTGCGCAGGTAGTAATCTATCTTAGCAAGGACAAGCTGTGTAATGGGTTTACGCACAAGTAGCCCAGATCCAGCTGAGACTGTGATCCAGAGCAGATGTTCCTCTATTTTATCCTTAGCCAGTTTTCCCTTAGAAGTTACTTCCTGGAAGATGGTCCGTGTCTCTATCTGTGTGAACGTGTGCAAACAGAATTTGAGACTAACTTGTTAAGTCAGGTGGTAGGATGAAAGAAAGTATCTGGGCTCCTTTTGGTCGATGCTTTTGAGCTAAAAAGGTGACACTTTGAGCATACATTATGCAGAAGACAAGAGAGATACAAGCACAGGTACATTTGCAATAAAAAGAAGCTCCAGGCATGGAAATAGCCTCAGTATCTTCTGGTATTTAATCTTGGAAACACATCATTAATCATGCTTGGAAGAGGCTGCTATGAAAGTTCCAAGCTCGGATAATGGTCGGGAAAGTTGAGAAGAGCTCATTATGTGTGTGGAACAGTGGGAAATGAAAAAAAAAAACAACAAAAAAAAAACCTTCTGTGGCTTAACATTTGATCAAGAGGGTGCCTGTGCCAATATTATGCTTAGGAATGTATATATGTATATATATATAATCAGTGGCGGACTCCACAGATTCTTAAATTTATATTATGTGTAACTGCTTAGCCTTTTTTTTTTCATTCTGGGAAAAAATTTTGCTTTTTCAAAACCAAACTAGTCAAGACAAATAATAATTAAAAAAAAACACATTCTGGAGATTATAAGGTTTAACAAAGATGATTAAAATCAAACATTATATGAACAATTAAAAGTTTAAAAATATCTAAAAGTAAAGTTTTCAAATAACCAGAGCATTTTATGTGATAAATGAAAGCTAAGAAGATCATAATTAAGTTTAAAGGAAAATTTACATTGTTTTCAAAGCAGTTTCTGGAGGAGTTTTTATACTTTTATTTTGAAAAATAACTTCTGCCTCTATTTACCCCTTTTCCAGTATTATGCATCTGCAGTTCCATCATCTCTATTGCAGATATTTCTACTGAAACAGTAATACAGTTAGACCAGAAAGTTCCATCACCTCATGGGACGGAGGACCACAAAGCATTTTGTGCTTAATGTAACTAAATGTTTGACACCTGCAATGTGAGAAAGTCATGCAGCTTTTCCCTTCTGCTCCATAGGTACACCCAACTTTTTGTTAGTCTATATAATCTATATAATGCCAAATATAATGTCACAAAATGTGAAAAGTTAAAGGGGTTTGAATACTTTTCCAGAGCACCACAGATGAAAGAATTGCCCTATTTGATAGCTTTGATAGCTCCTCTGCAGTTGCTGTGTGTAAGCCACTAGATGAGTGTTTTCTGCCTAGAATGAAATATCCTGGTAATTATTCACTTGGCAGGAGCTGTGGTGGTGCAGTGTGAAAGGCCCCTCATTAACCTCCTCTGGCCTGCATAAAAGTGCAAATGTAAGAGTGCTGCTATGGTCCCATAATATATCAATTGCAAAAGAATGGCTTCTGAAAAATGTATTGGTGCCTGCCACTTTCCTATTTGGATGCTGGACAACTCTGAGGCTTTCGCCAGCCGGTGCGAGGATGTTGGAGGCAGATCATAACTCCGTTAAACTGTTTACACCTGAAGTTTGAAAAGAAAACGTAAATGAAGTCGGAGCGGAAGAGTAGGGGGTGAAGAAAAGGGGATAGCTGTTAACCTCATCTCCTATCGTCTGCGAGGCTGCTGGCGCTGGGGTTTCCGAGGAGGGAGGGATTTGTAAAACATGGACATTACAACAATGTAGCATAATCTGCCAAATCCCATTACAGGCTGAAACCACCCTTGGACTCACATATACAAGCACACACTCGCTCAAATAAAATAAGAGGTGTACAAACAGAGATGAGGAATAGGGGAAAACCAGAAGGATTGTAAGAGATTTGGAGGAGTAATTTGGTCTGTTCATGGCTAGCTTGTGTACATGCAAGTAAATCAACAACATGACAAGGTGTCAACAGCAGCGATGCTAAGTGCTTTACATGGAGAATGAGGATGAAAAACAGCAATAAATACAGTAGGAACTGACTTTTCTTTCACATGCATTTAGTCCGATCCAGTAACTCAGCTTTCCATTACCTTACTGTTGCTTTGCAGTAGCACTAGCAGGATTATTTCTAAACTTTCTAAAACAATGGTCCAACAAATCTTTCACTTTGTTTTCCGTCCTCAGTGGATTTCTTGGTATGTTTTGAGTATTTGTAATGTGACTTTGTCCAGCACCAATTTTTAGCTACTGTGTGACTATTATTCCCATGGTAGCATGTCAGCTACTCTCTGATTGCACAGACATGGACTTTTACATCCACAAAAAGCAAAAATGTTTTCCTTTTTGCAGTCAGACCTAAACCATGAACCAGTTGTTTGGAATTCCTCCAGTCAAAAACAACTGAATGACTAATTTAAAAAAAATTCTTTCATGTACCTTTAACCTTCTCATAATTATAAGCTGCTCATTCAGAAGGTCCCAGACAGTTTTTGAGATTGTACTGTGATATTAACGCTCACTGCAACAGTGAGAAGCAAACTGAATGAAATCATTACAGGCCATTATTTAATTTTTAAGGAACATTAGGTTTTACATTAAATTTGTGCTGAAATTCCATCTCATCCCAAATGTTTCATTTTTCTGAAACCTTTGGTTTTATTCCATGTAAAACGGTTCATTTTTATTTCTAGAAATCTCTTTATCCTGTCAAAAAAAAAAAAAACAATCTTCTAAAAATATTGTAGTAATTATTCTACTCTGGCTGTTAGGTGGTTCAGTTTAACCTCTCCAGCACTCTTCCAAAAAGCAAAAAAAAAACTGTTTACACAGTAGATCTAAAGAAGGCTGAAATTGACTTGTAGCAAGAAGATTTGTGAATCGGTGCCTTATGCGATTAGAAAGCTATGACAACAGTAGCTATGAAGACCACGACTCATCATATAATGGATAGCAGCCATTATCTAGAAAACATGCATACAGGCCTGTCTTTAGTTTGCCGGTTAACAAAAAACAGCTGATAAAATCATTGAGAGAGAACGCTGGGATCAGGTGAATAACCAAACTGAAGTGTTTGAGCTACAGTGACTCAGGAGGAAGTAGTTTGTCTCTGCCATTGTGTCCTTGGGCAAAACGCTCCAACTGTCAGAGGGCCTGCTTGTGCATTTACTTTGGCATCAAATATAACTTGCTTTCACTGAGGAAAAGACTAAGTTTGACTTGAAAAACACAATTTCCATATCCAAGCATAAGAGAGGAAGGATTATCTGTGGCAGTTTTTCTTTTTGTTTTGTAAAGGTACTGAAGAACAGAAACACATTAATGGGTAAGGGATGGACCTTGGATGGCAAAGGTCTTATGCAGCATCAGACAAGAACCTTCATCTATTCAAAATACTAAAGTTGGATTTTTGGATAGGGTCACACAGTACAAAAACCCATCACCAAGGCAACAAAGTAGTGACTGATGGAACAATGTTATCCTAACCAGCTGTTTGCAGAACACAACAAATAAGTTCCCTCAATAACATCTATAAAAGGTGGTGTGGAAACCTGTTGTTCAACCACAGGAAAACGTCTGCTTCTGCTTACAAATATTTCTTCAGTGATTTAAGATGTGACATAAATCTTAAATCACTGCATCAAATAGTTATTTTCTCATCTTTTTTTTTTCTATTCAGTTTCAAGTTGCTATTCTATCTTTTTCAATAAAAAATAAAACCACCATAAAAATGATAGTTCTCCCCGGTGTAGAGCAAACTCCAGTAGTTAAAGATTTAATTTTAGTTTCCTACCTATCTTGAACAAGTTTAATATGTTATACTCTCTCCTGGCCTATTTTTTGTCCACGCAGTTGTTGGCATTTTGGCAAAAAAATATAAAAAATTAGTTTTTTATATATATATATATATATATATATGTACTAACATGAGCATATTGGCATGTGTATAATTTTTCTTTTTTTGGTTCCACCATATCTGTGCATGTCTGCACAATCAAAACAAATTGTGCTTATTGAAATGAGCTCACATGCTGTGGCCAAGAGCAAGAAGGGCAGGAAAATCAGTTAGGTAAGGGGCTTAACCGTAGTCCTTATTATCCATTTATTTATTTTTGTATTATTTTTCTGCAACATTTGGAACCAAGATGGCAATCAGGCAATATTTCCGGAATTAGAGGTCGGTCTCGCACCTCCTCATCAAAGTAATTAAATATTGAACAGCCACACAATTTCCCAGCTACTACTTAAATCAGACTGAAGCTTCCCTGAAGCGAAGGAGACAGCCAAATGCTGGAATTTGTCACACCTACTTCCACATACAAATACGCGAGGAACACATTTCACTCCGGCTGTGCCATCAGGGCCCTATTTAAGCGAGAAGGCAGTTGGTCTTTGCGCTCTGTAGTAGTCTTTTGCCATTTACAGATGGTTTAATCAAGGTGAACTTAGTGTACAGCCATGCTTAATTTCACAGCAATCAAGTCGGGCACAACTCAAATCAGACTTCAGATGGCTGGAGAAAATTAGTAAACCAAAGTAACTGCTTAGTAGAAAGCAGCTGTGGTCACTTTAAAAATAATTTAAAAAAAGTAACTTCCAATTAGATAAAAAAGTTCAATTCAGTCGCTCAGATCTTGTTCTTTCGGTCGTTATCTGTGTCTCACGTCCCTAGGTAAGGGTCTGAAAAAGGAGAGGTTCTCTCCTAAACAGAGAACCTGACTTAACGGTTCTCCACTTTCTCCACCACGCCAGGCCAGAGCTGCACCCGTTTTACTGCAGACATAATCCCAAAGCGTTCATTTTATGCTACATCCCAGCATAACTTGTGCACAAGATACCCCAGTCTCCTCCACTTAAGCGGATCCTGACCCTTGCGCTTCAGTGCCCAGAGCTTTTCCGCTAAAAACTGTAGCTTCGGATCTAAATCGGCTGATTCACTCATCCCAGTTGTTTTGCACTGAGCTAAAAATTGACCCACTGCATGATTGAGATCATTGCTTGAACCAAATCAATTTCAAGAGCAAAAATGAAACCTTGACACACCAGACACCCTTCAGTTAAGTACATTTTTTCTTAATGTATTACTTGAATTACTACCAAGATTTTGACTGTCTGGCTTCTTTTGTGTGCAGGACATAGTGAGGAGATTTTCTGTCACAATTCAAGCTTAAAGCTGAGGTGCAACCACAGTTTTTATGTGTAATTATTACATTATTCCTGTTTTGCAATATCGTGTACAATCACAATAGCTACGGTCATACAGATTGAATGAAATGAATTTCACTTTCGTACTACTGAGAGCCCTGCCATGATAGTGGGATTATAAGTATGTCTTGATAAATTAGAATAACTCATCTGGAGTATTTTTGTGAGTGATGGTATTTTGCAGTTCGACGTTCATTTTGGAGCAAAATTCCATTTTGCATTCTCGTGATGCCCTGTTAGGAGTAAATTTCTTGCATTAGAACAGTATAAACAACTTGTCAGAAGGTCAGGAGTTGTGTTTTGAAGCACCCTCCCTGCAGGAATATTAGAGTGTTGACAACTTTGGCTGAGAGGAAATTGAATTTATATGAGTCAGTAGCTCAGAGGAATGAGTTATTACACACGCTCCTGGAGATTGTGGACGTAGTCATCAACACTCATCTTGAATACCTACTTTTTCCTTTAGGAGAGCCAAAATCTTGAGGGGGGGAAGTACTGAAAACGAAGATTAAAATTGATTTATTTTTCTCTCAACTAGTAGATAAAGTGACAGCTGACCTGAATTTGTTTCATAAAGAGATCCAGCATCAAAAGAGGAACATTTGCAGCCAGTTTTGTGAGCACTTTGTACAGTGATTCCCCAGTGGTACACCAGGCATTATTCTTTACTTTATACAAGTTTTAGAAGTCTGAATAATCGAAGTGTTGATAAACATTTTGCATTACGGAGATTAGTGAAAGGATTTAATGCATTTCTGCACCACAGACATGTTTAAATGTTACACTAGCAACCATAGGCAAAATGTATTGTAGTAGCCACACCTTTCAACAGCGAGGACTGTCCTGCAAATTCCCAACTCGGTCGATATGCAGAGAGACCCATCAGCACCGGGATGACAGGACGCTGGGTGGGATGTGTGCAAGAAAGGAAGGATGAGGGTCAAACTTCCTGGGTTGGGCTGGAAACCTGTTGTTAGCTGCTTGCAGTTCTAGTAAAATTGATACTTATTTTTTTATGTTTAAGAAGATTTCATCAGTAAATCACGAGTCCCTGTTTCTTCAGGGACAAACTTCACTTCGCTACTCATGAAAATATGAAAGTTTAGAAAACAATTTAAGTAAAACAGATTGTGATTATATTAAGTGAGAAAATGCCCACAACTGGCACAACTAACAGCAGCTTGCCCTAATCCTCTGTCTGAGCAGCCATTAATCTTTGAAAGTTTTAAAGTAAGTGCAACAAAGAAGTGGTGTGATTACTACTTCAAGCATTAAACCAAGTTTTGGAATAAAAATACAAAGTTTACCCACAGGTATCTTGATTAAAAACAAACAACAACAAAAAAAGTGCACTGTAAGCGTAAAATGTGTTGCAAAAGTGTTACCTGGAGAAGCTGAATGTAAAATAGCTTCATTCTACATAAAAACAATAAATTGCATGTAAAATTTAGAACTACAGTAACTTTTAAGGTTTTGATGAATACAAATAAAAAAATGCTAGTATTATAATTTCTTCAGTTTCACAATGCTTCCATTTTTTTCTTGAGTAAAATCTGTTTCTTTTCATTACTTGTATTAATAACTGTATTTATGCAGAGGCAACACTCAATCATTTTAGAAGTTAGGTTTTTAAATTGAATGTATTTGTAAAGTATTTGTAGCATTCACATTTCTTATTTCTGTATATTTTCAGATTAATTTTTAATTATTTGCTACTTTTTTCTTATGCATTATAATTTTTACATTTTCCTTCTATCTCACCACTTTTTTCAGCTTAATTATGTACTCTTTTAAGTCAGTGTAAGGAAAAAAGCTAATTACCGGTATGTTTTATTTATGCTTTATAAAGTGCAGAGCCATTTTGCCATTGAGAAAAGCCCTTTTCTTTTCCATCACTGCGATACACTCAGACACAAACTTTGACATTCCAACGATGAAGGATAAAAATTTGAGAAGTAAACCTTTTTGCCTCAGAAAGTTTTACCCCTTGTGACCTGTCTGGGAGAAAGTGCTTGATGTCAGAGGTCAAGATAGTCCTTTTGAGTTCTCCCTGAAATTGTCACTTGATTCTCCCTGCTGTTCTAAGTTATAAACATTTTCTGCTTACGTATTATTCCTTTGGAACCCAGGTAACTTGGGGTTCCCCCGTTTTCTTTTCCTTTCCATGGAAAGTACACATATACCAGTTATTCTTATCTTCTATTATAGCATAACCTCCAATTTGTTTGCTGTGACGCATGTCAGTATAACAAAAAACAAAACAAGATCAGTAGCAGTTTAAATACTCTTATAAGGTTCTGTAATTGAATGCATATGGTACACTAAGTTAGAGTGTTACTTAAAAAGAAAAAGACCATTGCAGAAATAATCACTGACAAATGTAGAGACGCATAGCTACAAAATAAATTATCACCATGTGCTGGTTTGTACCTGTTAATGCCAATTAGTTCCTCATGAGTTGCTGTACTTTCCCATCTGTTCTCTGTCCAACATGAGAAAAAAATAGCGCTTCATAAGGGACCCTTTTTTTTTTTTCTTCTTATATAATCTAACAAAACTGCTGCAGCGATGGTGCGGGACAAAAACAGGTATAACTGTCAACCGGCAAGTAGAAACTAAGGGGGAGGACTGAAAATGGACAAACCAATTAGCAAAGGCCTGTTATTGTTCAGCAGATAATCTCGGCTAGATTTACTTTATGGCTGGACACTGAAATTAAACAAAATGTGTATTTTCAAGATGTGTTGGGCAAACATATACTCCCATAGGTTCCCTCGCTGAGAGCATAGATTGCACCATTTTCTTTGATTGCTATGTTGGACTTCAGGTAAATAACTCGTTGAAGCCCTTTAGGGATGCAGTGTAGTTTTTATCTCTCTATATATAAATAGGTTTAGTAGAATTACTTTGTTTTTGATCTCAGATCTCAACCTTTTGTGTTGCCCATTTGTGCTTTAGATTTACAGTGCATCATATTTTCCATCAATTATAGTTGACAGAAGAGCTTCAATGAATTATTTTTCACAAAATTCGAACGAAATTTATAATGTGATGGGAAATGAAAGGAGGTTTCATTATGATCTTTACGGATGATAAGAGATGAATTTAAAATACCTAAAATTTAAGACTCTACGTCTTACTTTCAACATTTGCAGCTCTCACAAACTTAGGTTTATCCAGCAGTGTAGGTAACAGCCAGCTATTTAAGATCTCAGCCATGGCGCCGTCTTTGCTCAGTGAGGAAATTATCACTGTGACCCAGATGCCTGAGAACCTAAGAAGTATTTGATCTTCCACTTGGGATGGATTTGAGTTTTTCTGGCTCGTCATTGCACGAGAACTAATCCAAGTGCTAAATTGGAAGTCATTTCCATATTTTAAAACTATGTTTAGTTAAGGTAAAAGGAGTTTTTAAAGGTTTCGAAAAGGACATCCTGCCTGCCAACCAGTAAAAAATGACTCAGAGCGGGAGGAGGATTATGTTCCTAAATGGCCAAATTACAAATCTGTGACATTTCCATTAATACCTGACAAGTGCTCTCATTCAGACATTATTTTTCAGTTTAGCTCTTGCCTATCATATCTAAATCCAATTTGTCTTAATTTTTGTTACATTTTGGGAACATGTAGCCTCATGATTGAAGAACTACATTTATATGTTCAAGATAACTCTGAATAATTGATGGTATTGCCTAAACCTGTCAACTTTCATAGACCTCCTTTACATCAGAGTCAGAACTCGCCACATCATTAAAAAAAAAAAGTCCAGCATAAATGGTTTTTGCTGGGTCTTAAAGAGCTCTTTCTGCAGGAATCAGAAAACAGTCAAGTGTTTTCAGCTTGTCTTGAGCATAAATGTTTCAGATCTTTACTGCGGCAGAAGAATATTATAGTCCTGGGTCTAATAGAAGAGTCCGTTTTACTTGTGGAATATGACTCCCAGGTGGGAATACGTGCTCACACATCCAAATTGCACATGCAGGCAAAGAAATGGCAAGTAGAGAAGAAGTTACTCATCTCATTTCTTGGTGGTTTTGTTTTGATCTTTTTAACTTAGCTTTCTGCTGCTTGCTACTGTGCTGTACTTTTTGTCCGTTTGTCGCTATCTGCCATTTTTCAGTATCTAAGCCAATTTTATCCTGTCTGCATTTGTCCTCTTCCATTTGTCACTTTTATTTTTTTATTCTTCCTCTCCTTCCATCTATTAATTGATCAAAACCGAGAAAAAAAAAAAACTCAATTACATCATGACAGACCTTGTGAATAAATGGGGAGCTTAGATGAAAATGTCAGTGTTGTGCATAATTTCCATCACGCCATCCCACATGCTATTACAAGATGACTCATATTTGTCCTATATGAAAGTTCAAATACTTAAGATGGTTTTTCAAGCCTCAAAGTGCCATTAAGTCTGTTAACAACCTTCAAAGCAAAAAAGACGAATAAATTTTACAAAACACAATGAAATAACACTGAAAAACATTTTTTATGTGTGACAATGTAAAAAAAACCCCAACAAAAACTGTGGTTTTAATTTCTAAAGTCAGATAAACGCTGACAATAACGCCTGAAACTTTTAGAGGAGATAACTTAATATGTTTTACCTTTTTAACTCTATGGCCTGTGCATTTATATTGAACATCATCCTGCAGCTCAGATGATCCTGAATATTATCAACCTTTACTTCCACTAACCCAAAGCCTGAACAACAAACTGCAGGCTGGACATCTGAGCAGGTAACTAATCCAACTAATTAGACTACTTAAAAAAAGTAGAACAGTATGCACAATAAGCACTTTAAAACTGTCAAATGTTTATTCTTTGTTATGAAACAAGCAAAATCTCAGACCGGTCAAACTCTGTCATTGGAGCTTCTTCCAAAATTAGATGTTTATATAATCGGACCAATCATTTACTTCTGCAAAAAAACATACTTAATGTAAAAATTAAATACTACAGTGACTCAGTTCATCATTAATCTTTGAAAAATCTTAACTCACTAAATTTGCAAATCATGTGAGATTTGTTTCTCCCAAAGCAGCTTATTAGGGAATATTGTTTACCCTGCCAAGCAGCTGGAATCCAAGCTACATCACCGCAGACCATTCAAGATCCTTTTCGCTGGCAGTTGCGCATGGGTATTAGGCATGACAGCTGTCAGTGAAAGCAGCTTGAGAGCTTTTGAATGCTTCATTGAATTAACTGTGTCAACTTTAGAGCATCGTTTTGTGAAGAGCAGCACACTCAAGATACATTTTCCAATAAAAAAATATGTAATTCTCACTGTTTTCTTACATGCCTTTGCCAGAATATCTTTTTCTAAATTTGCTACTCAGCACCTCATTGTCAGATTGCTTTTTCTTGCAACATAAAGGTCCAGTCACCTGCTCTGGATTCCTTTGGCAAAGCTTGTCCCTTCTGCAACACTTTAAATGGATGACTTTGCAGATTTCTCATTGTAGCCAGTTGTATACTCCCTCCCAGGATGTTGCCGTCTATGTTGAAAAAAAAAACAAGGACATGACGGCGAAAGTTGGATGTGCAAAGTGTTGGGATTCAGACTAATCCGTTTTACAACCTAAAGAAAATGTCAGGGTACATTTTATTACTGGAAATTTTTCTAAAACTAAAAAAAAACAAAAAAACATTTAGAGGAACCACAGTTTATATTTTAGCAAATAAAAGTTCATTTACTTCAGTATCTCGATTCACTAAATGAAAGATATTAAATCAATTTTTTTTTGCTTAGGCCTTTATTTTGGCTAGCTGTCGTGATTTTCCACTTGAAAATCAAGAATGTTAACATAGTGCGTAAGATTATTTCATCAGCTCAACATTTTTAATACAAATATGGGCTTAATGAAAAGGAATTTTGTTGTTGTCCTCTGTTATTCCCTTTGAAGTCTTGCCACAGATTAAGGTCTAACAAATGAATATGCTTTGATCTAAACCATTCCACTGTGGCGCTATCTGTATGCAGAGGGCTGTTGTCCTGCCAAAGGAGAACTTTTAGAGCAGGGTTGTGTAACCTCTGATAGTCTTCCCTGTCCCTGATGCAGAAAAGCAGTGCCACAGGATGATGTTGTTACCCCCATATGTCACTGTGGGGAAGGGAACCTGCTTTGTTTTGAATATTTTTCAAGTTGTCCCAATACTCATCAATCTCCCACCCATCAATCTCTCCAGAGTAGGAAAGTTTTGTTTTGGTAGGTTTGAAGTTGTGCAATATTAAATCCAACTTTGGATAATTTTGATTATTTGTCAAGACCTAACCCAGATTTAAACATTCCCACAACTTTATGAGTAATGACTTTTCCAGTGTCTTCTTTGGTCTTCGTGTTCTCCGACAAACCTCTGAGGCCTTCACAGAACTGCTGAACTGACACACAGCTTCACAATGGATATTCCATGGCAATCTGATTAAAATTTTAGAAATGGCTGGAATGTTTTAGGAAATATAACGTGTTGCTGTTTTAGTGTTTCTTGCGCGACACGTCAACA
Organism: Gambusia affinis; assembly: GCF_019740435.1. Taxonomy (NCBI): domain Eukaryota; kingdom Metazoa; phylum Chordata; class Actinopteri; order Cyprinodontiformes; family Poeciliidae; genus Gambusia; species Gambusia affinis. The sequence continues at coordinate 7,825,916 of NC_057890.1, forward strand.
TTTCCGGCTTTATGATAATCGAGGATAATCAATTGATATGCAAGATGAGTTCGTTTTGAGCAATTTCACTGTTTAGTAGTGACTTGCTGCAGTATTTGTGTGTGCATCTGTATGCCAGATCACATCAATGAACTACCCACACAGGCAGAGGGAGCTTGGAGTGTGAGACCATGCTTCGTGCTTCCAACACATTTATAATTCAACATACTGTCACAGCTCCACTCGCTTCCCCTCCTCTCTCCTACGTGCTCCGATCGTCTCTCATCTCACTGTATCTCTTTCTGCTGCTTGTCTCTGTGTTTCTTCCTTCAAAAGCCACACCTCCCCTAGCCGCTCTGTCTTTTTTTCAACGTTGAATTTGCTTCGTCAGCCCTTTATTCCTGTCCTTTTTCCTCCTTACACCCTCCTGCCCCCTTATATTATTATTTCCTGGAGGAAAAGATGGCCGTGGCGGTCCATATGGCTCAGCACCAACGTGCAATATGTTGGTGCCTGACACGACTGTGTCTCTGCTCTGCGAAGCAACAGAGAGGGAGAGTAGGCGAGTGTCGACACTGTTCGACTGGCAGCCATCCTCCAAACGATAACCACATTGCTTTCCATTTCCCGCGACTTCCTTTGCATGATTTCAGGTTTGCTTCTATCAACCTTTTGTGATCCGATGACTAAATATTGCATTTCTTATCGATTCTTCTACGTCAGAGTGTTCCCAGTAGACAACATATTAAGTGTTCGTTTGTTGTTGTTTTTCTTATGCCACCCACTTATACTTTATGAATGTGCTGTGGCAGTCTCTGTGCATAATTTCTCCCTCACATTATTTGTCATTCCCTTACTGTTTTATCTTCCTTCAGTATTTTTGCGTCATTCATATTTAATTGCTGTTGCCTTTCTTTGTTGGTTCCCTTTACTCTTTCATCCTCCTCTGCAATATTCTGTCACTCGCTCTGTCAGCTGCTTCCTTTTCCCCCAGAGCATCAGTGTATATCTAATATGTTTGGTTACGAGTGTTATGGAGTTCGTTCTACAAAGTACTGTATTCCCCAGCCAGTGTTCATACAGTATGTAAAGGAGTCTATTGTATTGCAGAGGGTGTAAACTTTCTAGAGATCAGAAACCAAATAGCTCTTTGAAAATCTCGCGCACCATATTGACATCTGTTTTCAGAGTAATATGAGACAAATTTAATTTAAGAGCTGTTAATAAATTTCTTCTGTTTTTTTTTTTTTTTACCTTTTATCATGTTTCAGATTATCACACAAAGAAACCAAAGGCAATAGAAAATACAGTTTTTAAGTGATCATTTCATGCTTTAAGAGAAACCTACAAAAAGTCATTGCTAAATTATTCCTCAATAGTGATTGGCATATACGTAAGTAAAGGTAACAGATGTCAAAGTTACTGATATGTTTCTCTGTTTGGAAAGAGTTAAAAAGCTGTTTCAGCTGATGGTCAACGTTTGAAGAAGTGACCAACCCACCAATTTACTTTAACAGTCTATATCTAAATTAACACTACTTTTTGTTCATTAGGCACATTTTATAACCATACAAAGATCAAAAGTGGGGTTTCTCAAGACTCCATTTTCAAACTACCTTTTTATTTAAAATATATATTATCATTATAGCTCAAAGGGCTGTATATCTATAACATTCAGACTGATGTCATACAACTATATCATTATCTATCTGCATATAATCACAGTTTGTGGCAGTTACTGAATCAATGTGTCCAAAGTATAAATTATTGGTTAGGTCAAAAATAAAACAAAAACAGCTGTAGATAATTAAAACTGAGTTCATGCAAAAACCTTCAGTATGATTAATGCCACATAAAAATAATGTTGACATTTTAAATTTGGAGGTCGTTCAAAAAAATACCTTCATACCAAAATGATTCAAAGGCATCTTAATTGTTCTTGATTCACCAATTTTTAAATAACTGAAACTGGTTCGGTGGTTTTGACAATTTCCAAAATAATGACATTACATAAGCAACTCAAGACAAGTTGGAACAAAATTAGTAGATCATCCTCGGATCTAATGTCATTACTTTTACTTCATTGCAACCTCACACTAATTCACACACAGCTCAGTTAAATAGCTAAAACTGCTATATGATGACATTCCAACACTGATCCATCAAAAAGTGGAAAATGGTAGGTAGACACCAAAAACTTAGCTTGAAGTCTGTATTTTTTATTATGTTTAAAAAGATTTTTTTAACTTTGAGACCGTGGTTACATTTATGCAGAACTTCCAATACAGTGACATTACATAAGCAGCCCAAGAACATGTGAAAGTGAACATATAAATACGTAACATTTGACTTGCTTGAAATGGTAAAAAGGTGAGCATAAAATTGCTAATGTCAAGACAGGTAAGATGCTTATTCTTGAAATAACCTCTGACTCATATAGACGGCGGATGAGTCTCCAAAATGTAAAAATAGGTTTAAGAAGATGTATTACCATTCTCTGGCATCTCTACTAATTCTTGGCTCAGTCTGATGGGTTGAGCCTAATAATATTAAATGCATTCATTTCTTCACACAGAGAGCAAACATGTTAATCAAGGAAAATTCTATAAACTCACCACTTATTTATCAAAATGTGGCCGTGTTCCCAGCGTTTGGTGTTTCCTTTCCTGCCCCGTCTTCTTGTCTCCTTCCAAGAGGAAAATGGTTCAGTTACCAATTTGAAAGTGGGAACTGCAAATACAAGAAATTATGTTTTAAATCTCTCAATGTTTATAAACTGCTTTTATTGACAGGCACAGTATTGCTGAACTGTTATGGTTTTGTATTTAGAGAAATACCGAAAGGTTTCTCCTGTTGATGTACAGAGTTCTTAAATAATCTTTATTCTATTATTAATATTTTTCCAGCGTTATCAAATGTATGCTATGTACATTTAAAGTAATCATGTAGACAAACAAATTTAAACAAATGATTTCAGTGGCTTATCAAGTTTTCCAACTTATTAAAATATTATTGGTTCCTAATAATGTATTGATATCAGCAGAAACATGGATTTGCGCAGCTGACAAGTTAATACTGTTATGATTGCTATTTGGATTTTCATGATTTGTTATCTATATAAAGAGAGTAAATATTTTTAAATGACTATATTTTGGCCATTTATTGAACAAAATAATTAAATCGGAAAGTTGTGTGCAAAATTAATAAGCGCACCCTTGCTGTTTTAATAGGTCTTAAGAGTTTAAGCATTGGATGTTTGGCACTTTTCTACACCATTCTTTTCTGCATCATACACAAAATGACAAAATGCCAACAGCAAAGATATCAGATGAGTTTGTTTCTCATTAATCTCAAAAGGTCATTTTCAAACCAATATTTTCACCTAAAAATGTTCAAATAAGGTTCTCGCTAAATTCAACCCAAGATAAAACCGCGCAATTCCCACAGAAACACGAGAAAGCCCAAGAGGTATTTCTCAGACTTCTCAAGCTTATTTACAGTAAAGAAGGTGCTTGCTACTATAAAGAGCATTTTTTTCATGAGAGGGAAAATTGGTAAGAGACTACTTAAAAACATGCTTGAGAAAAAATGTTTGACTATAATGCACAGTGGCAGCATTTGATGAAACTAACACAAATTAGCTTTCCAGTGTATTGAATTTATATTGAATTTTCAACTTGAATTGAAGTATCACTATCTGCAATACAGCTAAAGTTACAAGCACTCATGCTCTGCCTACTAATAACATAGTTTGGCATTTAGCTAGTTGCATGAACTCTGACTTTCTTCAATCCCCGCACCTGATCTACAGTTTACCTCTAGCTGCTGAGAGTGGAGGACGCTTCCCGTAAAGAAAGGAAAGACTCGGGAGTATGCAAGTTAATCATAACTGATATTGCAATATGCAGCTATGACATTGCAATGATATGTTTCCCTGACATCATGCAACCCTAAAACACGCGGCAAACGGCGCAAACTGCTTATTGCAGTTGTCAGTCATGATGCTGGAAGGCTGATGAGTTGGGCTTATTTTGAAGGTAATGGACCCAGGCACCTTGCAGCCATAGAGTGAGCGTTCAAATCTTAACTACGATAATGTTTTTGACAGGCATGTGAAGGTAAAAAAAATAAATAAAATATTGACCATAACCGTGTCAACAAGATGGTGATCATAGACATAGCAGAAAAACTGAGATTATTGTTTCAATAACTCCTGCTGAAGATTGTTCTTTGGGTGTAGCAGTTTCTCTAGCTTGACTGTCATCAATTATTTTGTTTAATTAATTACGACGGTAAGGCATCTGTGTTGGTGTATATAGTAACACATGCAATTACTTTCACGTCCTATGACTGTACGTCCACACTGGAGGTGGATTAAGTTGCACAAAATTGGTTGGGACTAAAAACAAAAGAGACAAACTAATTTCAAGGGATGCAATCATACACACATCCACTGTAGAGTTAACTCTGAGAGGAAAGAAATAATTATTCAATATAACCTTCAATGCTTTAGAGCCGGAGGGACTTGACTGACCTTTGTGCATGTACACGCGGGCAGACAGATGCTCACACACTTTACTCACATGCACAGTAACATGCACACACACATTCATAACGCCTGCAGCTCTGTGCGTGCACACTGACTCATCTCCCCTCGAAGCTCCACAAGAGCCATTCACTACGGAGGGAGCGCTACTGAGAGGACAAGAGAGAGACAGAAAATAAGAGGTGTTTATGGACAAGCAGAAATGAGGCGAGGGAGCCGGGAAAGATGGAAGCAATAAGAAACAAAGGGAGAGGGACATAACAATACGGAGCGAATCGGAGAAAAAGTGGGAGAAATCATTAGAGTGAAAAAGTCAGACGCATCAACAAAAAGCGGCAAACGGGAACGAGGAGAAGAGTTGCTGTAAAGGTGAATGGCTCCCTTGCTGAATAATGATCAGATGCGAATACTGATGAAGCCCGGAAATAAAGGACACATACACAGGCGCACAGGAAGGCTGGAAACAAATCAGAAAACAGTTTTCACATTTATTCATTTTGAATAAATATGTATTAATTCTGCTGGCAGAATAGAATGAAAGCATAGACAGAAAGGAATATACAAATAAAATGAGCAAACATCTGGTTTCATTCAGAGAGCTGGCATCCAGAATGTCAGAGTAAAAGGAAAAGTCTCCAACAGAGTCTGCTTCTACATGGTCTTAACAGGACAATCACCTTACGTCCATGTTAGCTTATCCTGCTCTGCAATTGTTACCTATGTTTTGCTGTAGAAGTTGTGAAAGCATTTTGCCTACTGACAGTTACAATGTAACGACATAAAGATATACCTCAGATATTTTTACAATCAGCTGCACTGCGATTCTTAGGATCATGTTGCAGGCACATCTACACTCTGGTGTTGGTATGCAGTGTTGCTAGGAGCAGCACAGAGAAATTCCTCGCCTCTGGCAGAATGTGTAAACGGTCTTCTCACATGGTGACAAATTTAATTAATCGAATTCAGCCTCCTTTATGTAGCCACAATAAGGAAGATGAGGTATTTTGAATACCACAAATCAGGCGGTGTGGAAAAATGAACAATTGGAGAAAAACTGATTTTTTTATTTTTTTGTTTTGCAACTATTTCACCCTAAATCACTCTCACGTATCTCATAGAATGTTAACCCCCCCCCCAAAAAAAACAACTAAGTTGACACCAGGCTTCTGTAACTTTGGGAAAATAGGGACACAAAGTTAAACAGAAAAGAAGAATCACAAAGAGTAGAGGTAAAACTCTTTAGGTCAGTTAGAGGTGGATGCTGTCCTCTCAAATGTACTTTCCATTTGTCAGAGTATCAGTAAGACCCATGGGCTGAGAGGTTCATGCAGCCAGCAACTCTGAGCACTGTCACCCATTTCAGGCACCATTACGCTGCAGAATGTTCCAAACTTTGTAGCATATGCAATTTTCCACACTTAACCGGAGCGACGGGCGAAGCGGAAATAAACAAAACCCGAGTTTGCCGCCTCAAGACGGACTGCGTTACAAGAGAAGATGGCATAAGACTCCCCAGCTCCCTCATCAGCAAAGGATTTAACATGCATCATCATGTCTTTCAATAAACTGAGTAGGATTACTGTGAGGTAAAAGAAAGTTGTAATCTAATGCTAAATACTAACAGCCGGAACCACAATTAAATGCACTGTGCAAAATGAGACAAATGTAGTTTTTCTTTACTGTCAGCCACCTGAAAGAGAGAAAGTGCAGTTTGAATTAATGCCAAAGCATTATTAAAATTATCCCTGTTCAGCTAAATGCCAGTCCAAAATTGGTGGGAGTGTGTCATGGGCTAAAATAATGCTTTTTGAGGAAGAAGCCATTAATTCAATATAAAAACAGAATACGGTTGGCTGTTGTGGATCTAATTCACTGAGAATTGTCCTATTCTAATAAGTTATGTTAAAGTGTTTGTCCCACAGAGGTTTTATGGAAAATGTATTGTCTCAAATTTTTGTCAGTGAACTATTTTTAAGCTTCTCTGAACTTATGTCAATTGATTCTGCCTTTGAACTTAAAAAAAGGTGATGAAGATGAGGAGGACCAAATGGAGGAAGAGAAACGTGGCGAATGTCTTGGTACCATATAAACACCAGATGAGTTTCATTCATGGCAGAAAGAAAATATTCACGGTCCAGAGAAAATGAGAAAAATCACATCTTTATTTTGTGAGCAAAAACAGAAACTGGCAAAGCTAGAAAACACAAGGCACAAGTAAGACTCCGAATCAAATACCCAAGCTTTTTCTAAACTTGTCCAACACTTATTCGTAACAAATCTGACTCGGCCCGTACTAAGTGGCTGTGTACCTTCTACTTCCAAAATAGTCCCATAGAACTACCTGCGGCACATGCTTAAGTGCCTTTTCTAACTCCAATAAATATCTTTAAAAAAGTTTGGTGTGCTACCAGGCACCCTCCATGATCCTGTTGAGGGTGTAGAGCTTATCCAGTGTTTCATGGATAGGACCAAAACTCCAACAGTGACCACTGTAAACATTCATCCGTTATCTATATCTACTTATGCTTGCAGAGTTGCATGCTACTATCAATGCAGGGAGAAATACGATTCTGTTAGTTTATTAAACATTAAGATAATACTTATTGTGTCTTTGAGTTGACGTCCCATTGTCCTGTCTTCTAGCATCGATGTTCATGTCATCATACAGTACTTCTCCTTTCTCTTAATAATGCATCGTGCATTCTTCTTGAATTTGCTGCCAAAGTCATCATGTCTTTAATGGAAGATGTTAATTAAGCTATTCATTCTTCTTAAAGTTTCCTTTTGGTTTTGCACAGGAAAGTTTCAACAAAACTATTTTAGTGGCATAAGCATGCAACTTGAAGAGAGAGACACATTTAAGTATTTTTGCTTTTATGGATTCAAACTGAGTTTACAGCTTCCGTCATTGTGACATTGATGACTTATTCAGAAACTCCGTAGGAGGAGGGATCCGTTTTAGCAAAGGCAGCAGCAGGACATCTCCACGTTTTGCCCCAATGAATTTTTCATATTAGGGGATTAGACATTAGAAAAGAAATGAAGGCAAAGTAAGAAAAACTGAATACAAAGACGCAAAATAAAAGAAAATACATGTAGCGTCTTTCACATAGTCAACAACAAAGATTATCTGTTTCCCTCCTATTTTGCTCTCGCTCTCCCAACACTCACCACTGAGTCATCCTCTCATGTACATTCAGCATTTGTCTCTCCGTTCTTCTCAGCCGATCTAACCTCCCCGTATAAATTCCTCCCACATCACCTCTTTGGGCCCCAGAGAAAATTGGAAACCTGTCCTTTCTGTTTTAAGATTAACTTTCAAAGTCACTCTTGCTGTAGACCTTTACTAAAATCAGACTGAAGTGACCAGTGAGAAAGTAATGACCTCCTTTACTTTTAGTTCCTGAAAAGAAAGAGCGTTTTGATGAAAAATACATATAAAATGTTTCAATACAAATATCAAACATGCAAGTCAATATTTGTTCACACTGTATAAAGTAATTTTTCCAGCAGAACCAGTTGTAACATTAGATATATATATATATATATATATATATATATATATATATATATATATATATATATATATATATATATATATATATATATATATATATATATATATATATATATATATATATATATATATATATATATATATATATATATATATACTATTGAGAGATCAATTTCTTACCCAATCTGGATAATTTATCTCTCATAGACAACAAAAAGTGAAAAGCTTTGATATTGTGCCAGAATATTTGTTTGTTTGGTTTTTTTTCAGTCCTTTTCTTCTTATCCGCTGGGAATAAATATGACAAGCATATTAATATTCGATGAACTTGTGATCCACCAAACACAAAATCAACAAACAAAGATCTACATAACAATTACATATTATAAACGTAGAACTGGTCAGCATTACAGCTGAGAGAAGATGTGACATTTCAAGGGCGAAGTGATTATCAGTCAGTAAAAACACAATATCAGATAACAGTCCGGAGTCGCAGACGCACTACTTTACAGCCACTGATCCAGTCTGGAATACACACTCAGCCAGCGATTACACATGCTCTATATTCACACAGATAAGAGGCACTTTTACACGAACAAAACCCAGAACACAAAAAGCTGCTGCACTGACCCACACTTAGCAGATAATTCCTCCCACATAATGTACATCTGCTTGATGACACAACACTGCATCTGCACATCCAGGGCAAGATCTAGAACATTTGTTTGATGTCGTGACTGATCTCAAAGTGTAACAGTGTTGCATCTGCTGGTGCGCTTTAAGAGGCAGAAGCCCCACCTACCAACTTTTTCGGTATCTGCTTGTGCTTTGTGCTTATGTGGCCTCAGCTGCTGTCTTTTGAAAGGTCTTTTTTTCCCTCACTGAAAGTAAAGACAACAATACACACACATACACACAGTGGAAGAGATAAAACTATGAAAAAGGCACATGAAATGACATTACTGAGAACAATACAGAGAGAAGGATAAAGTGTTCATGACTCCCATGTTGTATTCCAACACGGTTTTAATTAGTCCGTGGATTTTAAAGTCGAACAAGAGGACAATTCTTTTAATTGTCTCCTTGTTCAGATTTAAAATGTCATTTCTAATGGCGAGCATTACTGAGAAGCCGTGTGCCTGTGCAGAAAGCAGCCTTTCAAGCTGTTTAAGGCCTGCTGTAAAAGCCATAATGCAGCAATAATTACAGGAAATGACAGATGTGTCATTCAAAGAAACTTGGTGAATAGCGAGAAATTTCTCTGGAGGTGTTAGCCCTCCTTGGTTTTTCTCTAACCTAGTTTCCAGCTTCCTTGTAGGAAGTTGTTGCAAATATATTTATGCTAATGAAGCAGCCTTGTTAACCAAAGTTTTTCAAGCTTGACCAGAAGAGTGTATGCAAACACCAAACCTCTTTGGGTGACTGACCTATAATTTCATAAATGTTGCCCTTTTGAGGGAATAATTGGTCAGTTCTGAATGAAAGGTTATGATTTGGACATAAAAAGAGTGTTTTGAATAAAAAGGTACAAAAAACAATGCTTATGCATGGCTTCACCTTTAGATTTGCAGCTAATACCAAGGAAATGTGTGAGTCACTTACCTGTGATGTGCCCCCATTTCCTTTGTTGGCTAATGTCATTACAGACTCACTGTATGTATTTACCCTTTAGTTCCCTTAATCCTTTCAGCTGGATTTGCGATGAATGCTAAACAGGATTGCTGTGAGAATACTTCTAATCCTGTTTTGAACACAAAACACAAATCACTTCTGAAGGAGACAACCGTGGATGATGCTTTGTTTTGTATTTCTAAATACTGGAAACTGCTAATTTAAAAAAAAAAAAAAAGTTGAAAAATAAAAATGAAACAAATCTGAAGTTTGCTACTTTTAGGTTGTTCTATATTTTCATTCAATGAATACCAAATCATTTCGGACTGCGAGGCAAGAGATTGTGATCAATATCAGATAAACTCACATTTGATTAATTGTATCTATCGGTGCCTCTAAATGAATATCATAGAAATGCTAATTACATGTTGCTAATTTGAACATTTCTTTTGAATTAATTTTAAAGTGTAACTAAACCCCTGTGAAAGCATCACCCCAACACTGGCAAATTTTGAAAAAGTCCACCAAAGTGGGCGGAGCCAAGAAACATCCAAATGAAGATCATAAATTACCTTTAGTTGGGTCTTTGTGTAGTTGTTCATCTATTGCTTCTATTATTGATTTTTTTTTTTTTGAGTTATGATTTGATGATATTTATTCACTCCACGTGGAGTTTACAATATTGCACCTTGACAGAACTCTAAAGCCCCACTAATCATACAGCAGAGCTGAAAAACACCAACTTAATAAAGTTATACTTGCTTATTTATTTCAACAAAGTGAATAAAATCTTTTGGCAAACTGATTTTGCTTCAAGTTGTCTGCAAGCCATAAAAACGTCAATATATGCTTAAACTATTTTACTATTTTGGTAAGAAATTTATATATTTCATGCGTGTAGCCTTTTTTTTTAAACTGAATTCCTGAAAATGAAATTTTTGATGATATTCTGAATAACAGAGCTACACCTGTATGGATGAGGCCTGTCCCTACTGTGCTTAAAAGGTAAATGATATGCCCACTGTAACCCAGGGTAAAAACTGCCCTTAATCCCGCCTTTGGTGCTCCATTGGTTAGAGTGACACAGTGCATTCAGCCAATCACTGCATCTTGAGTGATTAATCAGGCCTGCTCCAGCTTTTCCAGTCAGGTGTGAGGGGGAGAGCTGGAGACAAAGGAGCCACAGATCTGAACATCCAGTGAGCTTGGAGCCATGACGTTGTCATGCACTGAACTATATATGGAATTGGCCAGGTGATCCCTTTTTAGGGTTAAAGCATGGCGAGCTTCTGACAACTGACTGGAGCCAGGAGAACCTGAAATTCACTCCATACTGGTCTGGTAGGAGTCCGATGGTCCATAACATTTCCCCCTCCATCTCACTACATAAACACACAATCCATTATTCATCGCTTCTCTGGTGGAAACAATTTGCACTTGGACATTTTTCATCTCAAATAACCATGGACTTTTAAATGTGTGTCAGTCAGACAATGTGCTGACCAGTGGGGAAAGTTGGGACTCTTTGTGCACATCTATATAGAAGATCTACTGCAGTACTATAAATATATATATTTATATATATATATAGTATTTATTTATTTTTTGGTTTCCATGTATGTTTGTGTCTTGTGGTGTTCACTTAATTTGTCTTCTTTAAAGTACATAATATTGAAAGCAGTTATTCTTTTGTATTGTTTTATTGATTACTGACAACAGCTCCAGTAGATGAACCTCGTCTTCTGGTATTATATGCCATCTAGTCCCTTAACTACATTAAGTAGTGCTACACCACCAAGACATCTTGTTCCCTATTACCAACTCAGACAGATCAAGCTGCCCTCTGAGCACACGGCTCCATACACTTTCTCTGCTTAGAGTGTGAGCCTCATATATGTCTGTGTGTGTATGAAGGAACGTTCAGGCATTTTTTACAGCAGACATAAGATATGTATGAATTGTTAGAATGCCAATCCCACATCTTCGCGGGAAATTTCTATGGCATGATGGCATAAAATGCTAAAGTTTCATGGTGTAGAAGCAAACTTGCAGTAGAAGTTAGGGAGGGTGAGCTTTCTTGTATGTTTCACATAACTGGATAAAATCCCTTACAGCCTCAGGCATTACTTTGAAGAAGTGAAGAGGAAACCATGGCATTTTAAAACAATAGTATATTATTATTAGTTATTCTCCAACTATGTTTTTTTAATAATTGACAATCCTTGTAGAACAGTGTATGTAATTTAGATTTTTAGAGACTTGTGAACGCGTATATTATACCACAGGTTTCTGTTGAAGTTTTACATTTTACTGGAGCACTAACATTTAGCCATGAGATATGTAAATGGCAGTCTGACGCTATGAAGCTTACCAAAAATAGCACTAACTCTACTTCCATTGTTTGCCATTGCCATGCTACATCTTCAGGTTACTATTTTTAAAACGGCACAGAAAATTGACATCATCGTTCACAACTTCTCCTTCTGTTCACTGATTGACCCGGTCAAAATTCAGCTACAGAAATCAAATTCAGTTACATTGAAGAGACAGGAGAATCAAACAGGAATTGCATAAGAAGGCAACGAGAAGGCTAGACTGGAATAGAAATTCCCTCGTGTAGCTAGAAATACTTTTTTCCTTTCTGTTAGCTAATTTTAATTTTGTTCTTTGCATATAGGTATTTAATTGTGTAATATTTTTGTTCTTAGCGTCTTTTCTATTTGGTTGTTTGCAGCTATGAACTTTTGTCTCTTGCTTGCAGCTACAGTAACGGCAAATTCCCAGTAAAGGAACAAATGAGGCTTTCTGCCATTCGATTCTAAAACAGTAGAGGCAACGCTCTTTGTTTACAGCTTCAGCAGGAGCAAAGAAAAGAGATGCATTAATAAACAAATGTTTTCTAGCTACAGAACAACACACTATATGTTTTCTGCTTATTTATTTATTTTGGTAGTTACTTTTGTTTTCATTCACCTGTTTTGAAGCTAGTCTTCCACTTATTATACTCATTTTGCCTCTTTCACAAGATTTCTGTCTCCTAAGAACCAATTGCACTTTGTTACTTTAGTGTTGTGTGACTTCCTGTGTGCGTTTTATTTATTTTTTGAATACAACAGAAAGAACAGCAAATAGAGCACACCCTAGGCTACACTTATCCCAGCTTCCTGGGCACTCAAATTGAATGAAGCCCCTTTATAACTAAAGTGGGAGTTGTTTTTTTTATATTTTATAAGCATAGCACTTCTCAAGCTTCCTGGAGAGTAAAAAAGATTTATTGTTGACCAAAAAAGTGTTAAACCAGAGGTTGAAAGAAAAGCGACGATGTGAGATAGCACAGAGAAAACTTTTAGTTGTTCAGACTTCTCCAAAATCATTACACAATGCCACAAATTGGCACAGGGCCTTGATGACAAACTGTTACCTGAATAATGGTTGACCCAAGATCGCAAGGGACCAAAATGGGGGGAATATGCTTGTTTGGATGTGTACCAGTCAAAAGATGAACAGCAGCATTTTTCACCGTCTGAAAATGGGCGATGAAGAACCCACTGATCCTCGCAAAAAGGCCAATACAGTAATCCAGCCTAGTCGTCACAAAGACATAGATTATTGTTTCAAAGCCTTGAAAGAATATATATATATATGTTTGTTTGTTTTTTGCCAGCTCCCCAATGAAACCTTGATTAACAACTGGATTTATCCGGCAGTCAAGCTTGAGATCAATTTTACCCCAAAATTTGTGAACTTTGGCTCGAAGAACTGGACTTAGAAACCCAAACCTTCAGAGGGCCGTAGAGGGAACCAACAGAAACCCCTCACCTGACGTCTTTATGGCCATCCAGGCTTTTATATCACAAAGATATAAAAGGTTTGACCAAGTACAGATCTGTCTTTTTAAGAGGGACATCTCTGTCTGCGTAACAGTGGAAGGAAATACAATTCTTTCCAACTGTAGAAGCAAAATCAAATTAAGGCAGATCCTGAAGGTTTGGGGGCCCTAGGGTTAGTTTAGGTTACCTTCCCTTCTGTGGGGCCTTTGGTTCAAGGCATGTGTTTGCAACATCTGATGTTTTTTTATAGTTTAAAAACTGCTTGTATTTACTAGATGCCTGTGTCCTCCAGACTTCATTGAAATCCTTGAAATTGTCTTTAGAACTTATTTTGGAAATATTTTTTTCCAGCCCATGTAAAAAAGAAAAAAAAAAACAAAAAAAAAAAACAGTTTAAATTTATATAAACGCCAAAGAATCATCTGAATAGAACCAAGCATTCTGCTGAAAATATTTTCATCAAGATCTATGACATAATCTTGATCCCCAGATGACTCTGGTGTTGACTTGAATTGTCCAGGTTTAGTGTTGTCCAAAAAATGGGAAAACTTTTAAACCAAAATAGGACGATCTGTTTTATATGGACATTGCATTAATTAGCACAGACATGCCACTGGAGGTCTTAACAAGAGGGCACATTTTGAGCTGGTGATCTACAAGGCCAATTCTCAATTGGAGCTGGACATTAAACATGCTCTTAAACTGCTGGCAATAAAATGTGAGGCTCAAGGATTGGAAAGATGAATCCTTCCTGTACGGCATATTCCTTGACCTCAATTGCTGTAAATTACTGCATTTGGAAACTGTCTGGACAGAGAGGAGAGACCCGAAAGTATTTTTGTTTTCTCATAATAGGAAATTTTAGAAAAAAAACAAAATGGCAGTCACACAAAAAAATAAATAGTAAATGTGCTAAATAGATTAATTTTTTGCTCACTTTTGTCTGAACATAAAAAAATACAAACTGAGAGATGTCTGAAATTGCTTTTTTGATTTTTTATTTATTTTTTTGTCTTCCCTTGCCAACAGCAATTTTGAATACATCTCTATTACCTGAAATCTTAACATTCATCCATCCATCCATTTTCTGTTCACCCTTGTCCCTAAAGGGGTTGGGAGGGTTGCTGGTTCCTCTCCAGCTACGTTCCTGGCGAGAGGCGGGGTTCACCCTGGACAGGTTGCCAGTCTGTTGCAGGGCAACACAGAGACATACAGGACACACAACCATCCACACACATGCAAACTCCATGCAGAAAGACCCCGGGCTGGGAATCGAACCCAGGACCTTCTTGCTGCAAGGCAACCGCTCTACCAACTGCGCCACTGTGCAGCCTGGAAATCTTAACATGGCATTTTAATTTACTTGTCGCTTAGCATCTGTTCTTTACTGAGAAATAATTTATTTCCCATGTTGATCTGGAAAAATTGATAAGCTGCTACACTTATTATTATATAAGTTTAAACCTATTATTTTTTGCTGGTTGTAATTGTTAAAAAAAACAAAAAAAGGAGTTGGAAAACAATCAGCACATCCAAGACCAGGACTTAGTGTTGTCTCTATAAACTATCGACAATGTCATTGAAAGTCTTAGTGGCTTGCATTTTTAGGAAAAAAAGAGAGAAAGACGCCCTCCAGGTTTTATTATTATTATTTTTTATCTCGTAGAGACTGTGCAGCAAATAAAAGTTGAATGTTTTTGCAGCCATTTTGGATTTTAAATCTAAACCTGCCTGGGGTATAAATAGTGATTAGCTAGACTGAACAATGATTATAGATCAAACATCCCCTTTTCTACTTGTCCTTGCTCCCATACTTTTCTTGCATTAAACTGCACTACTTTGAGGAATATCACTACCTCCCATGGTGAAGAGGGGCTGCCAGTGTCAGTTTCCCTGTACTAAACTGACATGCTACCCACACACACGTGTGCATCCCCACACTCAGAGATAGTCAGACACTTAACCACCCACATACTGTAGCCTGTGACTGTATGAGGACGACAAAAGAAACTGATTCTCAGGGTTGCTGCATTGTCAGCTTCTACAATAGACTTGATGAAACCGAGACTGTGTGAGCCTCACCTACACACAGAGATACTCGCCAAGTCCTGCACAATAGTCCTGATGAGTTGATAACAATCGTAATTGACCCGCAGGTTGGGGTAGCAATGACATAGATGCGTTATGAAATGACAGCACGGTTAAGTGAGGAGCGAGACAGAGAGAGGAAGTCCAAGAATGAGAGGAGTTTGGAGGCAGATAACGAAGGAAGAGTTGCTGAAATCCAGATACCCTCGTGCATGGGAGGGAATCAGGAGAAGAACGTGTCGAAGGGAAATGAGACGAGGGAGATTTGACAGTGAAGTCAAACACAGGCTACATGAGAACAATGTGAGTAACTGCAAGAAAGAGGTAGATTATATGAAAATGTGCACAGAAGTGAGAGAAAGAAAGCAAGACAGAAACAAGACAAGAGGAGAAGAGGGTACAAGACAGCTTTTATTGCACAACATGTGCTGTGAACAGATGGTGCTGAATAATGTATAAAGTCTTTTACACTGTCCTCGCGTTTTTGCACTGGAGTAAGAAATTAACCCATATCAAGAAAAAAATATTTAGCTGGGTTTCCATCTCTTCTGGGTTTTTTTTTAAACATTAATGCGACAGAACATAGAGGTGCATTTCTACTTTAATATAGTCGCACTGAAACACTTTGAGATTAATGCTAAAGAACAACAACCTCCAGCATCACCTTAAGCCCTTTAATAAACCAGATTTCTGTTTTCATTGCTTCATGTACTTTGATGAAACTCCCATTCAGAGATGCTCCCCTTAATAACGCAGTGAAAGAATGTCAGTGCAATCATAAAGCAGAAAAAATGAGAACATAATACACTTAGGTTACCTACAGTAATACCTCAGTGTAATACTGTCAAAGTAGTTTGTAACATATTTATTTAATTCTCCCAATTTGCTAGACTGGAATTGGAAACTGAATCAGTCAACTCTATCTTAGAGTTAAAAAAAATCAGACCTTTGTTTACAGTAATTTTCTTTATCACTCCGACGTTGTGAAGTAGCTACGCTAGCTTGTTTCAAGATGCTCCCATTGGATACATTGGTGGGTTAGTGACAAATAACACTGAACTCCTAAAATGCTGTTTTCGAGGAAGCAAGTTTCAACACTGAAAGGTTAAAGATCATCAAATATATAATAATATAACACAAAAAAACCTCTTTATTGATTATAAAATAATTATATTTCTTTGATTAATTTCACCACTGACACCAGGAATGACCACTGTGGCGTTTTCACATAGGGTCAGATTGGTTTGGATAACTTTTCTTTCTCTTAATAAATTAAATCACCATCAGCAACATCAACAGTGTAACTACTTGGATGATCTTTGTAAGGAATAAATGACAGTATACATAAAACAAAATTTAAAAAATCAATAATTCCTCTTTTCTGGATGATATCCATGATTCAAAACCTACTTAAAATGTTTTATGTCAAACTGTAACATGTAAAATGTTGTGTTAGCAGCTGTGTGGAAGTTGGTTAGAACTGTTTGGATGGGTCGATACAGAATCCCTGGAAAAAAACCTCCCCAAAAAATAACTTTTAAAATCTGCATCGATTCCATGGGAGGTTTTCGATGGGGCCCAACAGGGACCAGTGTCTCGGTAGAACTGAGCACCCATGTAAAAACGCTGGTCCCACCCTGATCCCCTTGTACATTTGGTCTGAACCTGCCACTGATCTATGCCTTTCAATTTCCTCCTTAAATTTTAGGAAAAAATATCCCAAAGCATTCCTGAGCTGCTACTAAACCGTCTAATTTAAAAAAATTTTCCAAAAAGGCTGCTGCAAAATGTAAATTTAGAAAAAAAATCTGGATGCAAGGCAGAAGTGAAAAGGACTGAGTTGACATTTCCTTCACACCCAAATGAGTTTGTTGCCTTGGTGCTGATTTTTGCTCACCTCCTTTTCATTCGGCAGACTTGGAGCAGCCCACCTCTCCTGCTGCCAGTTGTACTGGCCTGCTGGGCTGACAGCACATAAGAGGTTCTGCCAAAGCTGGGAACGTACCAGTCCTCAGGCCAAGTATACACATGCTAGTTGGGCAATTTTCATATAAATATAGTGTGAAAACAGACGGAGAAATAGAGAGATTGAGGTAAAGACAAATAAATATAAAGAGAAGACGACAGCAGGGAGAGCAAATGTCAAAAGACCCTCAGAGTCCTTTTTTTCCCCTTCAGCAAATTAAATAAAATATAGTCTTTGGAAATGATCATCTGTTTCTTTCCAACTCACAACTCTTCATCTCTGGCCTGTAAACAACACTGTTAATGAGACACAATCTCTTACACACAACCACAACAAACATAAGTCCTCTGCCATGCCAGCTTCCACCTCTCTCACACACACACACACACGCGCACACACACACTAAGGCACACACTCTACACAAATGTAATGAGAACTCGCTGTTTACTCTTTGAAGACTGATGGTGTTATTAAGTCTGGATGTGTCTCGCTCTGTGAGATAAGTTTATTTGGCGGTGTGCTTACATGATGAGCATTTGATTGAGATTCTCGCATCTCCCAGACATCAGTCGCAATCTAAATAAATAAATAAATAGAGGCAGAGAAACAAACGATGATCCGGAAAGCAGGAAAATTATGCATGTGATGCAACGGAGATTTTGAACTCCTGCAGTATTTTTATTTTTTTCCACTGTAACGTAAACCCGTTTCTTTTGATAAACTACCTCAGTTTTGGATCAAATAAAAGTGTGAAATTACTTTAGTAAAACTTAGTGAAAAAACTGCCGCTCTGACAAAAAAAAAAAAAACAGTTTTGATATTGGCTTCCAGGAATCTGTGGATTGTTTATGTGTTGAAAGTAAGCGCTGACATAAACAATATGTTTGACTATTATTCAGACAAAAGTTATACCAGAACAAAACCAGGCTTATCGCAAAGAAAATCTTCTTAGCCAATTGTTGTTTGAGATTCCACATTAGGACCGTTTCCTTTTATTTGTTCATATTGATGCTGAGTCAACATAACAACCACTAAAGATGCATCATTAGTCAGTTTAGACAAACTCTGTTCTTCGCAACTGTTTTCCATATAAAAGGTTCAAAAACTCCAAAGCCTGTCCAAATTACGCTGGCTGGATCAGTTAGAGAAAGACGGTTTTTAAATTGATGGGTCCAAACAAATGGGGTGTTAGATGGAAGATGACAAGGTGCTACAAGAGTACCGTAGGCTTAATACAGTCAGGAGACTATTGAGAAAATCATCATTTCTGGAACAGATGAGTTAAAAAGTCTGAATAGGCTTAACGGCACAATACAGGCAGTAATTAGACCAACAAAATAGATTTCAATAGGACTAAATTTTGTGTACGACTGCATCGAAGCGCCAATCCCTGGAGTTCAGCTACCAGATTTTATCTCATGGAAGTTTTGTGAATTACAGATTGGAGCTGCTGTCATATATTTTACTATGAAAGGATGTGCTCAATTATTAGCAAGTGTTGTTTGTGGATTCAAGGCCGTTAATGGGTTAATAATTAATAATTTAATTTGTATATATTCAATTAGTTCATACTATATTTTATCTAACGTTCTAAAAAGCTTGGCAGAGGAAAACAGTTTGCTCCCCTGTCTTATTTTTGAACTCGTCCTACACGCCCCCACTGTGAGCATTCTGGTTAAAAAAACAAAAAAAACAACAACTCATCCTCAGATGTGCTGAGTTTGCTTTAATTGCAGCTGCTGATGACACAATTAAAAGTTGTGGATGAACAAAATAATGGAAGCAGTAAGAAACGTCAGGAGCATAAGCCGTCCCTATACTCAACAGCAGGATAAGTCCTAATTAACAGGAAGGAAGTAAATGATGAACAGTGTGGCGGATTGTGTTAAAGATAAACTTGTTTCACCATTCTGATCAGGATGGTAGACTCTCACACACACACAGTTACAAAGCAATTATATGAGTGTACAGTGTGTGTGTGTGTGTGATAATAACTTCAGCAGTGCTCTACCGGATTCATGATATTTTTTTTTTTAGGATGATTGCTCGTGTCATCAGAATGACAACTGAAACCTTTCATTTGCATTCCATACTTTTATTGAGCCACTTATTGCAACGTAGTTGTTCATGTCAATTTAAATATTTTGTGGCTTCCTGAAAAAGGTAGGAAGCTAAAAGCAACTACTAGACTTTTCGTAGGACAAAAAAAGAGAAAACTTGTTAACACTAAAGGCTTTTAACACAGCATGGCCCAATCATACATTAGACATGGTGATATGTCATGATGTTATATGGATTACTGTTTAGAAAAAGCAATTTTGAACCCAATTGATGACTTCAAAATGCAAGATGTTGAAGTGAAGCTCATTTAGCGACATCGGTGTGTCAAAATTTAAACCCGCATTTATAATTCTCTCCCTATGAGTCTTAGAGAAAATCCACAATATGTCCAAACTTGTTCTTTTTAGTCCTGTTCAAACTGTTCCCTTTTTTAAAAATTCCTGAAATTGTACATTGCGTTGTGCAATTAAAATTCTCCCAAACGCATCATTAAAGCAAAAAGCCCAATCGGTGAGACAGGAGGGAAGAAAGTCAAAGCCGCGTAGGATTTGACAGAGATGAAGAAGAAACCATAATTGGACAAACACAACTTTCCATTTCTCTGCCAGGTCAGAATGAAACGTGGAGCACCGCCAGTGCCAAAATCCTGCCAGCAGGTAATAAGAGTAGCAAGAGATGTCTGCCTTCCTCCGCCTCCATCCATCCTCCCATCTAAGTCTGCCAAGGCTGGGTGGTGAAGGGCTTTTTATCTCATTGTAAGTCATTATTACATGTCACTCTGTAGCCTTGTAAGGCAAGGCAGCTGCATTCCTGAAAAGGGATTGCGATATAAAAGTGTGACGTTGGCTACCTGAGCACGTGCAATTCAAAACCCTGCACATGTCTGGAAGTAAATCCATTTAGAGTGGAGGGAAGTTATCAATCCGACAGGCTGAAAACTCTTTTCGTGTAGTTGCAAATCACAAACAACCAGTGCATGTGAGACGCAATGGCTGTAAATCTGAAATGCTGAGTGGGGGTGGAGGGGAGAAACAGCTGCAGAGGAAACTGACTGTATTTCACAGCCAATCATGCAAACAACACTGCCTACACTTCTTTTTCGCCCGCTCTGAACACTTCACCCTATAAGCCTATTGGCCACTCTGCTGACATTACAACCAAACGCCTCCCAGCCTCCAAAAAACCAGACAGACATATATAGTTCAGTAGAGTAGAAAAGATGAGCAAAACGCTACTGACCACATTTCAAACTTTGTCTAATGAACCCATTTCAACACACCCAGATGCATTTAAATGTTTAATTCCACTCATTTTGCTGCATTGTTTATTCCACTGGAAACACTTCTTCAAAACAAAACAACAACAACAAAAAAAAAAAAAACCAGCTCTGTTGTGAGCTTCCATTATTTATTTTTTGAGCTTTAACTACTTTGGGAGTTTAATTTTCTCTGAGTCCCCACAGACTGTGTTGACATTTCGTAAGAGGGATTCGGAAACTCAATTCACAAGAATCACATTAAACATTGCACCGAACAGAAATGTCTCTTGACGTCTCTGCAGAATAAATATTGAATTTCCATGCCTCATTTTTTTTTCTCTGAAAACAGTGCCTGGTACCTTTTTGTTTTTCTTCCAAAAGTAAAAAATGACTAATGCTGCAAAGTACCTCTGCACAGGTCACCAGGATGGTGACAAAGCAGCACAGGGCCAAGGAAGGACCAGTTTTCTTTCCAAGATGCTGGAGGCTCAGGACTCTGTTAGACTTGTGCTTCCATGTTGCATGGAAGATTGGGACAACAGCTGCAAAGTGCCAGTCTAAAGGTTTAAAAAGTAGGCTCAGAAAGGTTGCCCAACACCGGATTAAAGGGCTTTTATCCTGGCTGCAGAAAAATGGAATAGATCTCATCTACGAAATTTGGCTGTAGATATTTTTCATGGGTCTGGAGAACTCCTTTTATCTTGTCTCTCATGGTATTTTGTGGTGAGTTCTGCAGAAGTTTGGGGTTCCTGGGCTGCTTACCTGATTCTCGTGCACTCAAAGCGTAAAGAGACCTGCGTGGTCTGGCTAAACTGCCAAAGTTATTTGTCATTGTCAGAGTTTTATGTAAAAGTACCGCCTCATTTTGTTTCCAACCTCATATCGTCTGCTCCTTCTTGTCACAATCCCACTGGCAGAACCTTTGGCCTCCTCTTCATTCAAACCTGTTGTGCGATTGGTCAGAAAGTCATGTGTGCTTGTTCATGAGAAAAACTCCTCCGTGTGTTTCTTTCGTCGCATTGATTAATGCGAAATTGTGAAATAATCCATGTTCACAAGCTAGTCCAGACCTGATCAGTGCAGTTCAAACGGTTTCTGAACATTTAGTGTCAGGAAAGAGAGACAAAAGGAAAACATAAGATAAAATAATAATCATTGACTGCCTCAAAGTGTCTAAACCAGCCGTAAAATTCGACAGATAAGGTCTTCATTAAATTTATTGGATATTATATTATTGCTTAGACAGACAGTAAATTTTTTGGAAGGGATTCCACTCACTGCAGCGACAGGTGATGCCGTTCCTGAGGCAGTATTGGAACAACAGCTGAGAGTTTAATATGCGGTTCTAATTTATAGGGTGTTTCTTGCATGTTTGAGTTTCAAAATAACTTAAGTGTTAGAAGAAAATTCACCTCATACATTCAATTTTCTATATTAAAATAGATCTAAAATGATAAAGTAGAACACGATAGTTACTTCGTTGTTCCAATTGGCACTTTTTGCTCGAACGGAGAACACATGACACCGGACCTTTACACAGACTTATAAAAACCCCACAACAAAGCAAAATATTACGTAGAGCACACAATCTCCATCTAAACACACTTAATTACAGACGATGTAAAGGGAGACACAGCAATAGCAACAACCTTTACATCTCACATCTGAATTTGCTAAGATTATCCAATTTCTGAAGTATAAATGTTTTTTATTAAACCAATAAATACCAACACTTTGTATTCTTTTTCAACACTTTAATAATGTCTTTGGTTTTATATATATATATATATTCAGACCAAATGTTTGGACACACTTTCTAATTGAATTCAATGAAAAGGTGTGTCCAAACTTTTGGACTGTACTGTGTGTAAATATATATATATATATATATATATATACAAAATATTATGTCAAGTATTGAATCTTAAAGACACTAGTCAGTTTTCTTTGTTGCAACTCAAGTCAAAGTCTCACACCACCATCACTGGCTGGTATGGATAAATTTGCATTAAAAGAGGCTTCATGGTGAAGCTGACAGTAGGCAGGAAGTTACAGATTCATCTTCAACCCCATTGGGAACCTGCTTGGATCTTAACCTCGACTGATTAGAAACCTGAATTGTCCTTTCCTTGCAGCTTATTAGGGTCACAGAGAACAGTGTACCAGCATATGTAGCCGGATGAGCTTGGAGCTGTAGATGCCTGCAGCTCTGGAGATAAAATTGGTTAAGAACAAAAGATCACTGAGGTCATTCAATGTTGTGATAGTGCTTTGTTTGTTTATCATGATCTCCTTTGGTTTTCTTTCACTTTATGGAACAAAGGTTTTCTGCTTGCACTTTGAAATCCTACCAAGAAGTACAAAACAGACCAGCATACAGACCAGAGGTATGAGGCATTTAGAGTAGACGTTGTTGTCTTTTATTTTTTATTAAGCTATCTGAAGTGTTTTTCCTGTTTGATTAAATTATTAATTTTGCATTAACAGCTTGTGACAGAAGGCACAGACTTGCGAAATATTTTTTCCCCTTTTCTAATATAATTTTTTAAGAAAGCTATGAACTATAGACTTACAGTATTTGACAAATAGACATTCATTATTTTTGTTGGCTTTCTTGTGAGAGTCCTACTAGGTAAAGAAATTATATAAAGTTTTATCTCAAGCTGCAATAAAGTGCGTGAGGGCAAAAGTCCTTTAGATGAATAAGAGACAGAGTAGTTAAAGAGCACTGAAGCCTTCAACTTACAAATAAATCTCTACAAAAATGGAGCTAACAGTTTCAGTGAAAGCCATTAGTTTGAAATCAGTGGAAATCGTGTTCCTGGGGGTACTATATAATAATTCAATATGTCAGGTAGTGATAAGCAGGAAGCAGTGTGAGCACACCTATTAAAACGAATCCACAGCAGCAGAAAACATTCTGGGGAGAGCTGGACCGACTGTGTCACACACACACATTAAAACAATTGCTTTACAGTCATTTCTTCAGCAAATTATGCATGTTACTAATTCATGTCATTTCAAAGTTAGGGTTAAGAAGTATTTTCAGGTTGTTTTATTAATTTTTTTTACAAGTACTCCAAATTCCATTGGTTACATTTCTCCTATCAGTTTTTGTTAGCAAAAGCCCAAGAGAAGAGATGCAAAAATTTTAGTAAATAAATAAAATTTAAAATGTCCTCAGCTCAGATGGATTAAAAATAAGCAAAGTTGCAGCTTCTGTGAATTAACTAACTTTCCTGGCAATAAGGAATGGAGCAAGGGTTGGAAACGTCATTATTGTCACATATGAATGAAAATGAATAAGTTTCTTCATGCTAATAGTTTTTTTTAGCACAGTTCAGTGTATTACTAAAGAGGCTTAACTCCATCAAAAAATAGATATTGGGATAGCCTTATGTCCACAACTTATTCATTCTGCTGCATAAATGCTTGTGCTTGTTCATAATTAATTACTTCTAAGGAGGGACAAATGTGGGCTTTTACACATTTTCAAATGCAAACATAAATAGATGGCAAACGGTATCTTATTTGATGTTGGAAGCTAAATTTTATAACATTAATTTGACTACAAATGAATTTGCAGTGATTTAATTAGTATGTAGTCAAATTACTTGATTTTTTTTTGTGGGTTAATGTATAGACATCGCTTAGCCTCATGTTCGTAGAAAGCCATTATAAATGTATATTTGTTTGAACTAAAAATTATAGTTTAATTGTTGTTCAATTACAAGAGCAAGACCATCCAGAAACTACCATCCATCGGGAAGCTGCCAGGCCAAAACCAATGTTCATCAAAAAGAACAAGGGTTAGATGTTCCCAAGATTGCATAAAAACATTGACTACACAAATTGAAGTAGTCAGAAGAATTCCTTCCACTGAGGAACTCCTGCATTTAAACTTTCAGCAAGACCAAAGTGCTGCACAGACAATAAAGCTGCTAGTGTTATACAACTGTACAACAGTTGCTGTAAAATAAGTTTAGTTTTTTTTCCCCCCTTCTTTGGATAGAAAATCAACCCCACCCATCTTCTTCACAACTCCTCTTAGTGCTGGGCTTGCGCTTTGCGAGAACAGAGCACAGTGTTTCTTTCACTTGAGATGCATTAGATTTTCCACAGTTTCTGGTGGGGCTCTGATTCCAATCCAATCAGGTACCATGGGAAATTGAGTTCCGAGGTCAAGAGACAGAGAAGATTTTGGCAGATTTTTAGATTCATTAATAAATTCAAACTTTGGTCTCTGTGGAGTTTGTTTGGCAGAATAAGGCCATAGATGTGTATGTGTTATACTAACAGGCAGGGAAGGTGAAGTTATAAAGAGTATTGCCACTGCAGTGCAGCCACCAACAAATTTCAGCTTGCTCACTGCAGTATGCAGAAAGTGGTATTGATATAATAGACATTTATAGCAGAATGAAAAATTAACAGATTGTTAGAGTCTTTAAGGAATTTGCTCTTACCAGGCAAATGTCAAATTTTAAAAGCATGAATAAAACAATCTGCTTTTACATGGTTGTTTTCAAGCAGTAATTGCAGCTTCATAATAATGACCACACTCTCCAAATAAATGCTATATTAGAGAAATTGGGGTTGTTTCAGAGCATTAACATTTAATTTTTCTCATACGTCTTTTTTTCTCGTTGTTAAAATGAACAAAAACTCTTCCTGATTCTCAAAAGAATACATCTTGCTCTGTTCATTTAGATTTTTTACAGTCTCTTTCATTTATTCACTAAACTGAGCCCTACTGGGATACATTGGAACATGTTTTGTTCTTAGACATGACAAAAACCTTTTACTTGTAGATTTACATTTACTATTGCTGAGATTGCTCAAGGTTCCTCGCAGAACAATTTGGAAACTCGGTGTATGTAGTTTCTTGTTTAATTTTTCTAGAAGTAATGGCTCAACACAAAGCATGAGTCTTTGAGACCTTTCCAAATATTGTACTTCTTTTAATAAAGTAGGAGATAGAACTAATAAAGATGTGGCAGCTTTGCCACTTTCTCAAGATTGAATTTGCTGTTGAGTTGCATGACCGACTGCGTTATCACTTTGAAGCAAGACATAACGTTCAGACGTCCTGACGTGCAAAATATTAAAGAAGATTTCTAATGGCTGCCTTTCTAATTTCTAATTTCTAATCGCTGATTTCTAATGGCTGCGTAGACAAAATGAACCAGCAGTGCAGAACCATCGCCATCTTAAACTGTTTCTTCTTTAGAACTTAAATCAGGAGGAATATTTGGGATGTTTGACTACTTGGAGATGACCAAAACACACACACACACACACACACGCCCACGTCCACGCACACACACACACACACACACATGCACACGCCCCCACACACACACACACACACATTACTATATCAGTACCACTTAAATAGATTTTCTGCATATTTTTAAAGAGGAAATGGTATAAAACATGTCACTATCTCCAGTCCACTAAAAGCGCCAAAGTTTTTTCTAATGGGCCAAACTGCTTTTGCTTTCTTTTGTGTTTCATGAAAGCTCACTTTTAGTGGGTTGTGTGTTCAATCAAGGTTCTAGCAACTGCATGAATATTTACTTCACTGAATAAAGCAATGGTTCCTAACAGAGCATTATCTAATCAGCTCGCTAATGAGACGCTGAAAGAATCCTGAGTCCTGCTTGAAGGTCATCGCACATCTCTCTGACCATTCAGTTTCTTTACTCTGAGCTCAGAATGTGCCAGTGTTCATTGGTTTGCTGTAGTGCTGTTAAGAACGGTTATTTCATTTCTTTTTTTTTCTAAATTGAGCGGCAGACTAGGCTCACGATCACGGGACTCCACTGTCTCTATTAATCGTTTTTCCTCTACCTTAACTCATCTTTCCCACCTGTTTTCTCACCTTCAGGTTTCCATTATCATGTTGTCTTTGGTCTCTATTTCATATTTTTCATTTTCATATTCTCTCCATCTCTGTCATTTCACCCTCTCTTTGTGGTTCTGTCTTTCTCTTTCTATCTGCCTTAAAAGAACTGTTTGCTGACAGATGTGAGTGCAGAATAGCTTCTGACAAACCTGGGCGTCCTCCTCATCCGTCATCCTGGACGCCTGAGTATCTAACTGTAAAAGAAATCCATAGAGGTCCAGCTGGGTCAATACAAGGAAAATTATTTCTTTGAAATAAAACCCTTTTTGTTGACGAGCTCTTTTTGGACGAGCAAAAGTACAATCATGTAACCCTGATGTATTATGCAAAGCCTGGCACATAAAGACTTTCCCCAAATCATGCAGGACTTGAATGTGTCCCACCGCGTGCCCTCAATATTCAAAAGTCCTGATAGTCACTCTTGTCGCACTGTATGATGGAAGATGGCAGAATATGTTTTGTGGTGGCAGCAGTTATTGATGTTATATTCCTATTATTAGAGTCAGACTGTAAAAAAAATGGGAGGGTATTCAAGGATCAATAATCCCCATTGTGACTTTATTATAAACAAAAACAAATAAATGGTATCCTAAAAGGATAGTATACTAAACACGATAAAAATAAAGCTGGGAAACGCATAAGAACAGTAGACGGTTAAAATATAGAAAATGCTACCAAACCTGCTTGACCCCTTATTCCCTCTAAACCTAATTACTGGTTGTGTCTCCCTTGGCAGCAGCAATTGCCATTAAGCGATTGCTGTAACTGACTGTGAGACTTTTAGATCTAAAATTTTAGTGCACTCTTGTTCATTTCAGGGAATTTCAGTCAAAACACTAAATAAATTGCTTTATTTATATATGCATTTTGTAACCTTGAAGCAGATCTAACCTCTACAGCTAAACATCTGAATTGTGTGAAAACTGCATTCATTTCTGAACAGCTGTGTAGTTCAGAGAATGTATTTCAAATTTAGCTTCTGTGCTGGACTGCCTGGTGATTGTTAAAATAGGTTCATCATTTTTACCTGCATCCTTTTGGCTTGATCCAACAATCAAGCTGAAAAGGAACCATATTATGTAGTCTGAGTTTAACATCTGGTGTGATTTAAGGGCTGTGGTGTGGCTCGTGTCCATACTAATCTGTACTCTCTCAGTTCTAATGAGGAAAATAACAGTCAAGTGTTAATTACTCCTCTGCCAGTTGGCAGAATCCTGGAAGGGCTCACAAGACCTTTGGGACCTTCAGCTCTCATTGTGAAACCTTTGTGGCTGTTGTACTTCAAGCTGTGAGAGGTTAACAGCTCTGGGACTAAGGTCCACTGGTTCAGTCAGGCTCTCATTACTCTGTGAAGGACCAGAGAAACTGAGTGGATGAACTACATATTCTCAGTGCACTAAAAGAGGGTCACCTATTCTTCTACAGGCTTATAATCAAAACCCATTTTGTACTCCCACTAAATTACACTGCGTCGCTCTGACAACTACTTTCATGTTGTTTGGTATTCATGGTTGAGTACGTGGGTTTGGTCTTGTGTTGGAAGCATACGTATTCTTCATTTAGGACACATGGGAAGTCACAGCCGCTCCTCCAATAGGTTTGTTTCCTTGATTTTTCAGCACTCTGCTATCACCATGCCCTCATCGGCTTTGAATCCTGACAAGAATATAGATGCAACTTCATTTCCCCTGAGCCATTTTAACATTGTGCAAGCTGTGAGCCACCACCTCCTCAATATACATATTTAAATCCTAATAGCTGAGCATGATAGAAAGTTTAATAAGGGAATGCATTCAAATCAATATCTTTATATGTTGCAAACAAAAGTCCTATATTTTATTATATTATTTCTGCATACGTGACCTGCATTGTGATTCACAGACACATTTGTAAAGGCCAATTTAAGAGCCAAACAAATGTA
This sequence comes from Gambusia affinis, assembly GCF_019740435.1. Lineage (NCBI taxonomy): Eukaryota > Metazoa > Chordata > Actinopteri > Cyprinodontiformes > Poeciliidae > Gambusia > Gambusia affinis. The sequence goes on from NC_057890.1 coordinate 7,854,598, forward strand.
ATAAATGCATAATAGATAAACAATTCGCAATTAATTTTTTAAAAATTGTTTTTCAAAGCAATCAAGTAATTTTGAAACACATTTTTCTAAAACAGAGATTTGTGAGTCCCAACCTCAAATCTGGATATGCACTTCTCTACATGAATGTAATGCTCCTTATGGCTGTAAACAAAGAATAGATACGTTTCTTAACGATAAAAAGATGCTAAATATGGAAAATTAGTTTTCCAAATCTACTAATCTTAGTCTCTATCTTGGAAATATATATATATTTTTTCCCTCCAGGATTATGAAACAATCAAAAGATTTGTTTTGGGAGCAAACCAAAACTGAGGAAAGAGGACATAACACAGGTAATGCTATGAGCTTTGCCAGAAAGCATAAACAGGCTAATGTGAGCCTAACATTGATCAAATTCTTTCTCCAATACTCAGCAATATAATTTGTATCTCTATGTCCGAACTAACTGAAGAAAAAACTTAGTGAAGTTGCTATCTAAATATTAGAATGTCCCTCTTGTTCACCACAAACCACTGGCATGAAATGACTTTAGTCTTTAGGTCTTAAGATTTGGGTGTTTTCTCTGTAATAACTGCTTGTTCTTATTGAACAGCTCTCAATTAAGTGGTTTTGTTTGAATGGGCATCATGTGGCCACAGGGGGACAATGCTTTAAAATGAACATTGAACACTAAAAGACTGAAACCCAGTAATTTGAAATGGGGAAAAATTGTCAACTGGTTTTGATTTGGCAACTATACCGTTACTTAGTTTGTGCATCTTGATTACATACTTTAGATTTTACTCTGATTTAATGAACTTGACCTGTTGCAGAGGGAGAAAATGCACTCTGTCGCTGATTTCATCCCAAAGTCATCTTCAAACTTTTTAAAAGATGTGGTAACTATGACAACACAATTTCATATTGTCATTTATATGAAGCTAATTTGCATTCGGTAAATAATTTAACGTGAAGGTTATTTGTCCCTAATAATGGTGTAATGATGTTATTATTTTCTCCTGGGGAAAATCAGATTGCTTTGTTTAGTTTGCATGTTCATTAATAGGCAGCACTGACATCATGCTCATTAGCACAAATGAGATCCTCCTGCTGTGTGTGTCCTGGATCCTACAGCCGGGGTGTGTCATTGTCTTTTTGTCCAAGGCAGCCAGGTGCTCCAGCGAAATTAGCAGCGTTTGAATTAATAGAAGCATTGATGAAAATTTAAATAATCAGCAAAACCACAAGTGGGTTTCTTTGATTGACCGAGATTTGATGCGTTTTATTGGGCATATACTCAAAGGTTTAAATAACATTATCAAGTTATCATGATCAAACTTTAGAATTACTGTTTTAAATAATTTTGTTTAAACCACAGAGGAGAGTTTTTGATCAGTACACTCTGATGTTTTCTGATCTTCATGCTGTTTAAATTAAATTTTATTTTAAAAAATTGACTATTTGGTGCTCATGTAAGGCAGTGTAAAAATCAAACTTCACTCCTTTGAATCGCTAAGATGTTTAGATTTTAGATTTTGATCTCCACTAAACCCCAACAAGACAATTTTTACTAAACTTGCTTAAAACTTTGTTTTGCTTCTTTGATAAATCCCAGTTTCCCGTTTTAGTACAGAAGCCATATGGAGTAACTGATAGGAACGGACTATTATCTCCTTCTGAATGGGCTCTTTATCAGTCAAATTGAAGGACTGAGTGGCCCAGAGAGTATATTTCACACATTAGCTCGTTCTCCTCCTGTCATCATTCACCACTGACAGGATTGTATGTTGGTAAAATACTGCTAATACGTCTGGGCTGGATACTCGCTGCTAAAAAGGTTTCTAGTTTATTCAACTAATTAAGAATAAAAGTGTCACTGCTGAAATATGGTAGCTGTTTACCTCGAATCTGATTTAGCTACACCATAAGGGGTTGGTAAAAATAAAAGGTGACAACACAAGGCTGTTTAAAATGAGTAACAAAGGGTCCATCATTATTTCTTTGGTGTCTTTGGACCTCGGCCTTTTTAGCTGCAGACTTAGCCTTTGAAAGGTTGAAACCTTAGGTGTTAAATGACAGGATCCAATGACTTTTTGAAACTTGTTTGAGCCAATTACCACCAAAGAAGCCCTTTTTTCCCCATCTAGAAATACAGAACACATATCTCTTGAGGATTCAATAAATTCCAGTGAAAGTCAATGTTATGCAATGCTGAGACCTTTAGATTCAGTGATTGAGAAAGTCAGAGGATTGTACCTCTAACTTTTACTCAATGTTAAGCTTTTCGTGGATCCTTTTTGGGGGCCTGTAGCTGGGGAATTGTAAATCATTAGAACTGTTCCTGAAGCACTTTTGACAGCTCTGTTGCCTTGCACCGAGCAGGTCGTGGGTTCAAATCCTGGCCTGAGGTCGCTTTGTATTTTCTCCCTGTGCATGACTGGGTTCTCCCCAGATACATGGGCATCGTCCAAAACCACGACTGTTAGGTTAATTGGTTTCTCTAAATAGTTTAACATCAAACAGACAAACAAATGGTTAGCCCATCTGTGTTGAGCTCCACAAAGTCCTTAGTGCACAGCAATCCAAAACTTCATGTTCATAGTTCAGTCCAGTCTCTCTTCCCTTTGTTGGGAAACACCCACAAACAGTGACGCTCTGCTGTCACAACATCTACTGGCCAGAACCTGTAACACACAGCCAGAACTTTCATCTAGAGCAGATTTGACAGACTCCTTTAACTCAGCGTTACTTCTAAAATTTTAATGAATTAATTTCTTCTCATCCAGACTTATCGAAGTAATTTTTATCTATGACATGCACAAAGTTGATCAGCCTGTAGCACTGCTGAAGTGTTTAGAAAACTCATGTTTTTTTGCCAGCACACCACGGTGATGTTATGGATATTGAACCAGGATTTGATAAATTCCAGATTTTTTTTTTTCATCTTTTTGAATCTAAAAACTGCAATTCTCCCTGTTGCTTGTACAACTTTTCCTCCTTCCACTTAATTGTACATTGTTGAGTAACTGTCCAATCAGCATTCTTTCCTATGGCAGTTTAGGGCATTAGATGGCAAAAGCATTAAAATTACCTGGATTAAAATCTTTTTAAATTTCTCTTATTGTCGTATGTAATACTGATGCCTTAGTTTTCATTAGATACAAGCCATAATAATCATTCATAAAAGAAATAAAAATGCTTTTGAAGTTGCCATACTGAAATAAACTTACTTTTTGAATATGTTTTAACTTTATTTAGAATTTGACTATTGAGTTGCATTTGCATGCCCACTTCCTCAATTGTTGAAAGTTTGAAACGGCTGTCAGTTTCTAGCTGATTTTGATTATTTTCGTAGATGCAGATTTTTTTTTGAGAAGTTTCCATCTCTAAAAGGTTGCAACAATGCCCCAGGCAGACCAGTAGTTTTCAAAGAGATTTTTTTTTTTCACAAACACAAACAAGAGGATGTGCACTCTAAAGCAACATTTCTTTTTCTACTTTGCACAACCTAACACAACGCATCTTCTTACCTTTGCAGGGCAGAAGTTCAGTGCTTGACTCGCCCTGCTGCAGGTTTGGGTTACGAGTGATCAGATGTTCTTTTAGGTTATGTTCGAATGCCAACCAAAGCTATATCCTTTGCTGAGTTTCAAAGCAGTTCTGTTGCCAGTGTGCCACTAGCTGTGTTTATTATATTTTATTTCAAACAGAGACACTGGTAACTTTCTCTGACGGGGGTGTTTGGTAAATTTGGAGGCAAAATATCTCAAATTCTATCCATCCACCATCAGAAAATTATGGCTTTCATATTATTAGTTTCGCATATGCAGTTGGTTTCACAATGCTCATGGGTAAAAAAACCACCAGATTTCATGTTTTTATCACTCTTTGGTTCTCACTGAAGTTGGACGAATTGGTTCAATATTTTAATCCTCATGCAGGTCTATATTTAAGTGTTAACAGAATAGGGGAATTGCTTTTCAGGAAAATAAATCAGTCACCTTCTAATGTATTTACATGCACAATATTTACAGATAATTTACAAGTAGCGACTTGAGGTTTGGTTTCAAGTAAGGTGCTTTTTACATCAATTGAACCGTCAGAGGCAAATTAATAATCTGTGTATTTCATCTTAATCAGAAATGGCACCCTGGGCAACTCTCCCAACCCCAATCTGCTATCTGAAATTTGGTGAGATAAACACAGTGTATTCCTGTGTAGGGATAGTAACCCAGTTTTCCTTATCTAAGCAGCAAGAAGGCTCCTCACCACTTGAAGGAGCCAAGTCCCCATTGACTGCATATGCATAAAAGCAAGGTGAACATTTGGCAGATAATCAATATCTTTTTATCTGTTGCTTGTGCGCTCACCTTTCCAATGCCACCCTGTGCAGCTGTCCACACAGCCCATAATGTTATCCAAACATAGAATCATCGCAACCCGGTTGCTTACATTTATAGCTGTAATGTAAGTTTTACTGATAAAAATCTGTATTATTTTTTAAAAATGTTATTTTCCCACTCTAAACAACCAAACAGAATTTTTTTTCAAAGGATTAAATATGATTAAATAATTTACTTACATAATTTGTAAGTAAATTGATCCACCTGCTTCCCTTGGAAACACAGGAAATGCTATTTTAAAGAATGTGATAGAAACATTTATCAGTATACTGAATTCAGAAAACCAAACAAAAACATCGGGGGCCCCAGGAGGATTTTATACACATCTATACCCGCCGTGATGTATTTTCTTTGAAAGGAAGAAATTAGAAAATTTTAGCAAACTTTTTTTTAAAAAAAAAAAAAAAAAAGGTCAGTGAAACCATTTTGCAGCTCAACAGTGTGTTCATTTTACCTTGTAGCAGCTTTAAAAGAGAAAGTATTTTTTTTGTCTGGAAATTGACAGTCAGCTGTCTGTTAGCGCTGCCATCAGCAGTACAAGGCTGATGAACAGATAGCAGATATGACCAGTCAGATGTGACCCGGCAGAGTCACTTAATGGCAGTTTCCACTGACAAACTACTTTCCCTTCAGATACAAAATGGTTGGCAAATCCATCTGAACTCCATTTTGAACCTGTCACATCAATGGTTTTGGCTCATAATTGCACAGGGCCACGACTTTGAGATGAAGCGTGATCTAGTCTTCAAGGATTTGTTCACGTTGACTATTTGGCCTATTGAGTACTAAAGAATTTGTTCATGTCAATTTTTCCAAAGTTTTGTTTTCAACATTTTGGGAAACTTCACATTGGATTACATCCAGCTCTCACTTGGATTAATTCTACTTCTCTGCTCTGATGCACCCAAACTGAGCTCCGGCCTTTCAATTTAGGGCAGGTTTGGATGACATTAGTTTATCAATCCCACTGTCAAATTAAGTTCCTTCACAGGCTCCCAGTTGGGACCCAGGGCCTTTCTCTTCTTGTTTCCTCAGTCAATATCATTTAAACCCAGCAGCTGGAGGAAGAAGTCGCTGCCAGGGAGCTAAAATTCACCAAGAAACCTAATTGTCAGATAGATAGTAAAGATGGAATAAGCCTTTTCTTAAATTAATAAGAACTTTATAAGATTCTGTGGCTCGAATTACACTTTGTACCTTAAGGTTAATGTTACATGCAGGACAATAATGGTGACTTTCATTTGAAATAATTTGCCAAGAAGGGTTTTATTCATTCAAGGTCATTGATAGGCAGCATTAGCACTCAAATAAAAATAAAATTTTGTCAGTTTCTTTCTGGAATACACCCAGCTGACGGAGTGAGGTGCTCCATCATTGTTTTTTTTATCGTGTAAATGCTGTAAAAAAAAAAAAAATTCTCTAAACCGTGGCTTGTTATGTTTTCTGAAGTTGGCTTCCTATTTGAAGTTTTCAAGTCGTTTTAGACTCTAGACCACATTTGGTTTGGTTAAAAGGTTTGGGTATGATCACAACAGAATAAAATGTTGGAAAAATCTATGAATAAATGTTTAAATTTGTTCTGTTTAAGAGAACACACACAATTTTTTTTTTTGTGCTTTTGGACCACCTTACACTGAAACAAGCAGAAGAATTTAGGTCTTGTATGAAGTTTTCACTGGAAAATACATGCTCAGTTTTGACCACATTTTATTTTATTTTATTTTTATTTTTTGCAGAAGAGTCTTTTTCAGGGAAGTTGGAGTGTGTTGTACAGTAAACCTAGTCAACATAGCTTGAATTAGAAAAACTAAACTGCACAACACATAAAAAGTTAGATGTTTACAGTGAAATAAGAAACCACACAAAATATTCCCTCACACAAACACACACTTGCAAAACTGTGAGGGTTGCTCTGTAAGATAACCGTAATTCTCCGACTTTAATTTGCTCGTTAAAACCAAAGCTGAAGAACGATCGTGATTAAATACGAGGTGATGATGTCAAACTTTATATAGACACACAATCAACAGCTCTAAAGTTTTGTAAGTGGCTTCTTAGCACTGTGAAAATTTAAATAATTAACCTTCCCAAAGCATTGGAAAGCTATAAATCCCTTCCTGTGTTGTCCTTCCTTAAGACTCTTACATCTAAAGGCACAATAGACTTACAGCCTTGCAGAAACATCCAAACCACTTAAACTTATCACATTGTTTCACTTTACATCTACACTCTTTACTGTTTTATTTGGATTCCATGTGGTAGCATGGAATCTAGAAGTAATTGTGAAACAAAGGAAAAATCATAGATGGTTTTCAAAACATTTAAAAATACAAATCTTAAAGGTGTGTGCACATCTATTCACACTTTGTTTTGATGCTCCTAAATAAAATGTCAATAATATTCACTGAGGTTTGCATAGTTTAAAAGCGGTGTCAATATAACACCACATTCAGCCAACAGTTCTTAAGATATCTTAACTGTCGACCAGTATGCTGTTTGATAAAACGAGGACCAAGTTCTATGTTAAACTGTGTAGAACAATTGTTAGTTATTTGTTTGATTTGAAGCGTTCAGATTATTAAATTACCTCGTCATGGATTAGTTTTTTCTTTGAACTGACCAGGATTAGGAGATTTTGTGACCTGGAGTTTGAATAATTTGATTCAGACGGCTCCAGAAACTCATGTTGTGTCTTTGAATGCCTTCTCTAATAATTGGCACAATACCGACTTGGATTTGTACTTTTCCACGGCCAGTCATTGTTTTGCAAACATCATTGGGAATAATTTCTCATCAATGACATTTTTTAGCATCGCATCACCTTTATTGCTTAATATGCAAATCTACAGTTGATGAAAGCTTAATCACATAAATCAGTGGACCTGCTGAACTCTGTCTGGCAACTTGATTAAATTGATTAATAAAGCTTTTGCTTTGCTGTTGATGAACAAAAGGGACTCGCTGCCAGGTAGCCCCAGCAAAAATGAGGCTCAGAGTTTGTCAACAGTGTGGATAGCTCTGTAAAATGGATTGAAAGTGCTTGGCTTTAATGTGCCCTGGTTTGAGCGGGCGGTGCTGGTGACCTTGTTCCTTAACTGGGTTATAAAACGGCTTTAAGGATCAATACCAAGGCTTGCAATCTGGTCTGTTGCAGGGGCAGTGAAACTTTTTACGGGCTAGTCTACATTACATTACGATCATCTTAATGTTGCATGATTGATGGTGTTGAGGAACCAGTGGAAATACAGAATCCTTCCTCAGTAGACCGAGAAAAAAAAATAATTCAAGGGTATTTAATAAGGAGTAAATTCACAAGAAAGGACATCTCGGTTTATAAATGTAAATTTGAAACCAAGAATTTTGATTGCTAAACAAAACGTCTTTCTTTTTTTGATTTATCTGCCAACTCATACACCTTGCAGTTACTGAAGCCTCTTTCACAGTAGACTGAGGCTTCATGGGGTTTATCCAGAACGTAGTGAACTCTTCCCTTACCTTTGGCCTTGATGTTTTTGAAAATTCACAAAACTTGCATGATGAGCTCATGCTGGTTCTTTAACGCAGTGGAAGCAAATCAAGGTTGCTCTTGGGGGGAGCCTGGATTGTCCTTTTATGAATGACACCAATCAGTCTCTTCACTGATAGAGATTGCATCACATTCCTTGACATACAGATTGGTATGTGGGTCAAAATAGGGCTCCCAGCTGTGAGGAATCATGCACAACTCCATATTGTGCATAGTTGTTTTAGATTGTAGTGCAAATGTAAAATAATAAAAGGTAACCATTTATTTGCACAAACTGTGTAAAACACTTTTTCCACATTACAATTGACTGCAGTTTTCCCATTTTGAATATTTTAGGATTAGCAAAATTATTTGTATTTGCTAATTTGAGACCTAAAGGTTTAGTGTTGGACAGTGAGCACTAGTTTGTGTCTTTAGAGTGTGTAAACTGTTTTGAACTACATGGTATGCATGTTTTAGTTGGTGTCTTATTAAATGAATTAAAAAAATAACACTCAATTTTCAGTTCAGTTGTGCTGAGGTTGCTGCTAAGGCTTTTCGTTGTTTAAATTGAAAGAGGAGTTTTATTCCCCCTTCATAATTCAGACATATCTTCACATTTGTCCAGACTTAATCATCCTTCCTATTAATTTATTCCAAGATAGCAAATTTCCACCTATTCCTGACAGACGATTCTATGACATTGAACTATTTCTTTTTCTCCTAACAGTCCCAATTGACTGTATTTGAATAACCGTGAAAGACATGATTATAATAGGATTTTTGGTTGATCTCATCTCTGACAGTAACCTTTGAGAATATATATATATGTATATATATATATATATATATATATATATATATATATATATGTGTGTGTGTTTGTATGTATGTGTATTTTAATTTTGAGCTGAGTTTAATGGCAGAAATATACTTTCACAGACCAAAATGAGAGACAAGTTGAAAGTAAAACAAGGTTTCTCTCTGAGGAGAATCTTGTCTGAATATGTAAAACATTGTGGACTGATTTCACTTTTTCAATGAATAAAGAGGTACAAATGTACGAGGATTCTCTGCTGTTTGCTACCTGTTTGAATTATGCTGTTAAGTTGAAAGTAAAGACAAAATGTACTTCCTAGTCTAGCATTCTGCTTTGAGAAGCATGCATTAATTTTTGAGACTTCGGATGCACATCTGTTTTGCTCTGCCAGTATTAATTACAGTTATCATTTCATTAATCCTCCTCACTCAGTCGCTGCTCACCCAACATGTTAGCGAAGCCCACCTGTTTCAGCGGTGAAGATTGGGTCAGTGCTGTTATTGGGACTCAGTCAAGATGGAGGTGTTTTTTCTTTTGGCATGTCGGCCAAAGTGAGCAGATTGTGTTAATTCTGAATGTCCATATTTATATTGTTGACCGTTTATCAACTTGACTCTCAATTTGTGCGAGTGGAAAAGACCTACAGTAAAGACATACCTCAATCTGCACATGAGAAAGCTTATTGTTTAATTCTATTTTTTTTATTCTTGAGGACACCAGAAATGCAGTGTTTTTTTCACTGGATGAGAAACTGAGATTGGCAGGCTAAAGATAATGCGTACATCCTTAGAGAATTGTAAAAATAGAAAATATAATAACATTTTGTGTGCATAAATGCATCAGGATACACAAGGACAAAAAAAAAAACAGCTAAGAAAGAGGAAAGAAACAAGTCATGGTAAAAAAAATAATCTAATAAAATTCCCAGCAAGTAATGGAAAAATAAACTAAATGCTTCCTGAAGGTAGACCCTTACTCGACAATATTAATTTGATTTCATTGTCAGCCACCATGAAAATAAAAACCCCATGCAAACAAAACTGAGGTAATGTGTGAAAAAACCTAGAAATTTGAGATCTACTGAACCTTCATGAAAAGACTCAAGGTAAAATGTCTTCTAAGTAAGCTCTCTGATTTTTGTTCAAGCTAAACAGGAGGAACTGCTTTATATGCAGTTCCTCCATGTTAAAACTAAAAGCTTTACTGTTCGTAGTTTTTAAAAACAATGGCAAAATCTCTCTTTCATTTTCTTGCCTGAAAAACAATGTGTGGTGTAGCTGTTCTGTATGGGTGCTCAAATGTCCTGAAGCAGTAAATGCACCATGTGGAAAAGTTTTGTTTTGGCTGCTGAGCTTCACCTGCGGACTTGGTGTGTGGAACGAGGAAAAAATGTCATGCAGAGCGTACCGTGAGCTTTAGGAAGAAAATCACTTTAGTCAAACAGTTTAAGGAAAATGTACCCGTATTATTTATAAACTGAAACCCTAATATTCGGCTTTACCAGCCAGTGGAGTAAATGTAAATGAAGCTTTTTGGGGCAACCAGGTGAAAAGCTCCTGCCTTGATGAAAAATACTCAGTGGGATGGAAGTTGAACAAACAATTCAGTTTCTTTTTTTTTCTCTTGTCGGTTAAAACGATTCCCACTTGGCTTTGTTTCCTGTGTGAGGTCAGATTTGATAGTTTCAGCTGTTTCAGACGTTTAATCTTTAATTATAAGGATGTTGATGCCTTATTTGATGGTTTTGATCAAAGGAGTTGCATTACCCCATTTAAAGTACCCTTAAAGGTAAATCTCACCAAGCTTATGCTGTATTAGATGCCTTTTTCTTGCAAAGATTATGTCACAGTTTGTTTTGGCACCATATGAAGTGGTCTCTTTTAAAACATAAACACATTTTAAATCTATCTTTTCTCTCTTTGTTTACTCTTTCAGAACACTTTGATTTTATGTCTTGCTATATACATAATGTTTTAACTTCTAATTATTATGCATATTATGCTTTTGCTGAGAGAAAGTTCTACGCATGCACATCCTCACTCATAAATCTCTGACACTTTGTAATGGGTCCATTTTTTTCTCGGTGGCTTTCATGTTGATTTGATCCTCATAAACAAGGAGAAAATTAGCAGGAGAAGCTTGTTCAATTTGCACCCGCGTCTTGTTTTTTTAAAGAAATGTGCTGTAATTGGTTGATTTTACATGCATGCATGGCCTCACTATATTCCCCTCCACCTTTTAGTCATATGTGAGGAAGTGAACAGGAGCTTGCCTGCAGGGTATTTCCCACCAGGTTCCTTCTCTACATGCCTGGTTAAACAAGTTGCATTCCAACTGTCTTGTCTTCTTTGCAAAATACACTGAAACTGACTTCAGGTTTCATTTGTGCAATGTTTTTGTTGTTACAAGGCTTTTCAGAATGGATCTATGTGATTATAATCATGTTAAAACGTTTACTTTTTGTTGTTCTGATTTGGAAAAGAGAGTCTCATGCTTTGCAAAATCTTAGAATTACATTAATAAATATAACTTTTTCTCAACAGAATAACACCTTGATCCAGAATGGTGCATTTTAAAAGCTAAAGTGTGAAAAAGCATTAAGGCTCCATATTCCTTATTTTCTGGCACAAATTTTTATGTAGATTGGTAAAGTCAAGTCAAATAAAATGTTTTACGTATTGCCCGGTTATATCATTAGACTTTTCAAGATACTGTCAAGTGTGAGTAATCTTTTAACGGCTACAAGGTAAATTGGACCTGTTATAATCAATATATTTTAATACATAAAAATACTTTGCACCTTGGTAATGCAACGTATACCAAAGTGTTGCAATAAAATGAAAAAAAATCCTGAACACAACAGAATAATTACTTGACAAATGCATGCCACAGGGCCTAATCAATGTTTCCTTAAAAAAATAGTTTAGTTAATTAATTTTTTCTTAATGTCACAGGTAGCTGTGCTTAAATGCTAATGCTCGCTTGTACATAAACAGCGGTGAGTGTGGATTTGATTTGAGCTTTTTGTTTTCCCTGTCCTTTGCTTTCACAGCAGTGGGGGACAGAACTACAGTCATTTATAAAGAATTATGATGATCTTGGCTACTTTGTTTTTTAGGTTGGAATAAGTTGTGTTAGTCCCTCTTGTGGTACCTGCACAAGTTTCCGTTGTCTATGTTGCTATTAAGCTGGAATAAATGGTCAGAAGGCAGCAGAAGGTGGATAGTTGGAAGCTACAATTAATTAATGAACAAGTTATAGATTCATAGAAAAAAATAGTTATATGTACAACATGGTCAATGTGCTTAAAAGAGCACAAAAGCAGGCATGCATTGCAATCTCATTTGTTTTATTTTTGAGAAATGTGTAAAAAAATTAATATGTTCATTCATCTGTAGAGCTCCCATACTGCTCATCTCACTCCTCTCCAGTATTCTCATTATCTAACCACAAAGCTAAATACTGCCTAAATTAAAAGGATATCAGATTTTGAAGCAATGCAACTTGTGCCTCCTATTCTTCTTCTTCCCTTTTTAATGAAAAGGTCATAATTAGATTTTTTTTTTTCTGCTAATGAACACCTGGACACGTCATAATGTGACAGAGAGCCATTTGCAGAAGAGATTCAATTAGGTATTATGAGTAGTCGGTTATGCCAGTGATGTATACAAGCTGGGCTTCAATAAGGGATAATTATGGAATATAAAGTTTGACTGTGTCCAGATTGTGGCTGCTGTGGTAGGCTCAGTAATAAGACAAGTACAATGGGGAATACATGTTACTGATTCCTCACTGTGTCATTTCTTAGGGGAGCTGTTTGACATTTTCCTAAATATTCTACTCTTACTGTCTTGCTGAGTGTGGAGTAAGAAAATCAATACTGTCCTATCTATTCAGCAAGTCACCAGTAGATTCTAAATAAAATCTGTAACACTGCTCACTCATTCCATTGTGAACAATTTTTATTTTAGGATGCAGAACTTCTAACACGTTTTTAAATTACAACAGCTTTCTTTTGATAAACATGGGGGCTATTTGACCATGACTAGCGGCACAGAGGCTGCGGCATCTGCAAAAGGTTCTCCCACTGGCTCACTGATATTCGATGTCTTTGAAATGGAGCCTGAGGTGCAGACAGCCAAGCTCCCACAGGTTCAGCAGATTGGTCCATGCTGCAGAAAAATCAGATGGCCATATGGTGGACCTGATGCTATAAAGCTCTCTCTTCGTCTCTGGTCTCGAACAGGCAGCAAACTGTCCGGGTCTCTCTGAACAGTCAGTCATTATCTCGTCGTGGAGCGACATCAAAGGAAACCCGTAGACTCCATTAGACCTGAATATTCTCGCTGTGCAAACATAAAGCAAGTCAAATCAGAGGAGGTCAGCTTGACCTCTGTTTCCTTTGACTAAAGTCTGGCTGGTTAGGCCATTGGGGTTTATAGACAGATTTGTGAAGTATGCCAATACTCTGATCTGAATGAATACGTGTGCTGTGCTAAACTCATGAAAATGTTTATGTGTCCTCTCAATTTTGACTCATTTGAGTCTGTCTGGGTCTGTTAAACAGTCAGAAGTGACTGAGAAATGACTGATGAATTCTGTGTTATATTATTTAGGGATGATCTGAACAAACGACTCCCAATTTCCACTGAACAGGCAGGCGGAAAAGGAGGTGGAGTCGGCACTTTAGGAGTTAGTTTGCCACACAGACGCAGCTGAACGACACAAAACGCAGGGATCAAACGAGACTGACAGAACATTTCAAAGGTCAAACACAGTGTGAGTGCAGGGTCCAGGTTGGTGGAAAGGAGAGTTGACCCAGAACCATCAGTTGCATGCCCTTTATTAGACTCCCAACAGAGCCTGAATGGGGAATCAGTTTCTCTGATTAATATTTGACATTTTGGATATGCATTTAATATTGCCTTTCTTTTCTTAGATACCTACATGTCAGCATTTTAATTCCAGCAGAGTCAAATAATTTCTTTTCTTTGTATCTTTTTAAAACACCTAAACAAAAATAAGTTTCTTACAAAAGAACTAATTTCTCTTAAACATAAACTTTCGGATTTTATGTAATAAATCAACAAATAAATGCACAATTCTGAAGTGGGAGGGAAAAAAAATACTTGATTTTTCAAACATTTTTGCAAATTTGAGAAGCATTTTTACTCGTTGACCACGTTTTTTTCCATGGGCCTGAGGGAAAATCCAGCTGTGGGTAATTTTAGTAGAAATACAACTGTTCACTGAAGGCCTCAAAGGTTTCTGGGAGAGCAAACAAAAGTAATACTATATATCTCATCCTTTTGTAATTTTTTTTTCCACCACCAGGGGTCTTTTGTGGGCTCTAGTGTCCCTTATATCAGTGGTCTCCAACCTTTTTAGTACAGCGGACCGGGCCAAGCCTTCGTAAATTTCCGGACGGAGGATTTTGCGTGCGTTGTGAAGATCGAACGGGGGGGGGGGGGTTCGTGCGCGCGTTGTGAGCTGGCGCATGACTCAAACCTCGGCATCCGGTGTACGATTTTCAAAATAAAAGCTCCTCCATACTCAATACATGGAGCGGACATATTTAATTATTTCTTGCGCGGCCCGGTACCAATTGGTCCGCGGCCCGGTGGTTGGGGACCACTGCCTTATATGACAGTAGGCTGACAGGAAAGGGGGAAGACATGTGGCAAACGTCGACCGGGTCCGGGAATCGAACCCGCAACCGAAGGCCTTCAAAATTGTAATAAAGAAAAAAAAAAAAAAGTGGATGAAAAAAGCTAATAACTCCAACAGGAAAACAAAACATCGTCACGTTTGGAGTTGATCAAAAGCCACAATACAAGTACATGCCACACTCTTCAGAGTTTGACATACTTTTATAATTTTGAGGTTTGTGGTTGTAATGTGACAGGATGTGAAAAGCTTCTAAGGGCCATAAATGCCTTTGCAAGAAACTATATCGGCTGTCTATTGCAAGCAATTGCATAAGCATATGTTAAAAAGTGTTCTTGATGGAGCAAATATTTTACTGTCTCGGGTAATAAGGTGATTTCTTATTTTCTAGGAGCAGAAGAGTCCCATGCTAAGTGATGTAACATTTTTTATAAACTGTAATTGCTAAATGTCAGCTATGTTAAACAGTTATTCTATTTTTTTTTTAATTCTCATTTCCCAGTAACCCCATTAGTGGACCACTTCATTAGATTCCTGGATAGTAATTGAAAATGAGAGATGGATAAATGCTGGAAAAGCTACACCCATCCAGATGGCCTTTTTGTATCTGTGAGCTATTTCAGTGGCTGCAGCTATAAACAAATTCATGCCATCTGTTTAGTGTTGGATTCAAATCCATCTGTCTGATCAAATATCTCTTGACGACTGTCCCTGGTTTGCATAGAGGGGATACATGATGTCAGCAGTTAATTCCTATATGCAGTGCTTTAAAAAAGAACTGCATATAGGAACCTCCTTAAAGATTTCTTCTCTGTTTTTGTTGCTTTTTTAGTTGACATTTAAATGTTTCAGATCAAGATGTCTGGCAAAATGCAGTTTTATGTTGTCGTTCAAAGATTTTCTTTAGTCTCATTTAGTCTTTAAGACAAGGGTTAGAAAAATGTTGGTAGAGCCTAGAATCAAGTGATGAGTTCCATCCATCCATCCATTTTCTGGTCATCCTGGTCCCTAATGGGGTCAGGAGGGTTGCTGGTGCCAATCTCCAGCTACGTTCCGGGCGAGAGGCGGGGTTCACCCTGGACAGGTCGCCAGTCTGTTGCAGGGCAACACAGAGACAAACAACCATTCACACACACACACTCACACCTAGGGAAGAATTTAGAGACCAGTTAACCTGACAGTCATGTTTTTGGACTGTGGGAGGAACCCGGAGAACCCGGAGAGAACCCACCATGCACAGAGAGAACATGCAAACTCCATGCAGAAAGACCCCGGGCCGGGAATTGAACCCAGGACCTTCGTGCTGCAAGGCAACAGCTCTACCAACTGCGCCACTGTGCAGCCCTGAAACATGTATAATTCACATTTAAAAAACTTATGTTTGTGATTCAGTTTTTAATGCTGCAAACACTTAAAATAATACCATTTTTTTTGCCTCAACTAACTTAAATCTAGATTTAAGATAAGGATGCTCTGGCAGACATGTGTATACCAGGCATGTTAGTCTTATAAAATACAAATTCTCAAAAACCATATTTCAATACAGTACTCAAGTAAATTTGCTTCATCACTGCCCACTGATAAGCCTTAATATAATTAACCACATACTTTATAAATTCACTCGTTAATCCAACTCTGATTAGTTCTTCACCAGTACAATTAGAAAGTTTCTTAAAAAACTTGTGGCCACTTGAAGTATGCAAAACAATCTCTAAAAGAAAAGCAACATGCCCCTAGCTAAAGAAATATGTATATATAAAAAAACAAACAAACAACTCAATAAGCCACAATGAGAGCCATATTTCTAAATATATAAGTATTTAGAAATATATATGAAAACATGAATCAGTAATGAACACCAGCCAAAAATGCAGTCTGTTCTTGTCAAAGTCTGGTATGAAATCCAATTGAGATGCTGTGGCATGACTTTAACACAAATGCTGGAAGACATTTGTGCAAGGGTGAGATAACCGGTTAGTGAAACCTTTAAATGTGAATGCATTTGAATTCAAATTCTTCCAAGTGTGAATGCACATGACTCATCCAATTACATTTTTTTCTTCTGAAGATGAAAGTCTATGACGACTCTAGCAAGTCCACAGTCCAGGCCTTGCCATAATCTTCCAGTGTAAACCTCAGGCTCCCTTCTGTGCTCGCTCTCTGGTCTCTGATCTCCTGAGCCGGCCCATGCAAAGCAGGCATTAGTAGATGTTTGCTAACAATACAAATTCTATCAACGTTTCCAGGCATGGCAAGGAATGCCACTAATGTTGATGTAGTTTTTGTGTTACTGGCCCAGTGCAGAAAGCTTTTGGACAGAGAAAACGGAGTGTTGCTTTAATGAATGTTAACTGTGCTTTCAAAAATGAAATTATTTTTTGACTACAACTGTTTGTTGAAAATGAGCTGCACAGTGGCGCAGTTGGTAGAGCTGTTGCCTTGCAGCAAGAAGGTCCTGGATTCGATTTCCGGCCGGGGATCTTTCTGCATGGAGTTTGCATGTTCTCTCTGTGCATGGTGGGTTCTCTCCGGGTTCTCCGGCTTCCTCCCACAGTCCAAAAACATGACTGTCAGGTTAATTGGTCTCTTTAAATTCTCCCTAGGTGTGAGTGTGTGTGTGTGAATGGTTGTTTGTCCTGTCTGTTTTCTGTGTTGCCCTGCGACAGACTGGCGACCTGTCCAGGGTGAACCCCGCCTCTCGCCCGGAACGTTAGCTGGGGATAGGAACCAGCAACCCTCCTGACCCCATTAGGGACAAAGGATGTATAGACAATGGATGGATGGATGTTTGTTTGTTGAAAATGACAACTGCATGTTTGCATAAGGCCTGGGTGCTGAGCTGGGATGACATTTTTATTTTTCTTTTTTTTTTTTACTTCCATTATTTTCATCAATGAAAGCTGTTTCCAAATACAAATCTTCTAGATAAAAACGACTTTTTCAAGTAAGTTCAGTTTGTGTTCAGAGGGTCTGCTGTATCGGTTTTGGATCCAATTATGTTAAAAAAAAATCCAGGTTGGTCTGGATAGCTTTGAATTTATTTAGGTTATCTTTATCCCATTAAAATTTTGTAATATTTGTATGTGAGACAAAAAAGTCAAATGGATATAATTTGTAAGGTTACTTCTTCGCAGCATTATGCATTAACTTCAGTATTATGCTAGAAAGCTCTTATTGAAGGATTTCCCTGTTATTATGCACTGCAGGAAAGGGGGCATTACCTTATTTAACTTTCATCTCTATGAAATATTAGGTTCAGTTTGTGTTATTTTACCATTTCCTGTAATTTAAGATCAGGAGAACCTGGAAAATATTTCTTTAGACTGTTTTCAAGGACACAAAATCAACAGGTAGTGTTTGTACCGGTAGCTTTTATTCTCCATTTGAGACGTAAACAACACTATTGCCCTTTTTGCTGAAGTGCTCTTAGAAACAGCCAAAAGTAAAGAGTAATTTCACCATTTAGTTCTGAACACAAAGTTCTGCCTAACCTTTGATATCAGTTTAAAAAAAATTAAATTCATGCCTCTCAAAGCTTCGACTGTGATATCGGTAGAAATCTGTGAATGGGGTAAGAAAGAGTAAAAGCTGCAGATTTTAAAATTCTTAAAATCGTGTTTTTCTGAAGCCTGTCGCACATTAGGAAATGTCACAGTGCCGCCAGGTTTGTTTTGACCAATTAAAGGGTACATTTTTATGACTCAAATACATTTGCAGACTTTCAGTATTAAATTGCTTTCTATTCCCCCTTGGCACATGCATGCTAATCAAAAACACACATACCTAATGTTGCTAATTTAAGCTAATGCCAATTTTGGTTCCCCCAAGGAGTAAATGTGAAATGAAATGTTGGTGTTTGAGAGTTCTACTAAAATACACTTCCATGAGATCCATTTTGAAAGTAAAACATAAGAGAACAAACAGTATTATATATGAAGTCGGTCCATTTTAAAAACATTCAGGAGAGAAACAAGCTGTTTTTTGGAACTGTTTAACACTATTTGCTTTATTTTCTGTTCTGGATTCATAAAGGACATTGTACTATATACATGCAGGAGAAAATCTGTCATCCTATTTGAGTTAAGGTGCCATTTTTCCTCTATTCAGCCTCTATTCTCTCTTTAATTTTAATTTTTAATACAGCAAATGCAGTAGTAATCAGAGAGAGGGTTAAAAGGTGTTACCTGTACCCCATGTAGCTAATGACACGTGATCAAGGCTTGTTGTCCTTTGGATAATTTAATATGTTTTCAAATGAGTAAATTGTATTTACGATAAAAAAGTAAATGCTTTGGTTCTGAGTGAATGTTGATTGCATTCTTCCTGCAAAAGGAATAGCTCGATCGGCTGTATTACTCATCTCAGAACTGATACTCTACTTACAAACCATGGTCTTTTCCCATTAATGCTACTTTTTGCAGAAACTTGTGATTTCACTGCTTTGCAGTTTGGGTCTTTTCAGACCCAGGTTTTTTCCAGGTAGGAAAAGCAGGTGTCTAAAATGATGACTGCATCATTTCATTCCAACTCTCACTCACAGCCCAATGCAAGTCAAATAAATATCTATATTCAGGAGTTTCTATAATTATTTTTGGTTTAATCAGGGCTCAACATTTCTCTTAGAATTGGTTCTAATGTCCCAAAACGAAAACCAGAACCACAATAAACTGGCTTACATCCATAAAATGACTAGTTCACAGGTACAAAGGGAATTTGAGTGAGGTTCAGGAAGTTTGCTACATTTGGGGCGGGGGGATGGTTTGCGAGTATGAAATTGTAGAAACGTTCTAGAAACGTTTTTGGTTCTATAATAATTTTGAGCTTAAATGTTGAACTAACCTCATCCCTCTGATAGGACAGATATTGCACAACAGTTACATTTGTAAAGATTTTGTTTCATTCTTAGCATAACATGTTCTCTCTCTCCTCCACCTTAGTTGTCTGATGGAGCATCCAGCATATCTTCTCTCTTTAATTTTAATTTCTAGGATGAAACCACAAATTATTAGAAACATTTCTTAGTTCTCAGGCTAAAGGATCTCATGAGCTGCTCATATTTTCTATCTAATAGTGTTTATATTGCCAAGTCTTGTCTACCGCTGAAAACACAACAAATTTAGCTCTACATGTTTTATACCAAAGAACATTGCTCACCAGAGATAATTGCTTATTCTGACTGTGTTCTGAAAAGCTCAGCTTTAATCGTGCCAAGAGTAAACGACATCAGCTTAACAAGACGACTGAGACAGTGGGTGATTCTTGACAGACCACTTTTCATCATGCAGAGTCAGGCAACAGAAAATCCTCTTGTAATATTTTAAGGTGTTCCTGTTTTAAGTTTCCTTTTGGCTGACTTTCCAGAAAAATATGCCATATGTACTTTTTCTCCGTCGGTATAAGACATCATTAAACCCAGCCTTCAAGCACGCCTTCATAAAGTCCTGCACACATATGGTAAAAAACATATAGTTTGCCAACACTTTCTCACCGACTCACGCACGCACACCCACACACACGCACACACACACACACACACCGTCTCATACATATGGCAGACTGACTAACAAGACAGTTTGACATGTACGAGCAGGTTTTGCTGACCAATGGGGGTTTCTTACTGCCTTTGGGAGAAACACAAATTTTATACTTTTTCAACCTTTTTTCTCTGTTTTTCTGATGGTGGTCAAACAACCTCAGCTCTGACACAGCACAGATAGAAATGTAGTGTTTTATCACAACTATAGTTGTCTCTACTCCCTTCACTCGTTATCTGTTTTAATGCTTTATGATGCACAGTTAAGTAAATAGCAGTTTACTTGCCTTTCTGTGTATCTGACACTACAGTAAACATATTGGAAGCTTCTGCTGCATTAGGTTAACTATGTATTCAACGTTGAATGTTCAGTGAAGATCAGGTGGTTTATTTCAATGCGAAAATACTAAATTAAATGTTGAGATCACGGCAAAAAGTAATTTATGCAGTATAACACTTTTTTAATGACCCTATGGGATAAATAATGCACACAGAAGAGAAATCCAAATAATAAAAACAGATTTTTTAAAAATGATTTTATCTTTTTACACAACTTCAACCATTGATCTAGTTATTAAGTTTACTTTTGATTGGAAGGTGTTAGGTCATAGAGAACCTAAACCAGTCGTTTATATGCTCTGCTTATCTTTAAGGAGCAGAAGATTGAATCAACACTGTCGGATAGAAAAAAACAAACAGACTCTCATGGTTTGTTCCCATGCAACAAGTCAAAGTTAATTTGCTTGCATAAAACAAAGGAGGATTTTTTTTTTTGACGTTCTGTCAAAGTTTAAAGCCTGCAAGTCCCTTCAACATGTATGAAAAATCTGGATTTTGTTAAACCTTATGCCTTATGAGCAAACTCAACAGTTCTGTTGACTGTTTGTTGTTTTTATGACAACTTACTCCTGTGTCTTTTATTATATAAAGCACTTTGAACTGCCTTGTTGCTGAAATGTCCTATACAAATAAACTCGACTCATTGATTTTCAAGCTGAAATGTTTAGAACCTCTGAGACGCTGAATCGGATGCAGAGCCTATAAACGTCCCAAATGGCACCAAAACTGCAAGATGGCTAACTTCCTATTTGTTTTTGCAACATGAATGCAAGAGACTTTTGATAGGTCTGAGGGCATTCCTCAAGTGTACCCAATTTAATGTCTCTGAATTGAAGTAAGCTAAGTGTAGTTTTGAACGTCGCCAGAGGGCGCTGTTAATTTCCTTGCCTTGTGAATTTCACTCATGGCTGATGCATGCAAAAGCTCTGAGTTACCACATGTGTATATGCCTCCAAAAAGCCAATTAATTTGACAGAAGGATACACATACAATTGGTTTTTGCATCACTTTCATATGTTCAGGCCAAAAAAAAAAAAGCCATTGGAACATTCCCAAGTTACGTTAATATAAAGTAAGTGTACATTTTTCAGAAACATTTGCTCATTTTGGATTCCTACTGTGCTTTAAGACTGATCAGAAGAAAAAGTGCGGTTGTATTTATTTGTTCCTTCCACACCAGTTATTGTAATTCTTCTCCAGACAGCCTAACTGAAAAATCTTTGTTTGTTTTGCAGATTGGCTTTGAGCCTGCAAAATATATGAATTTCAGCAAGTGTCTGGTCAATAGTGGACTTTTGTAGTGAGCAATTGTCTCCCTGCCTTTCTGTTAGTGAAGAAAATGCTGAGCCAAGAGCTACATAATGCTGCTCAGGATTGCTTCCTCAATATACAGTTGATTGGGCCACTTATAAGTGTGTGTCTGTGCAAGTTTGTGTGGCACATTTTGATCTAGGAGCGCTCAGAAATTCAATGCTTTTTTTTTTCTGCTGTTATTTGACTGAATCGTTTAGGTACAAATGTTGCGGTTTTTAACAGTAGTGTTAAGTCTTAAAAATGTTGCATGCTCATTTAAGTAAGAAAGATGCGAGCCAGTTGATTATTCTCTGCAAGTGGTTTATTAAAACAATGGCGACTTTGCCAAAAATGGTCAGACGGGGGTTTAGTGTAGCAGACAAAAGGCAATCAATTCAGCCAAAGGTTGTTTTATCTGGTTGTCAACAAGATCACAACAGCTGGATCGTTAATATGACGACATGACCCATTTCCTGTCCCTAATTACATAATTATTGACGCGTTGTAGATTAAGATTGTCCGGACACTGTTCTGAATAATACACAGAGAATTACACTCGCGCCCCACATGAGCTGCTTATGCTACAGCTAGACATGGTGTCAGCTAAATAACCTCGCTATCTTTCCTGCCGTCTCACAGTATAGTCAGCTGCACTGTGAGATAACACTCTTCCTCAGCGTTACAATCTGACCTGGTCGCCATGTCTTGACCCGTACAGCGTCCCAGATAAAAATATTTGCACTCACTACAATCATCCCGGATCCTCTACCCCCAAATGACAGTTTATTTTCTACTTTAAAATCAAGCTTTGCAGCTTGTATTTTCTCCCTTAAATTAACTGATGTGTCCTTGATCATTGGTGGGCAGTTTCTCTAGGACAACAAACACTTGTCAAATGCGTTCAGTACAAAAATCTTCAAATGTTGTGACCTCAGGAAATTCAGGAATGAATGAGAAGTAAATATTGTTGAACTTGAGTGAATCATGGGGAGATGGGTCATCCACAAACGGTTCTTGTGGTGGTGGTGTGATGTGTCGCTGCCTCTGGATTTGGAAGACATGCTGTGTTAACTGGAACCATGAAGTCTGCTGCCCACCAAAACCTCCTGGAGGAGAATGCTTGTTCATCTGTTCGTGACCTCAAGCAGAAGCGCACTTGGGTTTTTTACCGCAGGACAAAATCCAAGACAAGCCTTTGGCGTAAACCTTGCAATCTACAAACTTTTGATAGTAGTTGTTCCTGTGAAGGGTGATCAAACCAGCTGTTGGGTTTCAGTGCAAATCACTTTTTCAGTCAGTGCCATGTATGTTTGGATTTATTCGTTTCATAATATAGTGTTTGTAAAGGGGTGATTTAATTGAAATAATGTTTGTGGTGTGGATCCCAGGAAGAATAGCTTCTGCTGCTGTAGAGACTGATGGAGATCCTTAAATAAACAGCAAATAATAAACACTGAATTTTGTGTTTACTTTTTACCTTTGTCAAATATTTATTTGTTTAAAAAAAATACAGAAAAAGGGGAAAAGGGGGAAAATACAGGGAGGAGGCATGCTGTTGTGTTAATTACAGAGCAAAATATTTAAAGTGACTTAAAGCTGATGAAATTCAGTCTGTTTGACTTACATTCTGTGCTTCTCCACTCTTTTTCCAGATTATAGGACCTTGGTCTTCAAACAACATGCTAAATTTACTTCTACCTGAGAAGAGGTCTTTGGACCACTGAGCAACAGTCCAGGTAAGACTCTTTTGATAAGTCTGGGTCAAAGAATGCAACATTTGTTGTTGTGGATACATCTATTAAACCTCTGAGTCTAGTTAATGTCACCCAAACTCTTAAGGTGAGTTTCAGCTGCAGGATTCTTTCAGGAGTTATGGGTGTTTTTTTAAGGGTTACATTTTCTGTAAGATAATCAAATCAAGAAGAACATAAAAACATAAAGTTGGCAGCATTGGCAGTTTTTAATTTGCTGCAGTAGCAGAGATGCTCCAGGTGGCATCAAAAAGGGAGGAGCACATGCAGCATATAATTGTAATATGTTGGTCTGTTGCTTATATGTATCAATGCTTCAGGTGAGAATTCACAGATTATTAATCTGTCCCAGAATTTCAGTGATTTTCTGCATTTTTGGACTCTGAGGCTGGAAATGCTCAGTGTTTTTGCTGATAAGTTTTTTACTGGGTTTGCCTTGAAATACTCTGATATAATCCAACATCCTTAGTGGAAATATTTAATACAATAAATTCCACTTTGGAGAAGGAGATAATAACTTTTATCAAAGTTTTCTTTAGGACATTTTACCAAGTAAAGTTAAAATATTTCATGATGTTTATGTTCTGAGACTGATTAAAACTATCAAAACTAATCGTTGATCATTCATGCTTGAGTGGAGCACACAATTTGCAATGTGTATGGTTTCTGTTCTTATGAGCTGCCACTCTTACGCTGATATTATAAAAACTGTTTTGATTCTGCCGTTAAATCCAAAAAAATTTCAGAGCATAACAGCCATGAAACCCAGAAATTGTCTTTATAGAGCTGATTGTAATCGTCATCAGAGCTTTTGTTTCCTTTTTGTATTGGGCCGGTTAATTTAAAATCCATGTTTACCTATGCATTCCCTCATAGTTTGGAGTGGCAGTTTATGGGTTAAACCACTGATGCACAAACAATCTGAGATTACTGCTTCTATGTTCTGATTGATTTGGTCCGATGTCGCGATAGGTGCGGTTGAGTCCCTAGAACATAAGAGCACTCCTGCAGGAACAAGGTAATTAGTGTAGAACATAAATTCTGTAAATTGCCTGGTTTTTCACATCTTAATATGTAAACACACAGAAAAAAACAGGTATTGGTTCTGTAGAAAACTACTCAAGAACAAGGAGTCCAAATGTGACTTAGGGGTTTTGTAACACAATCTTCTCACAGGCAGATGTTGCTTGTGCATGATTTTAAATAAGTCTTTTTCTTTCCACTCAACTTCCAAGGTAGCCGGCACTCTGAACAGCCAGCTTCAATATAAATAGCCTTTTGTGATTTACCCTGCTTGTGGAGGGTGTCAATGAATGGATGGGTATTCAGTAAACAGTCACCTCATTGATTGTGTAGGTTTTGAACTCAACTTTTGAATTGTATTCAAAAATGGGACCTGGCAGCATATGTTATTGACATATTAAGCAAATCCTGTGATTTGCTTAATCTTGACGTGTGAATAAAGGAGGAGGGGAAATAGTCTGGACAAATCATTTGCCCATCTTCCTCAAATATTGTAGAAGATAAAGATAGTTGTGGTTTAGATCGATGGATAAAAGATTGCTCTGGAATGCAGAGTGACTCTTTTACAAAATATCGTTTCCCTTCAGTGCCCTTAAAACATTTAACTCCTGGACAAATGTGAGGAAACCAACGTATATGTTGTAGAAACCTCAGTAAAGAAGCGAGATTAATTTTTTACTAAAAGTTATAAACGTCACTGTTTGCCCTCTGTAACATTGCCCCAGGATATACAGATGACTATATTAAATATATATATATGTTTCCCAACTTATAAAAAAATCAATCTAGCTTCCTGAAAATATTTTCCTTTCCTGCAGTCAGCTGCTTCCTTTCCACCTGCTTTTTCTCTTGCCTGATCAACCTTTGCCTGTGTCCTTCATTTTCCACACACATTGGTTTTCTTTGACTTTATTCAATTGTTCAATCCTTTCTTATCCCTTCTAGTCATTTTTTTAAATATACAAATTCTTTTCTTTTGTTTCTGCCTGTTATTTCACCAAAGGAAAATACTAATAGTGACAAATTCCAGTTGTGTAGAGCAGAGTTATCACTGAAAATACACTTCTCATTATAGCATTACAAGCCAAGTATTAGCAGGTTTCCTGACAACAGCTAGATGCAGTGTTGTAGTTCATCACTAAGCTGTCTCTGCTACAGGCAGCTATGCAAAACTTATTAAAATCACAACCTCGAATCATTATTCTCTCTACCATTTTACCTCTGACCATTGTTGTACATTTTACTTTGTCGATTTTAATGGTAATTTCTGAACCTTATGCAGTGCTTTTAAAAAACCCCAGTATGTTCTTCTAGTTTTGTTACTTTGTTGAACTTAAATATTTCAGAACACAGAATACACTTTAATATCAGAGAAAGTTGAGTTAATAAAATGGGATTTCTCAAATGATTTCAATTAAAAGTAAGAAAGTAAATAGAGCAAAAAGCTGTAAAACCTAACAGCTGCCTGTTAGGTTGCCTCCAAAAACCGCCATTAGCATCAATAATAACTGGATGTGAGTTTTTCAAATCACTGAGAAATTTAACACGGACTCTTGTTTGCAAAATGTATCGATTTCCATCCACGGACAGCCTGTTGAAGGTCAAGCTGTAGCTTCTCAATTTGATTCATGTCCAGACTTTTGGCCACTCCAAAATATTTGTTCTTTTGTTGATCCATTTAGCGGTGGACGTGCTTGTGTGTTTTGGAATATCTTTCTACTGCATAACCTAGAAGCTCTCTCATGATTTTCTGCCAAAGGGCAGAATTCATGGTTTCATAAATTATGAAAAAAGGTCTATATCCCGAAGCAGCTCTAGGTCATTAAACGACCATCACTACGGTTTGTTTGACTTTGAGATGATGCCCTTTTCCCCCAAATGCAGTTGATTTCACATCAGATGAAATGGAATGGAAACCTTTGAGAAAACTCAACTGAGGCAAGTGAGACTTTAGTGCTTCAGATCTCGTCCTGGTGTTTTTTCGACTTCCTGGATAGGTTGGTCTTTCCTGGGAAGGTTTCCCAATCCTCCAGGTTTTCTCCACTTGTGAATAACGACTCGCAATGTGGTTAACTGGATTCACAAAGCTTAGAAAATGTCTTTGTAGCTCTTTTTCAGCTGATGGTGTCAAAAACCTCTCATTTTATTTTCCCAATTTCATTTCCATAGATCAGGTCGTAATGTGTTCCTATTATTAACTCACATCAGACAGATCCTGTTTAAAAGATTTCTTGATTCGGCGGGTCTGGTAGCAATTAGCTCTGGAAATGTGATGGTGAAACTGAATTAAAAATGTGGACAATCACAGTTAATTGTCTGTTTAACAAAGAGTGCAATTATATTTTCAAACAGAGGCAGTTTCATTTGAGTTGTTTTCCCCTTACATAAATAAGTCATTTGGAAATTGCATGTTGTCATTACTTAGGGTGTTTTTGTAGGATATGAAAGGATATTTAATCTGAAGCAAAAAGGAGAGAAATATCGTTTCACTGCACTCTTTCATCCATTTTGCATTTTCCTCAGTTTAATGCTGAAACTGAGAACAATTCTGTTCACTACCTTTCCACCTCTAAGGACGGGAACTGCTCTGTTTTTCTAAGAATTAAATGAAACTAATCCTTTTCAATTTTTATTGATTAACTCGGTTGTCAGAGTAGTGATACATTTCTTGGAGTTGCAACTGTCAGGCTCGTCAGATAGCTGAGCTTGGCTCTTTTCTCTGAAAACTGTTAACCTTTGGGGTAAATCTGCTAATATCCACCCACAGCCACACACAAGCATGGTATGTGGACACATACATTAGACCATCTCATTTTTTCTTGATTTTCTGTCAAGAATGTTCTGAGTTATATGTAGCAGAGCTGTGTCATTTTGTTGCAAGATTGCCAGCAGGTCCACCTCTATGTAGCTTAAAAAATTGTTAAAGGATTTTGCAGCCTAACATGGCTAACTTGAATCTGACAAAGATGCTCTGGGAGGATAGTACACATACTATTCACCATCAGAAACTGCCTAATGTGACCATAACCAAAACTTTCTCTCAGGAAGAGCTGGTCAAAATTCCTCGACATCAATTTAGAGACTCACTGTAAATGTTTTATAGGAACTGCGGCTGCCAAGGAGGACTACAACTGAAACTTTTATGTGTGAAAAGCAAAATCTGAATCTTTTCCAGCTGTGTATATGTTTATTGTTAACTTCCTGCATGTTGCTGTGTTTACGTGGTTTTTACTTGGGTCCAAACATGCAGAAGTTAAACGCATTTTGTTGAACATCAAATCCTGTTAAGAGCTTTTCCACACTCATTTATCAGGAATGTTGTTAGGCACAACCTACTAATACCCAGTTTTGGATCATGAACAGCCTTAATTCTTAATGGTATCGACTCAACAAGATATTAAATATTTAGGATCTTTGGTCCTTGTTGACATGATGGCATCATCTAGCTGCAGCAGCAGAGTTGTCAACTATACCTGAATGAAGGGAATCTACAGTCTAAGCTGCTCTCTTTAGATTAAAATCAAATGACTGTAGAAGCTGTTGGAGTACAATGAAGTTATGGTTGCAAAGGGGTAAACATAGTGAGCTGCAATTCTCATGTGGTCTTTGGTATGAGGGAAGGACACAAGGAAAGAATGAAAAATGAAATGAAGAAAGACAAGACTCAACAAAAGGAGGAATCCTAAAAGTACAAAAAGCAGTGCAGTCTGCCAATGCAAATCTTGATCTTATTTTCTTGTTTCAAATCTTGACAGGGAAAAAAATGATAAAATTTAAATTCCATACTTTTTCAGAATGTGTAAAAATTCTGTCACACTCTTCCATATCCTGATCTTTGCTTTATGCATAGTTCTCAGAAGAAGCAATAAAGACGATTAATCCTGGACCCTTTTTCTCTTTGCCATGTTGATGATAACTATATACTGCGTCCGTCTGCTTTTGCTGCGTCCTGCTGCTCTCTTTCTCTGGCATTTTGTCTGGCTACACAAATTAATTTATGGTTCATGACATTCCCTTTGGTTTGGATGTGACTAATTGTAATGTATATAGGTGGCAAACATTACATTACATAAAATATAGCCATGCAATCATCCATTTCAACAGACAAGTATATGGAATAAACTAGATGATGAGCTACCTAGCCTGTAATAAAGGCAATTTTCTAATCACCCTCCTGCATTTCAAAGCAAACCAATCATTTGGCTGCAAATCTTCTTGTCATTTGGTGATCGGTCAGGCTTGCAGTCAACCACTGAAGCAGTCAGCAAAGTTACCCAGATAATTTTGCCTGCCAGGCTTTCCCTCTACTGTCCCTTAAGCAAGTATAATTAGCTTTTCCAAAGCAAACACGCTTTTCCACCAGCATGCTCAATCCAAAGAATGTGAGAAGCATGATGGATTTGAGGGAGGTATGAAAAATTATGGGGAATGACAGAAGCCAATAAGAAAAAAATTAACAGGGTAATGGACACACGGTATTTATTTAACATTAAATGGTTTGGCAGCAGTGTCTGGGAGCTCTGCTGACCATTGTTTCACAGGGCCAAGTGGTGCCAAAAGCATCATAACAGACTCCATTTTGTGCGCCTGCCAACTGTAACTTGCACACAAAACACACCACACATCGAAGGGCGCAACCGGACAAAAGCACATACATGTGTATGCCGTCAAAACCCCTTTGTTATATTAACATGCTGCAGCCTGATAAGATATTAAACCTTTTAATTGGTTCGTTGAATACCCATTGTTGCAGCAAAATGACACGAGAGAGCTTCGGTTATGGAGTAATTGTCATGATGAATTATACCATAATGTTCGTGTGTCTGGGTGTAATGAAGGAATGACGGAATAAATTATGAAAATAATTTAATAGAACAGTTTTGCAATATGGCCGAGGGATCTAGCATAGAAGTAGGTTCAAACGAGAAGGTGTAAACTGAAAAAAAAAAGAAATATGTACAAATTAAATGTGAAGGCCCCGCAAATTTGCAATTATCTTTAAACAACCTTATTGAAAATTCACCCACATTGACGGGAATTTATATCTTAATACACTTGTCTCTCATTTCAAGTCGGTCTTAATCCAGTTTTCTATATTTAAATATTTTAAGCAGAACTTAAGTTCAGTTAATAATGCAAAGTATTATTTGTCAACGCCAAATAATCTTTTTTACATTATTTTCAGCTGTTCGGCTGTATATGGAGGATGGAGCCTGGCAAAAATAGCAGGGAATATGGAAGTAAAGAAATGGCTTTATAGAGTCTTTAATTCGCCAAACGTTGCATACAAAAAATAAAAACAAGATCTATCCCAACTTATTTGATCATACACTGTGACATTATTGATATTTATCATTTTCAACAGTATCAATTTAAAATGATCCATAATGTTAAATTGTAGTGGTCTTGTACAATTTAAATCTTACTTTAGGGGAAAAAATTTTATTAATCCATCAAAAGCAGGTATTTTTTAATTAGATACCTTAGTTTATCTCAGTAGCAATAAAATACCAGAATGAGTTTTATTTTTCTTGAAAAGGAGGAAAAGGAAAAATGTAAATATGTACCACTGAATTCAATTGAATGAATATTAGAGAATGGACTCACTCTTCAAATTGATGAATTTGTCATTAAAAACTAGTTTTATTACAGTAGTTGTGTTTTTGTGCAGCAATTTTGCACAAATTATAAAAGTGCAAAAACCTTAGCAAGTGTCTGTGGGAAAAATTTTATTCACACAAAAAGGCCTTTCACCAGTTATATTTGCAAGAGTAGATTGAAAAGGCCATACTAGCAAACATTAAGCAAGTTAAGACCAGTGACTGGGCCCTCAAAACCTTTTGGTGCTGTTGTTTTAAATGCGTAAAAAAATTCTCTATTAGCATAAATTGCCACTGAGAAATTATTTGTTCATATTCGCTCACATTATTAATAAAAGTTCCGTTACTGGCACCTCTAACTGTTCTTGCTAGTGTATGATATTACGAGTCTACCGTGAATATCACAAACCCTTTACAAAAAAAAAATTATTGGGATGCTAAAGTGTGGCGATAGCACAACATCGGATACTTACTCCCTAAAATTTGGTCAAAGAAAAGCTTAGGTTTTTCTAAAATTCTGAAAGAAATTTTATCTCAGACCGTTACACATCTTTATTACAGGTACCAAAAACTGCAGAACACAACAGTAAATAAATAAATAAATGCCACTCTAAAATTAGAGTAACATGTCATTTTTCAGCTCATTAGTTACTATTACCTTTTCCTCAACAGAGTGAAGATTGTTAAGGAACACAAAGGTCAAAAGATGTACTTCTGTTTTGGTTTTTGAGAGTGAAGATTCTTGCATTCACACACAGCAGCTAATTAAAATGGATTGGTCGAGTGCTTTTAAGCGTGGAGCCAAACTAGTGGAATCTAAGCACTTCATTAGAATATAATTATCATGCACTTGACCTCAAAGTTGACAAAGAGGAAAAAAATATGATGCGAGCTTAAACTTGTGAGACTATAAGACAAAAGAGCAACTTATAAGGGAAGACTCTGTATTGCTGCAGGGTGTTTAAAAAAAAAAATCTAACTTGGTATATTTGTGTGCACAATGTGATGTTGTGTCATTTGAATTTAAGAGCAAAGGTTCAGAAATATTACAGAGCAGAAAATCTGTTCTGCATGTCTAAGTTCTGTTTTTAAGAATGTAGGTTGACTGTTTTTGAAATGTTTGTATTTTTTCCTGCTGAGTCAACCTTTTCTCAGCTGGCCTCTCTCAGTGGCAGACTAACCTCACCAAAGCAGACCTGTCAATCAATGTTCCCACCACAACACAGATGCTCAGCATGAATTCATAAATGACAAATAAACACATTTTCATACATGGCAGAGCAAGATTAGGATTAGGAACCAACCAATTAAACAGCAGAAAGCCTGTGAGGGGATGATTATGAAACAGCAGATATGTGGCTGTTTCTTTTGTGCATATGCTTAGAAGTAACTGACTGCAAAAAAAATTTGATCTCATCAAATCAAAATCAAATTTTATTTGTATAGCACATTTCAGCAGCAAGACATTTCAAAGTGCTTTACATCAAATCAAACACAAAAACACAATGCAACATAGAATCAACAATAAAAACAGAACATCAAGTCAGAATCCGTCAATAAATTTGTAATTGATTACGTTTCAAATACAACTCTAAACAAGTGGGTTTTTAGTTGAGATTTAAAGGAAGTCAGTGTTTCAGCTGTTTTACAGTTTTCTGGAAATTTGTTCCAGATTTGTGGTGCATAGATGCTAAATGCCACTTCTCCTCGTTTGTTTCTGGTTCTGGGGATGCAGAACAGAACCAGAAGACCTGAGAGTTCTGGAAGGTTGATACAACAGCAGCAAATCTTTCTATAAGTCATTCAGTGATTTATAAACTAACAACAGTATTTTAAAGTCTATTCTTTGAGCTACAGGGAGCCAGTGGAGAGACTTTAAAACTGGTCTTATGTGCTCTATCTTCCTGGTTTTAGTGAGAACACGAGCAGCAGCATTCTGGATCAGCTGCAGCTGTTTGATTGATTTGTTGGACAGACCTGTGAAGACGCTGTTGCAATAATCAATACGACTGAAGATAAACGCATGGATGAGTTTCTCTAGATCTGGCTGAGACATTAGTCCTTTAATCCTGGAAATGTTCTTCAGGTGATAGAAGGCCGTCTTTGTGACTGTCTTTATGTGGCTCTGAATGTTCAGGTCAGAGTCCATCACTACTCCCAGGTTTCTGGCCTGATCGCTGATTTTTAGTTGTAATAACTGAAGCTGTGCACTGACTCTAGATCGTTCCTCTTTAGGTCCAAAGATAATAACTTCAGTTTTGTTTTTGTTCAGCTGGAGAAAGTTTTGGCACATCCACACATTTATCTGTTCTAAGCATTTGTTCAGTGATTGGATGGGTTCTGAGTCACCTGGTGACATCGTGATGACATCTCATGTAAAGATGTTGAAGCAGAAGCTCGCAAACAAGCCAGTATGACATTCCAGCTCGCAAACTATTAAAAGAAGAGTTAATTTATTATCAATGTCCAGATGTAACTGGGAAGTAAATCTTCTGCTTTTGTCCCGTCAGTTTACCATTCTCCCAAAAGCCAAAGGATGATCAGAATATTTTGTGGCTAATGTGAGATGGGCCCTTTGCTGATTTTTGTGGTCAACAAAATTTGTCTTGAAGATTTTAATTGATTGAAAGCTTTCATGTCCAAACAAAATAGGATCTAAAGGGCTTTGTCAATTTCACAAACAGCTGAGGCATTGCTATGCCAGTTATTGAAAGTTCCTAATTCCTGAAGTGGAAGTGAGGTGGATTTCAGGTTTACCAAAGAAAATGTCAGCCCTTTAAACACTTGCAGATTCACAAATCCGCATTTATGAAAATCTACTTTATTTCTGCAAAAGCTCAGACAAAGCAAAGCACCTTTGCAATGGTCAACTCTTGGCGACTCCTAAGGAAAAGCTTCCCTGGCTCTTTTGTAGAATAAAATGAAATCTGATAATTATTGGCCTTTCTTTCCACGGTCAAATCAAATGTTAAAGTTCAACAAAAAATATTATTTATATAGACTATACATCTTCAGGTTTCTTTAGGGACTAACCAGAGTTGAAGCAATGACATTTGTAGATACCACAACCAAGACACGGTGTCTATTTCCTAAAGGTTTTGCAGAAGGGCCTTTTTCTAGCAGGATTACTGTTAAAAAGCTATACTCTCAGAAGACTTTGCAAGGAGAAGACAGTGAAAACCTCTCCTGACCTCATGCCTGACTTGAATCTAGCTGACCACATTTGGAGTTTTTTCAAAGGGCAAAGCTGGAAGAAAAGTCTGGTGAAAAAAAATGTCTGTCAAAAGGCAAAACATGATTACAGAGAAACAACAATGTCCTTTATGTCAGGAAGCCTGTCAACTGAAATCCAAAGTAAACACACAAAAAAATGTAAACCTAAAATAGCAGCTCAAGAAGAGCCGAAGACGCTCAAATCTTCTTTTCTGGTTTGTTCAGTCGACATGGTGATATAGTTGTTGTTTCTTAATTTTACATTATACTTAATCTCAACTAGAATTCATGTGAAAGTGAAGTGACTGTTTCTTTTATAGATCAAATTTTGTACTCATAAAAATAATTGCATTACAGGCTCTTACAAATATTGCGATCCCCTTTTTAAACCATAAGGAGTGAACAACAAAGAACAAACTGAGCCTTATGGAACACCTGGGGGAAGTCTTTGTGAGAAAACGGGTTTTCCACCTGCTGCCTTACAAAGAGGGAAAGTTATAACCAATGAATAAATATGCATGGACTCCCAGCTGTTTCACCTTAGAGAGCAGCCTGGATGTAGCTGATTTGCATCAAATGAAAATAGAAATCCATGAACAAAAGTAAAAGATGACTATTTGACACCAGAAGAATAAACGTAGAACGATCTTGGGTACTGCACAGTTTCCTGCCTGTAGATTGCAAAAGAGATTCATTCTGTCCTGTGCGAACTGACAAAGCATGTGGTTTTGAAAATAAAACCTCTCGACTTGCTTCATGCGTAGGGCTATTTTCTGAATTGTATAAAAGACCTCGATCCACTTTGTGACAGGCTGAACTATAACTAATTGCAATAATCATGACTAGGGTCAGATTTTGACATTGACAAAGCTACTTCTCACTGAGATGGTTTAGCAGAATGAATTTAAAAATCCAATTAAAAAAAAAACCTTTTTGCCATTCTTTTTACAGAACATTTCAAGCATCTCTAAAAAAAACTTGATTTATAAAAAGATCATGGAAGAGGTCTGAGCAGTTGAACAACTAAAACTTCACAAAACAAGAAGTATCCTGTAATGAATTTTTTACGATCCGTCAATCATACCTATTAAACATTCAGAATGTTTTAGTACGGTATTTTTTTCAATTCCTTGTGCCCTTTGTAAACTGTAAGTAACACTTTATAACAAATATTTTGCAACAAAACGCTGCACCGCAAGGATAGTAGTAATGCAAGGATAGTAAAAAAGAAAAGAAGGCAAAAAAGACATAACAGTAAAATAATGCATGAGTTGAAAGCTCTATTCTTTACATCAACCAACGGGTTAGGTTGGTTCTTTAAAGCTCAGACGACTCCAGACTACAAGCGGCTCTTTTTTTTCCCACAGTTTTGAGGCAACCGAGGAGACATTTGTTTAAAACATCCATTCTCATGTTGACTGGAAGGACAGAGGGTCTTTAAGGCCTGACAAAATGCAAATGCAGTGTTGGGTAAAAGTAAATTCCAGAGTTTCCCCCAGAGTATTATAAGACTGGCGGGCCTCCATGCTTTATTTGTGCCCCCACCAGGCTGAGCATTGCTTATATATTTAAGTCTTTTTAAAATGTTTGCATTTTTTAAGACTTTATATTTGGTGTTCAGGTGTTAATCGTTCAATAACAGATTATTATCAAGTGACATTATCAAATTTCCTGTCAACTTTAAACATTTTTTTTATTCAAAACCATGACGAGCTGCTGGACGGATGACTGCCCTATCACCCAACCACCAGACTTGGCAAGTTTTCTGGGGGAAACCTCGAATTCTGATAGTATTTCCCAGGTAATCCTCAGAACTATTTATCATCTGTATCACTTCCCTGTAAACATACCTAAAACTTTCTCACTTTCTATTCCTAATCTCACAGAGAAACAATAATTCCACGACCAAAAATGACAGAATTATCCATTTGGTTAGACTTTTTAAACCGTTTTCAGTTTTTACCCCTTCTCTGAACACTCTGGAACATTCTCTGTCAACCCGTCCTCACTTGACTCTTTATTGGCCTTGTCTACTTTCAACGTTACACAGATAATATTCTTCCAGGCCACCTGTATTCAGCTGATGAAGCAGAGTCTTCTGTAATTTCTTAAGATGTGTGAAAGATGCAGCGGACTTTTTAAATCACTGCGGTCTGTTTTTTTATTTTTTTTGTGCTTGGGGGAAAAACTGAGTTCCCATCGATGCAAAGCAAATTTCAGCTATTTGGTTGGGGGAGTCGCATTGAAGTTCCATATTCTGGTTGCTTTATCGGTTTCACACACACTCCTTATATTTTTTTAATCATCTTTTTATTGGCACTTTTGAAAGAAATATGTTGTACAAATGCCTCAGGTGAATTTATGGATCACTTCAAAGTAATATCTCAAAGTTTAAAGAAACTCCTAACATCAAACACAGCTGTAGACATTTTACTTCAGGAGATCATATTTGTTGTTTATTAAGTGTAGATCATTTGCATATTAAACCCTCCATCCTCCTTGCTTTTCTTCTCAGTCTGTCATGTCACATCAAATCATACTGCGAACGGCAAACAAGTCAGCATTTCATTCACTTAATGAGAGATGCTGGTGGCCCACTTCCATGTTAATAAAAATCCTATGCTAATTAATGTTTTAAGCCAGTTGATTAAAAGTAAGTGTGCTAATAAGTGTTTATTTACAGCGCCCGAGTTGAGACTAAACAACATGCTCACAGGTCAAAACTGTTCCATCCTCATTAGACAAAGATCTATCAAACTTTAGCCATGCTGGTCCATCACAGGCTGTGGCTCACAGAGCAAATGCTTCTTCATCACTATAAATTAGGTGGACTGAAGCCTATTTGTTCTTCTGTTTCATTAAAAGATAAAGCAAATAATGAAGACTTGCTTAGGGATAGCCATTATGTTAAATTATGTCTTAATGAACTGGTGCCTTTTGTTGGCCACCCCGTCTTTCTACAGCTTGTGATGTAAATGTAAATCCAGGATGTTGTTTATTGTTTCTCCTTTGCAAAATAGCTTAAGCTCATGTGTTGTAGAATGGAACTGCAATGCTTCAGTCGTCCCACAAATAATTTCTTGGATTCTTACTTTTGAGCTGCAGCACATGAATGTTTGTTTCAAAACCGTAAGTTGCATACAGTGTTCACAGAGAAGTTTTTTTTTATTATTAAAATTAAATGGTTTTTTTAAAATATATTTTAGGATTATCAAGCTTAAATGCAAGAATGAGATTTTTTTTTTCTTTTTGTACCTTTAAAGTCAGAACTATATGTATATTTTCCTTATATAGGTCATTTTTGGGCCGTGCTCACACCTGTTTAGCTGTGGCTACAAATTTTCTGTGGACTAAAATGTGGTTTTGTGATGAACATCACAACACATTGGTTTTGTTGTCATCAAGCCATGTTGTTAATCATATCGACTAGTGTTAAACTTCCTGAAATATTATTTTCCTCTATGTTTTTCTTCCAAATGTAATGATGGTCATTAAGATCAGACATCTTCATGCTGTATTGGTGTAAGGAGTTGTTGCTCTGAGTGGCTTTTCAGTCCAATTCTACGGTGGCCCAAAATGGCCAACAAAATCTCAAACATCACATCAAAATGCCACAAAAGTAACAAGGAATGCTAAAATATATTATAGCTTGCCATCTTCACCTCTGCTTCATTTTGTCTGTCGTGATTTTTTGCTGCCATGCCGTTTTATGTGGAGTAATGTGGCGTTTTTGTTGACCCTTCCAGGCCACCGTGCAAGTCTTTACAATCGTTTCACTGTGGCTAGCAACTCTCTTTCACCAACTTCATAGAGTGTTGACAAGGTTTTTTTTACTGATCTGCACCTTTCTCCATAAAAACATCTGACACAGAACCTGTGATGAATTAAACCCCTTCCTGCATGTGAAAATAATTTGCAAGGAAGAAACATACTTAATATTTTAAAATACATCTCTAACTGGTCAGAAGCTTATAAAACCATGACAGCCCCTAGATTTTCTCAAAACGTTTCAAGGAATAGTGATTGTAGTGTATTTAAATCTCAAGAAAACAATTGTCCAAAGAAAATGCCATATCATTCTGGCATGATCTACAAGAGGAAAAAAGTTTATTTGATAAACTTCCTCAGTTAATCATCTTTAGTTGCAGTTTTACTGGTTCATGCTGTGCTAACTCCAGTAACTTCCCAACTACATATCATAGATTTTCTGAAAGGAAACTCTGGGTTTATCATCTCAACTCTCCAAACTCTACCACCATTTTGGATAAGAATGTTAAATATAATATTGCTACAAGTGAAAAGTATGACAAGGTAGCTTATTACAGTACCTTTGCCTGGAGTAGAGTGACAGAAACAAATGTGCTCATATCTCAGTCGATTTTTTTTTCCTCTCTCTCAACAGAACTGTCCAAACTCTGGCTTGTGCAAGAAATATTGGCATATAAGGCAACATGGATCAGAAATTCAAAAATCTTTCTAAGTATGGCGAATACACCACAACCAAGCACAGTGTTGCCACTCAGAAGACAATTATTTTCTGTGTTAAAAACTGACACAGAAAATAAATATAAAGGTAAAAGAAGCTCTTTTAAGGGAAACAACTTCTACTAAGACATTTTAATTGTTGACTCAAGCTGCTACTATAAGGGGAAAAAACAATTTTGGTTGATAACAAGGTTAAACATTTTGAAGCATGTTATCCTATTGAGTTGTTATAGATCATGCTGGTGTTGGTAATGATGAGCTAAGGGTACACTAAGACTCTTCCCTTTATATTTACTTGTACTAAAAGCAATAATTGTGCTAATGACTGACATAACATCAGTTTTTCTGTTTTTTACTGCACCTGCTTTTGCATACACACAGTGTGACATCACCTCTAATGTTATCAAAGACTGCTCAGAGTTGAAAGGCTATAGTTTTCTTTAGCTGTTTTTTTAACACATACTACTCTACTAGGAAGCTTACTGACATGATAGTAATATTACTAAAATATAAAGATTTTTTTTCCCCCCTGACAACAACACTTTATATAGGGTGAAAAGTCTTCAGAGAACAATTCTGAGTGCAGCAACGAGGGGGAAAAAAAACACTCCACCAATGTTCAGTTCAAGTCTTTGCATTATTTATTTGCTGAAAGCAAAACAAACATTAACATATCAAATATTAACATAAATGAGACACTCATACCACACTAGAGCTAAAAAGGGCAATTTAACGCCACATTTGAAACTCAAGTGACTTTCTCCCAGAGTTAGGGGCGGTGCGGTGTGCTCCGATGGAACAGATGGTATACCTAAACTAGCTAAATTTATGAAAAATAATAACCTGCTTTAAAAAAAATTTATAATTAACTTGAATTGTTTTAAATACAAAATATATATTGAAACCGTATAAAACCTTTTGCAGTAGAATCTGGTGCTGTCTTTTATATGTAGATTAAATTAGACATGATGGTCAAGAATCTACTTTCAAACTGGACCATAAAACCTTTCCTTCACTTTTGTGTTTTCTCCAGATTTGTGGTGTAGGTCACATCTCTTGACTTCTTTCATGTTCTGATATCATCACTAATTAAGCAAGACACAATTCAAAACAAGCTGTTCTGGGATGGTAGTAATGAAACTCATTCTTTTTATGATTTTTCTGGCTCCATGGGGATTACTGTCTTTGTCCGCAGGTCTTTTGTTTCCCCCAGAAATAATCAGCTGACGTGCACAAAAAGGAAAAGATGACCCTTTGTTACCATATTATTAAAGGGAAGTTCTGCCTGTTTACCTTTGGTCCGATGCCTTTTTGCAGTTGAGCATCTTATTGATCCAAAGCTGAGCTTCTGTTTACCTTTGGTCATTCTCTTCAGCACATTCTTTTGTAAATAATATATGAGTACAATAAAGAATTCAGAAAATCCCTCAGGATTGCAAGTGTTGAGAAGGCCACATGTTTTTCATTCTTCACGCTCTTAAGCACATTCATCTTTGTAAATAATATAAATGAAACCTGAAAGGAGCCAAGTCTTTCTTTATTTAACTTTATTTTGTAGGTTTACAATGACAAATTCTAGTAGCCTTGTCAGTGGTGAAAAGATTTCCATTTTATTATTGTTATGCCAAAGATTCATATCGGCGATATCTCACTTGGTGTCACCATTTGTGAACAGCGTTAATAGCTGACACACTGTTGCTTATCCTCATTTCATTTCAGTGACACAGGAATAATAATTTTCCTACTAATGCCTTGTCACATATTTAACAATGTAGATCAACAGATGAGCCAGGATAGTGCAGATTTTTCTAAAATACAGATGGATATGTACTGTAGATCATGTATAAGAAGCTGAGAGTTGTAGGAATAAAGCTATGTTGTCTGAATTGAAGATCTTTTCTCCTTATTTCAGCTAATGATCATATGACCTTGTGATCATATGATCTGTTTTTGACATTTCCAAAATGGTCAGCTGATCGTAAAACATGGTAAATTAAAATAAAAAGTGATGGTGGACGTACCATTTCCTGATGAACTGGTGCATTGAATTCAACACCATTAATCCCAATACACATGCACTATTCAGAATAGGAACAGTCATACTTTAAAGACATGACTGGATGTCATGTTTTAAAAAGTCCCCTTCATTTGCTTTGTTTTCCCAACAAGCTGAACTTAAATTACCAGCTTCCCATATAGAAAGGTTAAACATCTTCTGAGCAAAAATTTCATGGAGGACACAGGTTGAACTAGAAATGTGTTGTTTTTAGAAAATAAAAGCTTTCTTTTTTTTTCTGTAATGTGACTTGCAAAGAATTATGAATAGAAAACAAGTGTTGGCAAGCATAAATTTGACCATGTGTCACTCTCAGCTTTCATTGCAGCTATGGTCAGCTCCATTTGTTTTCATAATATCTGAATTCCTCCAACAGAATATAGTGTCTACTGAGAAAAATAAAGTTGTAGGTTGTGTAGCATAGGTATCTTTTAATCACAACAGTGCCAACTAATCCAGCTTGTGAAATAATATCCAATATTTGAGTTTGGGCCTAAATCGTTTTTTAATCTGAAGTACTTGAAACCTTAAACCGAGTCTTTTTCTGTTTCTTACTTTCTTCAGTATTTTTTAAAGGTTTTTGGAAATATAAAGGCTTTCAAGCTAAATTCATTCATACGTATTACTGTATCCCAACCATAAGAAATTGCCAATGTGTTTATTTTCTACATTAATAAAGTAAACATGACGAGAGCTTTGAATGTCTCACAAAGCTTGTTTGACCACACTGGGAGAGAGAAATTGGGGAAAGTGGGAGGGCTGGTGCTTGACACCAGTTTGAACCCTTTCAGGGGAGTGATTGCTACAGGCTTTTCCTTTTCTTTTTTTTTTAACGCAAAGATAAAAGATTTGAAACCAAGCTAGAGCCATGCACTAAATGGAATAAAATGGGGACATTTTCAGAGGGCAGAGAGGAGTAGAGATACAGCTGATTAAGACATGATAAGCCTTAATCTTCTTTTAATCAGTTTCCTTTCACTCATGTACAAGTCCACAATGCAACGGTCTTACTGTGGGAGACTCTCTTAATTCAGCAAATATACCTTGGCAGTAAGAAGTGCTGCGAAGTAATTCTGGTTGCCAGTAAGAGTAGCCCTAAAAATGAGGCTCTCTATCTGTCTAGACATAATATGCATTTTAATAGAAATATTCATGTCAGGATTTCTAGTTGAAATCACATATTTGCAATGAATTTACTTCCTCTATAGTAGAGTAATAGAAAACCAAGAGACTTTATTATTTTCACATCTGAAAATGAGTATAATTTGTTGCCCGACATTCTCAGAAAAAAAGAAAAATATTGTCAAATGTTGATTAGAGAGAAGAAAACAAGAGGATAGAAAATAGGAAAGTATGATTTTCAATCCCTAGAAACGGAAACCAACCCAGAAAATGTGAACGTAAAACT
Organism: Gambusia affinis; assembly: GCF_019740435.1. Classification (NCBI taxonomy): domain Eukaryota; kingdom Metazoa; phylum Chordata; class Actinopteri; order Cyprinodontiformes; family Poeciliidae; genus Gambusia; species Gambusia affinis. The sequence goes on from NC_057890.1 coordinate 7,895,694, forward strand.
ACCATTTAAAATGGACTTCGCCAATAATCATTCCAGACTGATCAAAGATCTACAGTTACCTACTCGATCAGTTGGACTGCTATTTTATGGCAACCTGTCAACAAGAAACCAGCACAGTCATGCGACAACTTCATATGATAAATGATTTCTCAAAGATCTGGTTGGTCAAAATAGAAATGACCCATTTTGTCATTTCTATCTATTTCTGATAAAAGCTAAGATTTTCTTTTGGGGTCCAGACAGTTTGTCAGAAGAAAACTAAATTTCAGGCACAGTGTTCATTGAAGGTTAGTGTGTTCTGGAGATGGTGTTGCAGACTTTGGTATTATTGCTTTGCTTTAGATTTTCATTTTATTTGCCTCCTACTTGTGCTTCATCCCTAAAGAAAACCTTTTTATACCCATTTTTTTATTCTGTATTTCCATAAATTACATCAAATAAGGCACTGATTATTAGCTATTATCATAGCTAATAATCAAAGCTATGACTTTGATTATTACAACTTACTAGCATGTGCAAGATGGCCATTTTAAATTTTGATTAGTGTTGGTTGTAAAATTTCAACTTTCATAATTGCCAAAAGAATATTTCAGGAAAAATCAAATTAGTTTTCTCTGAAACTGGCCTAGTTAATATAATTTTGGTCTCAAAAGTTTTTCACACATTTATGAGACGAACCTAAAGATACACATGCTGTCATTTTGATGGTGCTATTTTGAGTTGCAGTTGAGTGTTATGGTTGAAAGTAAACATGATGGGCATGATGGCCAGAATACTTTAGGGAATATGTATGCCTGCATTATGCGGTATCCAAATAAAACTACTTGAAATATCTTTCTTTTTAAGTTTGGTTCTCAAAAAGGAAAAGTTTTTTAGTGGAAAGGGAAAATCAAACTTTTCTCCGACCTGACATTTTTAATAGGATATTTGAGACATTTTGTTTCAGTGACAGGCAACTTTAAAGCACTTCTCTGCAGCTGAAAACATCAATTATCTTCTCTAAGGATAACATAAAACACCTGGTGAAATTGTTTTCGGCATTATTAGCTGAGCTTTAATGTAACCTCGGCTGTACAAAATGATTGACAGACTACGTGAAAAGGAAACGTATCCATGCTGAAATTCGAAACTGATGATTTTAGAATACATTCTTGCACTTAATCTACATCATAGCAAAGATTGAAATCCATGACAGAACCACACACTAACTCAGAAGTTATAGAACTTCTGAGTTAAAGATTATTAAAGATTATTCCTGTTAAGAACAAAAGCGCTTAATGTTTTCTGCATGAACCTAAATGGGTTTTAGACCAATAATTTTCAAATTCAGGCCCCATAGTCCGATGTCCCGCAGCTTTTAGATGCGTCTCTGGTCCAACACACATGAATAAAATGTCTGAATCACGTCTTGAGTTTACGGTCAAGTTCTCCAGAGTCCTGCTAATGACCTCATTATTTTAATTCGCAGTCCTGAATCCATGTAAACGCACGTTGACAGTTTGACTTGAGTCAAGCTATGTAGATCCTGAATGTTAACCAACCAATAGTCAGAAGTTGGTGCCTTATGGTACAACCCCTACTAATTTACATAAAGAGACACAAATGCACACAGAGATGTAGAAAGGACAGGCAGAAATACATGGCGTTGGAAAAAATGTGGTAAAAAATACAAAGAAAGACAAAAATAACACACACTAGAACACATTTTAAAAAGTACCAATAAAGATTAAAATTAACTCTTAAATAAGGTAATTATTACAAAGATGTTCAAATAAAGACACTAACAAAGATGTGTACACTATGTTTACAGTATAATTTAATTACTGCCTACTTTTATTTATTTTGATACATCTAACTGTATGCTAATTTATTGAGCTTTTTTTTTCTGTATTTTTTCTCAATTATGGCAGGATTCGTCCTCCATACTTTTGGACACATAAACGAAAGGGTTTTAAATAGTAACCGATACCTCATAAAAATCTCTGAGCTCAAAGAAATTGATTTGTCTGTAAAAATGGCATGAACCTCCATGTCATACTCACTATTTAACTTCATTGGAAACTGGAGGCTCGAAATTGACTTGTGCTTCAAAAACTTGGAAAAATATCAATTTCATATCTGTTGGTCAAAAAATATGATCATCACCAAACAAGTTGGCCTTGGCTAAGTCTTCTGCTAAAAACTGAAAGGCACAGATGAAAACTCAAGAGCTGCAGCATGGCTTGACACGGCTAATTTTAATCCTTAAATATGTGAATAATTTTTCCATACACGTCTCTCGCACACTGAGCTGCTGGTGTGATGCCCACCATACACTCGCGCAACTTCAAACCTTTAATGAGGGCAAGCCGAAAGACATGTGAAAAGATACGAGAGCAAAAACCGAAGAGAAAAATGACACGAGACCCGGCGCAGAAGAAAGAGGCAGGAAACAGGCGAAAGAGAGATAAAAGAAAGAACGAGGAAATGAGGATGAAACGACAGCTCGGCGGAGGATAAGCAAGGTGGCAAGACGAATTTTGAAGATTGAGAGTGTGAGAAACGCAACGGCGGACAAATGAACCAGCAAGCGAGGGACAGCGGAGGAGGGCTGCTGAGAGAAAAGGATGTTGGCAGAGTGGAGATTTCTCCTCCATTACATTCTGAAAAGAGAGAAACAAGGGATGCAGGGCTGAGATAAGAGGAAGTTGATTAAAGAATCACAGCCAAAGAAAAGGAGCCTTGTATTTAGCATTCTCCTGGCAACGTGGAAGCTTATTTTCATGCCCTAGTTTGTCAAAATAGGAAGGAGCCAGAGGGTAACAGCAGTGGATACACAGACAGCTACCATACAGAGATAGTCATGTCATGGGATTGAGACGGTGAAAAGGAGCAATAGCAAAGAGAGCTGATAAACAGAATGAGACAGTGTTTCATCTAATTATCAAGCCTCTGCCATCATTGCTTCGCCACACGTCACACTTCAAGGGACAAAGTGTAAAATCCCATCGTTGCGCACATACATTAACAATGACACAAAGAAGGTCTGAAATAAAACGTGCTGCTCTCCGCATCCTTGTGGGATGAGTTTGTTTTGCTGGGGGATACTGAAGCTGGGGGATGTTCTTGTAATGGGAGGAAAAGCCCTGTGTGTGGTAGTAACCCTGAGAATAATTAGAGTGACTTGGAGGCAAGGCCGAGTTTTACACCAAGTTCACAAAGCACAAACAGTTCATTCATCATATTCATCATTAGTCTTTTGCGCAATCAAATTAATTGGTGGTGTCTTGTGTGGAAAAAAAACAATTATCTCATTGTGGAATATTTAGAAAACATACAATCTTTAAATCAAGTACATTTAGTCAGTGTAAAAAAAATATTTTGGATCATTATCCTTCTGAAAAACCCAATGATGACCTATTGAGGTTTTTTTCTTGACTATTTCAAGAGGTTCAACATGCTAGGCACCTTAGCAAAGTTCCCAGAGTTTGATCTTGATAGATCTTGGATTTTTACTGAACGTTGGGCATCAGGTGTCTTACACGTAGTCGGCCGTTTTACACCAATTCCCTCCTAGGGTGTTTGTTACTAAACCCTTCAATCTTACTCTCATTTGACCAAAACATAAAGTTCCAGTTAGTTCCTTTGAAGTTTTGTTGTGCGCGTTAAATGTCCAGAATAAATTTTAAAGAAGCATTACGTTTTTTACATGAACATCTAAAACGAAACACAATACAATCGGCCTTTCTCAGAATGATCGTACAGCTAAACTTTGAGGTTAAATCCCCTTGCTTTTGTCACTAGAGACATGTGTTAAGTCTCTCGGTCAGCCTTTTTTTTTTTTGTGGCATAAGGCAAGCCAAATCTGTGCAGCTGAAGTTGCTCAGTTCATCAAATCAAGGTGGGTTAGAAATAAACCAACCATAAAGGGAAAAGGAGTCTATCAAAAGTCAGCTCCTCATTCTTTTAATCACACATCACTCCTCTAGTTCAAATCTCCTCTGCTTCCTTTCATGTGTGCCTCCCAGCTTCACCTCTCTTCGCATGTTTCCTTTTTACTCAGCTGCTCTTCTCTCTGCTCCCCTCTGTTGCTTTCCTCCCTTCGCTGCTCATCTTCTCATCCCCTCTGCGCAGCCTATAGGTGGCATAGAAGCATGCAAATTGGTGCAGAGTGCAGCAGAGCGATCCGAATGCCAATCTCTGCTCTACAACCAACCTGAATGACTCCAGACCATATCTTATCTGTTCTTCTGCTCCATCCTTCTATTTGCTTTCCATCAGCATTCTAGTCTCGCCTGTCCCTCACTTCAATTACCCCCACTATCTCCTCTCTTCCCATCTCTTGTCCCCTCTTTTTTTCCCCCTCTACTTATCTCATGTATACACTTTATCCTTTGACACCTTTATCGCCACCTTCTCAACTACAATCACTCTCTGGCTGTCATTTAGCTTGTGAATTACCTGTTCAACCCATCTGTAATAATTGTGCCGTTTGAACAACGAGGCGTAAAAGAAAAGATGGCACAGAAATGCGGGGAAAAAGAAGACAAAATGCCAGATTAAGACACAGCGTCAACCTGTGACATTAAAAACCTGAAGTAGTGTACTGTAGGAAAGCGAAATCAAATTTTATTAATATAGCACAAATTCAAAAACATTCAATTTAATAAAAAAAAAAAGCATTGAGCCATTAACAGTCCTTTATATTCAGGGTGCATCCAGCAACTCCCACCCCCCTTTAAAGAATCTACAATATTTTAAAGATTACAGACTATTAAATTATGAAAAGTTCCTTCAGTAAATTGTTCTGTCATCAACAATGTCAGAGCCAATATTTTTTTCAAATAAATGTAAAACAAGCTTTATTCTTTAACTGCAGCAGGTAAATGGTTCCAATTCATATTCTAGACTTATTTGCTTTATAATTTTCTATATGAATGTTAATTTATTTTCTTCAAATTGATCGTTTGTGTGCAGATTTCTCTAAAGAACAGATAACAAAAAAGCTAAATTTAAGGAAACCTGTAGTAGTTAGAATAATAAGTCTTGCTCAGGTAAAGAGGTCAGTTTTGCGCATACAGTGTGTGTTTGATGTAAATGGGTAAAAATTGTCTCCAGCGTATAGCAAGTAGCATTTCTTTGAAGGTTCAGCTCACTTTTATCGTTTCAGATTGTCCTCTGTGTCCCAAGTTTTTTTTTATACCGCGTTTATCTCAATTCTATCAACCATTTTTATTTTCTCCATCCTTTCATCTCTGCAGTGACAATAACTCCTTCTTTCCTTTCCTCACCTTTGTGTTTTATTTTCCATCTCCATCACCTCTGTGGCCCCCCCTCCCTTTGTTCTCCACTTCTCCCCTTTTCTGTCCGCATGCCTGCCCATTCATTCGCTCACCCTCATGCCACCTAATGGGGTGCTGTTGCCATGGTAACACGGGGCGAGCAAATGCTCGTGCTCCACCATTGGGAAAGACGGGGGCTTGTAAAGTCTCGGTTTCTCATTTTTGCACGTCACCCACTGTCAAAGTCAGAAACACTTCACACACAAAGTGTAAAACTTCTGTAGAGACAAGCGAACGGTGCAAGTAAACGAAACTATCTGAAAAGTGGCAGCAATTGTAAGGCATGCAAGTCCAACAATGATTAGTCTTGAGACCAAAAATTGAAGCATTTATCGAACAGAGTAGGAAATGGAAACAAATACTTTAATTCTGAGTACATAATTTACTTAATTACTATTGGTTTAGAGTTTCACACATATTTCTTATGACTGATTACTGATTTAAAAATAGCTTGATGAATAGTAAATGATTGTATAATATGAGATAAATACATTTAATTTGCTGAAGACCTGAAGCACAATTTGTTTTGGATTTTCTTTTTGTGTCCATGCAGGACACAATGCTGCACTGTGTCTAAATGACAAAAGCTTGCAAGTGTAAAAACTCTGATTTGGACGTGAATTCATTTCAGTTTTGCAGCTGTGGGTGGTCAAGACAGATTCAGCTAATGTTTATCAGCCAGCTGTTGGAGTAGTTAATTCCTTGTCTTCTTAATTAGAATGTGAATCATGTAATGTGATGAATTGAAGTCTGAGTGTCATGTGAAGGCTTCATCAGGGAAAAGTCTGTGGAAAAAAGAAATATTCCAGGAGCAACAGAGGATTTGCGACGCTATAAGACAGTATAATACTTCTGTACCATGAACAAACCCTCAGAATAAATGCACCAGTGAACATCTTTTAGGACTGATTTCCGTGGAGGCAGGTGAGGAGTGCCTCACCAAACTTTGATGGAAAGAAAGAAAATATATAATCATAAAGTAATTTCAGAGCACTGTTATATTCATCCGGATTTTTGTACTAAAAATATTTATTTTCATGTAGCTCACCAGACTGGAGTTTTTATATTTGCTGTCATCGCTGAATTACCTTCTGCAGAATATTGACTTCCCATTCAAATGCCCATATAAACCTGAAGGTAAAGGTACATTTATTTATTGCAGCAACCCCTGGCTCTCAGCTAAGGCTGCTAAGCGGAGAGTAGCATGTTAAAATAAAAGGCGTCAATAAAATGGTTTAAACAAAAATATGAATGTTATTTCCAATAATTTAAACTACGATATAATGTATTCAGGGTTTTTGTCACCAACTGTGTTTGTAAGTATCCTCTTTTCTAATTCGATTATAAAGCAGAGAACCTGAAGCACAATGAGGCAGGCATTCTCTTGCCTCATGGCACGCTCAAGATCACAATGCTGCACTCTTGTTCTCAAATGACAAAAGTAAGTGTAAAAAGCTCTGATGGCTACCTCGATTCAAGCAAGTAAGTGCAGCGATAGATTATAATAGAGATAGGTGATTTTTGTTTGTTTGTAATTTGGAAGAGAAATAATTAATGTGATGAATTGAAGTCTGAGTGTCATGTGAAGGCTTCAGAAGTGAAACATAACCTGTAAACTGCTGTCAATCTATGCATCTATTTGCAAATCTGATTCTGATGACGTCAGTGCCTCACCAGCTATGAACCTCACCGCACGTCACTGAAATGCACAAATCTTAAATTTATGTAAATGTGAAGAATTTTTGCCTTGTGGCAACTACTGAGAAACAGCTAATCAGTTAATTTACTGAAAATTCCTATTTAAACTGCAAGAATTTTAAGTATTACAAAGTTTAAACTCAATTGTAATGTCTTGCAGGAATCATTGCATATATTTAGGGCAAAATAGAATCTTATTTCAAGTTAGTAAATTGCAATAACAGAAAATCACCCCTGCCTTGGAGATTAGCAATGCATTGTAAAATTTCTCAAACAGTTTTTTTGTTGTAGAAACAATAGTTCTTCCCTTTTTTCTTCATGTAGAATTTTAATTACTGAATTAAAATACAGTAATTAAAAGGACTGGATTGTAATTCAGTATAACAGATTTGATTCTTAGAACAAGCATTCTGTGCTCATGTTCAGGATAATTGCAAATGAGTTGATAGAATTGCATTACTGATTAACGAAAAATTAAGATGGATAATTATGAATCTGTTCAAATTTTTTGTAGGCAGTTATTTACCGACAGATATAGTATGAGTAGATGCAAAATGTGGGTCTAAAGAGAATATAATATCTCAAAAGTAAAACATCATACCCTGAACAGATGAGAAACAGTAAGTGACATCTATTACTGTGAAAATGTTAGAAAGCCATTTGGAAAGAATCACCAAGATGTAGAAGACTGGCTTCCAGTTATTAGAACCATTTGATGGCAGTTGCTGCCACCAAGGGGGCTACAACCGGTTATTAACTTAAGAGGGCAATTACTTCCCATATCGGGCCTCGTTGGTTTAGTCTGTTTGATCAATTAAATCATCGTTCAAAATTAAAACATCTTTTATGAAGCATTAGGAATAACAAAAGTAAAATCTGAAGAAATCTGTAATCGGGCAGATACGTTCTGAGTCTGTTGCCATTTGATTAACATCTTATGAATAAAATGTACAAATATACACCCTATTCCCATCTATTGTGATTCTCAATACAGAGTATGACCCCAGATCTATCCAAAAGAGTCAAGACATTTACTCTCTGCCGCTTGGTATTATTTATTGACTAACAATGAACCAATGGAATAGATTGTATTTTAAAAGGTACAATTTACTGAATTCTCTGTATGAAGTAACCTGTCAGAATGTTCCTTTTTGTTACCAAAAAGCCCAAATGTACAAAATGGTGAATGGGTCAAATAAAAAGCTCCCTTTGTAAAGCTTACTTTAAGCCTGTTACCCACTTTAAAAATCGATCATTTCTGATCTAAGAGAGAATTAATCATTTTCGCAAAAAAAAATAAAATAGGTTGAGACAAATTCAAGTATCTTCACATTACAAAATGAGCATTTGCACATTAACCAGCATAAAGCCATCATGAACTTTGATTCATTCATACATGTTTGAGAAACCCTTGAATTTCCTGTGGCAGCCTTCCAGGGGTGCCTAAACGCCTTCTCATACAAAGTGCTGCTTTCCACATAGCTCCCCCTCTTTGGTGTCAATTTCAAAGTGTAAAATTTATATATGAAGCATTTGTATAACAACTGAAGGAAGCACAGCTACTTGATTGGGCTATAAAATGGCACTATGTGCCAGGAAAGTGCGTCATACCACCACTTTAATGGAAGTTATGAATAAAAATCCCCTCTGCAATGTTACTGCACCTCAGATATCTCCAGCCATCCCGTTTCTACTCTGGCGCTTTTTTTCACAAGACTACTTTTATGATATTGTGTGCACTTTCTGAACCATTCAAACCCTTTCAACCTTTCATCTAAATATAATAGATTTGATTTTGATTAGCATACTGTTATCTGCTGGCCATTTTGAGTAGAATTGCTACTCATGACCTCATATTTGCGTTTGCCTACACTGTCCTGACCTATAAACACGAGCTGAGAAAGCATCAATAAACTGACCTTACCACTTCTCTCACTGGAAGGTAATAGGTAAAACAACAAAATATGCACTGTAAAGTATTGATGTGTGCATATTTTAAACAATATGTGGAAAGTTTTTCCGTCACATAAAAAACAATATACATATTATATGCCACATATAATGCAGTATCTTTTACAGTTTGTAATCTGTTGGTCAGTGTGTTGCCAGGAACGTTTTTATGATTTGTAGATCGTGGAACACACCATTTATTTTCCCTTCTGCCTTTTTCCACCTTTCCTCCTCTACCAGATCAAATTACGCTTATCTATTCAGTGTAAGAAAAGGTTAGGAGCGCAAATAGGTTTGCTACACATGTCAACAAAGAATAAAAAAAGACAAAGAAAGCTTCTGTGGTCTCTACATGGTATTGATCCACAGGTGGTTTCGGCCTTGTGTGAAGATATAACGCCAAGAGACGCACCGTCGCCTGCTTTTGGCAGGAATGGAAGAGAAATGCAGCTTTAAAAGTAAGAGAGTGTGTAGAGTGGTTGGAGCATGACAGGAGGTGGTACGGAGAAAGAAATTGTGGTTTAAGAAAAGAGGTGGGGGTATGAAAATAGCAATGAAAGTAGCTGGAGACATGGAGCCACCAAAGGGAAAGGTGAAACAGCTTTTTAAGTGCAAATTGATAAGAGGCTTGCTGCTATGGGTGTGAAAGTTACTGCAGAAGAGCTGGATGTGTATTCTGTGTAGGTCTTTATTTGAATGTCTAAAGGCAGATGTGGGGCGTTTTATGACTTCTACAGCATGTTCGGCTGAAGACTATATATGAATGCATGAATTTATAAGATCATATTATAGTTTGAGTTCGTACTTTACGAGAGTGTAGACACTGTGCGTGTGTGTGTTGCGGACAAGATTTGGATAATGGGGAGACGGAGCGCTATGGTCTGTTGGTCTATTGATATTCTGGATCTCTGGCAGGCAGAGGGAACATCTGATTGTGTAACATGGGCGAGAGAAGTTGAAGAGAACAAGGAGCCGTTTTAGGATGGTAGTGTTGAGGGTGGGAGGAAAAAAATACCCTGTACATTAAAAATAAAAGCAGACAGAAGGAAAGGCCTGGTCGGAACTGAAAATGACTGCTAGTTGTAAATGTTTTTTCAGAAGGAATACAAAAGTAGGAATAGTGGGGTTGTAATATCTGATGCACAGTGTTATTCGTGTTCTCGCGTTAAAACTGCAAAGTTGTGCAGGTACTTAATAAAAGCAACATTTTAAATCTGTATTCTAAGGTACATAACAACAATCATGCACCATTAAGACCCCAGTATTTGGAAGCAATTGGAAGTAATCGTCTTTCCGTTTTTTTGTTTTTTGTTTAGCACTTCAGAGCACCCAAAAGCTTTACTATAGTAATAGTAGCAGTACTTCCATTTACTTCCACATATTTTTACTCAAGTAAAAGTAAGTGGTAGCCATCAAAGAAATGACTAAATTACTTATTCAGTTTTTTTTTAAAAAGTGCAATAGTTGATCAAAAATATTCTTTTAATTTATAGCACTAATCAATACTCCTGTTTTATTTACATGTCGTACCTTAAAAGCCTTTATAAAGAGTATTAAAGGTGGTTAAAATGGCTGTCAAGGTTAAAACCTGACATGAAACGACTTTCTTCCCTTTAATGATCTACTGATGACTGAATAGATGGATTACAATCCTCAGTAGACTTTATCACACACACACACACACACACACACAGCTTTAACACCGTAAAGACAGTGCACATTGAGCCATATTAACACACTGGGCTAGGAGTTTTGAAACTTTCTGTATGAAAGCAATAGTAGCTAAGAACTGCCATGGGGCTAAAGGTGATAGATAATTAGCATGATCTCATTTCTTCTGCTTGCTTTACCCTCACTAAGATTTTTCTCCCCTTCATCTGGCTCTGTCTAACCTGCTTCACCCTCTTTTTTTAAAATTTCCTATCATTCTCACTCCCTCTGCCTCCATTTCTTAGTGATCACTGTGTTCTTAGAAAAGGGAAAGAAATACAGTAAGCCGAAGCAGTTATGTTTGATGACCATTCTGAGAATTCACAAGAAGTTTTGTGAACAAAGATACCAGGGAAAGTTAATTTGTAGTAGTTACAAGGAGACCACAGACAATGCTTGTGCAAAGATTGTCAATTAACATTACTGTTGCTTGGTCATTTTTGCTGTTGTGGCGAAATTGTCCACAATTAAAATTTTGGACAATATTGTTGTTGTTTTTTTTACATCATGCCAGGTTGGTTTGGATAGCTTTTGCTCCTTGAAAAAGGAAAGCATCTTTTTACAACGGCAGTTTGTTTTCACTCAGGTTTTCTTTGTGTGAAATTAGTTTGATTCGGAACATTTACGTGTGGCAAATCAAAACATATGTGAACTCTCGGAGATGAAGTACGTTTTCACAGCTCTGAGCAGAACGTTTCGCTACATGTTGTCCTTGACAATTTGATCCACTTCAGTGAAGTAGAAATGATGTAGAATGTCAGCTGCTTTGTTTACACTATAGGGGTGTTTATGCAGAAAATCTAAATCGAGACATTTTAAGCTTTTAGAGTGTAGCTTTTAGAGTCGAAGAGTTTGAGAGAGTTGTGTTTGAAATGAGTCGTACTAAGAAGCCCAGTAGGTGTTGGCCATGCTTCACGTTGTACAGCAAATGCTTGAACCTAGTGAGTGTAATGTCTGCAGCGCCCTTATCCAGCCACCCACAGCCACTTCTGTAACTGTTATTGTAGCTCGAAAGAACAGCCATTAACATATTTACTCATACGTGCAGACATGCAATTATACGTCGCATTTAAGCCTTAGGTAAGCTCCATTGCAGACACCATTCAACAAATCCCAAAGGATACAGTTGGTGATGTACTTATATTTGCTGAAAGTTGGAAGGAAAATGTGCAGAAGCATGTTTTAATGATCAGCTGGTATTTTTAGTGAGACTTGGAACCCTTTCATAACACAAAAACAGAAAATAGCGGCTCAGTCGCTACCCCTGAAGAAACACAGATTTTCCAATGTTCTTTAAGCAAGTTTATTTCAACATTAATAAGTTTCTTCTGAATTTATGAAACCTATTGGTCTCAGTATGAACAATTGCCATTCCAGGGTTTTAACCAGAAGAAACTAAACTCTGATCTTGGGGTTAATGTTGAAATTGTTTGTGGAAAGAAGGACATTTAAATTTTGTCACGATGAAAAACAACTTGAGTTTTGTATGAACTGAGAAACGCAAAATACATTTTGTCTTCTCCTAAGAAAACAAGAGGAGTAGCTTATTTTGATTAATGGAGGTCTCCTCCTTGTGATGAAAAATGATCTGTTGGACCATGTTGCCATCAGGGACTCTTTTACTTTTCTTGTTCAATTTTGAAGTTGCTTAGTGGTGATGGTTACAGCGAAATGTCTAAGATTTGTTCGCTAAGTTGTTGCAGAATTTGATTTTACTAAATACAAAGCGAACATGGCCATCGGTTTAACAGATGAGGGGCAATCCTGCACCCATTTATGCATCCTTTTTACGAAAGAGATGTAGACCAGATCAAAGACACACAAAGGTTTACTTTTTTACAGATATACTGAACGATTTGGTAATTACTTGAGAAAAAAAAACTACTAAAAAGTTCTGCTAATTTTTACTTAATGAATCTGAAAATGGTGATTATTTGGAAGATATTTTTATTTTTATTTTTGGTGATTGTCTTCTGTCTTGTAACTGCACATGCACCACCAAGCCACAGCCATCGCTTGGCCTCATGTTGTAACGGAAGTTCAACAGCTCAGCAGGATTCGTCTTTTTTCAGTGCATCTGAACCACCTTGTGAAATAGAACAACCTTGTTTACTCCAGTTAGGTTCTGCTCATTTGTGCTTGCGTTAGAAGCATCTTTTGGAATATTTCACAATCATCAGTGTTTGAGAAATATAAAATATGAATTTCAACACAATTTTTTATTAGAAAAGTTATTTATAAACCTAACAGGCACATGTAACGGAAAGAGGGGATGAATTCTGCCCTCTGGGTCGTACCTGACCTTTATCAAAATTAACACTGGCTTTCAGCACTTAGTATATGTTTTTTCCCCACAATTTTCATAATGCAACATCACTGGCCTCTGAGAAAGCAAGGCAATTTGCTACAAGTAATTTACATCAATTTAGACAGAGTCTCCCTTAAGTGTAGGTATAATACTTAATTTAAATGTGGGTATATTGTGAAAGGGCAGGCGGGTAATAATTGTTTCTCGGACTATTTTAGGAGAAAATATGCCAAATCAGGTCTCAAAATCACTTCTCCAGAGGTTTAGCATGACAAAAACTTGATGAATTTGCACAACTGTCTTGCAAAAGCTCCTGCAAATCAACCAAATTCATATGCATGGATGCAATTTGACATCAGAATAGTAAAAAAACAGATGTACAATGAGATGTGCAATGCAGTTAACAGCTTCTCTTCTGGCACATCATGTCTCCAAGGTCGGACATTTTTTTTTGTGTGTGTGTGTGTCAGTTGATTTCCCCAGCAGTCCGCATCATTTGATTGAATAGCGTTTTCCCCTCTATCGATTCATTGAGTAAATCTCATAGGGGATGCAGTATTTATGGTGCTTTGGCCTCGGTAACTGCTCCGCCTCTGCTGCAGGTTGCTTTGCAGCCCTCCACCACATCAGGTCCTCTTTAAACTGATTCTGACTTTATCAGTGTCAGGTTGGCCACTGAGGCTAATCTGTTCTGTCCTCCAGAATATCTCTCCCTCTCTCTCATCATTACAAAATGCACTTGAAGGTAATAGCATGGGGCTTTACTATTGTGGTTTGACTTGAGTTTACCATATGATTGTGGTATGTAGTATTATGCCTCTAGCAAAATAAAACATCTTTACCAGTAAACCCTAAAAGGAACAGTTTAGATTGGTAAGTTGTGGTTCTGAAGAGGTTATTTACAATATTAATCTGTTTGACTCGTGTAAATTTATTTCTAACATAGTTCAAATATCATATTGTAAAAATTAAAACACAAACTTAAGTGTATATAAGCTTACACTAACATGGCTAATCAGGTCTTTTGCTCTGTGATACAGATTCACTCATTTAAAAGTCACACATTTAGTCTCAATCTGCCATAATATTATTAATAAAGCTGCATTTGTGCTTATGCTTCAAAACACAGCAGCCTTAAGGTGTTGTAAGATAACATGCATGTCATCAGTATCACATGGTACTTTAGTATTGTGGCTACGTCGAACTTAAGTTTCCATCAGTTTCTAAAGAATAGACTGTATGGCTTATCCAACACAAGATTAATTCAGTCAAATTGGCTCCTAGATTATTCTTCCAACAAATAACTGAAAATATTCACACATACAGCTACTTCTGTAAAAACCGCACTTCGATTTTAAAGGTTTTAAAATTGAAAAATTTTAAGATGGATTATTTTCCCCGCTTGATTAACCCATCACATTACTATAAATGTCAATGTACAGAATATTTAAAAAAAAATCTAAAAACCTTTCTGTTGTTTGGGAAAACATGTCTGTTAAAAACTATTTGCACCACCTATAATGCAGCTTTGCAGCTTTCTGTGCACATCAAAATGGTACTGTGATGACCACGAGTTGCTCAACACTGTAGATGTGTGTTCATACCGTACGTCTGAAGGGCAATAAATTTGAGTTCTACAACAAATCACACAAATCCCATAGTCTGCATGTTATTTAGTTATTTATGCCTCATGGTGAAGTGGCTCTCCACTGCTTCCACTTATTAGTGTCACATATGGAAGATTTCTCCCCCAAGGTTGTCAAGGCAATAAGGAAGTGGGGTATGAGTTTGAAAATATGCCTGACTGGAAGGGAAACTGGAATAAGCAGAGTGAATGAGGGAATATATGTGTGAGGATTTGATTTTGTGTGTGCTCAAGTGCATTGGCTTGTACATATTTATGCATCAAGCATCACTGCTTATTACATTAAAATGAGTCATGCCTCCGATTTATACATTCCGTCAGAAAAGGTTGTGAAATCATTTGTGTCCAGTAATACAGTTACCTCTTTTTGTTTTGTTCCCTAAATGTGTTATAATCATCAACTCATGTCTTGTCCAACTGGCCTCTCTGTATATTCCCAGGATTTTCAGCAACATAAGACAGGAAAATTGAAGGTTAGTGGGTGAAGATGACTAGACACAAAAGCTTGCCATAATGGAGATAATAGGCTCCGGATCGACGAGTGGAGGCCAGTAAATTAATGGGCCTTCCTTGACATAAAGTCCATTTGTTAGTTTTGAAGCGTTGTGACAGTTAATTACTGAGGGTTGGCTTCAATGGACCCCTCCACTAAGGCTGCCTGAGAGGAGAGAAAACATTTCCTGCTACGTTGGAAGACACAATTTTAAAGCTTCAGCTGCTGTGGTCTGAGTGTGATGGAGTGTGGGTGGGTGAGTGGGTCGGAATGCTTTAGAATGTATTGGCTGAATTCTGTAAAGCCTGTATTAAAGCCGTAGATGTATTCAGGCAACAATTTCCTTTTTCTAAGCTACTGATGGACGAGTGAAGAAATTCCCACCTGGATTCACTGACGTCAGGAAGCGCATCCTGTCTTGTTGTCAGACTTTGACTGTAGACCTTTTGTCAGAGGCGCTCCTAGCCTCATAACTCTCTGTTAGGAGTCGAGGATTGAGGAAATGAAATGTCGACCTGGGCGGTTGCCATGTCAGAATCTTCAAATAATTAAATAAGTTAATTAAAAAACTTCCAGTTTGATTGCAAATATAGGTGATTGCAATGATTTATCAAGGCTTTGAGATTTAGCAACCTCTTCTCCATTTTCTGTCTTAACTAAAAAATACTGTATTATTGATATAGATACATTAGACAAAATGATAAAGCTAAAACTTAATGCCATCCTCTTTAATTATCAAGTTGATTAAAGTAGTTAATTTATCTCCTCAATTGTAATAAAACTAAATTGCATAAAAAATCTCTGCAGCTTTCAAATTAATATCTTGACTCACCTAAATCCAAAAAAATAATCATCTAGTGGTCATTTATATTCAGGTTGAGAAACTGTTTTAAGAATTGCCAATTAATTTTTCTTTTCTCTGCGGTCTCTTGCGCAACATTCAGAAGTCTGTTGAGCAAGAGACCGTCTTGATTTTTTCTTCTCTTTTATGGTGCAACAGGTTAGCCCACTTTCATTAAAACCTGAAAGTTTGTTCTCTTTAAAAGCAAAAACTGTCAAAAATATCCCTTCAACAGAGCAAATTAAAATTTCTGTAAAATCCAAACAAGCTTTTCCCTTTGATCGAAGCCAAAGTACGAAGGTTGGCCAGTTTTTGAGAGAAATTCTATTCCAGCTTTTTCTCTCTCTCGCTTTTTTAAGTAGGTCTCTCAATTCTGCAGACACAGTGTTAAAGTTAAACTCCCCTGATGTCAAGCCTAACTAAGGAACTGAATTTCTCAAAGTAATCTTGGTAAAATAATTTTAAAAAATAATAATAAAAAAAAGCTGCTGCAACAGAATCCTAATTTGAGAAAAGGGGAAAAAAAATCTCAGAGGAGCCAAACTGAAAAAAGAGACAGAAATATCTATCCTCCAAAAATATGCCAATGGCAACTGCATGTTGGTGTCGCTCCAACAGAGCGACTCTGTGACTGTTTTAGTTTTGGCTTTCAAATATTTACTGATGATTTTGGATTTTCTACTTGCGCTTTTTGTTTGTTCCACATTATTGCCCCAAATTAGTGAGTAATTTGCATTGAATGAGCACATTTTGCTTTATTTCACGAGACATATGAGGCAAATTAATATCTAGTTATCTAGATTACAATAGGTCCAAATACATTTAATAGCAATCTTAATGATTCTAGTCATATTGACCTGTGCAGTCCCGATTATTCCAATAGATTAGAAATAAATGCAAAGTGTATCGGGAGTTAAGTTCTAGTTTTAACCCTAAAAGATAATATTTGCATTTTACAAGCAACTGCTATTTACAAAACAAAAGCCTGAAAAAGGGACTTTATGCAAAAAAATTTAATGAAAAAATAAAGACAGTCCCTTGGTTACTTTACAAAATCTTTGAAAGAATGCAGCAAAATTAGGTTTATTTATATTTTGTAAAATGCCAAACATCTGCAAGAGGTATGTGACTGAATGAGAGAAAACAAAGAGGAGATCCATTCACGTTTTTATTTAGTTTGAAAAAAGCAAGAAAAAGTCTGAAAGGAGATGAGAAAGAGAAAGACAGAATTAAAGAAGATAACCTCACATTACACTCCGCTTTCCCCTTAAAGATGATCAGTCCTCTTGTCATACAAAGATTGGCAGCATGGCAAAACTTTTGAAAAACTGAACTTTAACAAAACGTTTCACCATGTTCTCTCAAAGCTATAGAGATTCCTTCAGATTCATAACTGAACAAAAAGGTGAACAACGGAGCCTATCTTTTGACTACCTCGCTTTTTACTGACTGTTTCTTTCAGCCAAGCAACAATAGTTAGTGGCCAGAAGACGTATGAAAGATTTAATTTAGCAGTGCAAGGTGTGGAGTTGAACTAAAAGGAAGATTCATCCTGTTTCCTCTGTTATTCGGAGCTGTGACTAAGGAGGCAAACACTTGGAAAATGCATAAAACTTTACAGACTTCCAAGAAAAGAAAAACCAAAGGTAGAGCTGTGGCAGGCAGTCCAGATCTCGGTAAAAATAAGAAGGCAGGAAACAGAACGTGACATGGCATGGAGGAAGTGGGATAAAAACAAATAACTACAAGAGTGAAAATACTCAGTGAGTTATGGCAGCGTTTCATACCTGTTATGTAAGGCGATTGAAAATACTTTTTTTTTTCCTGCTAAAAAGTTTTGCGGGAAAAAACAAGAAGTCAAACAGGATAATCCAAACTCAAAAGCATTTTAAGAAAACGTGTGAATCTAGAACTTGATACAACAACAACACAGAAACTTATCAGGGTTGTAAGACTTACTATTTTATAGAGAAAGTCACTCTGGTGTATATCAAAATTCAATTTCTCATAAAATTTGAATATGTGAGAACAGTAAAGAAAATATTTTAAACAGAAATGCCAGGCTTCTTAGTACCATGCTCATTTCTGTCATTCCTTGCTCGGCTGGGTCTCTCTTTGCATGATTACTGCATCAATGCAGCGTGGCATGGACGCTATCGGACCGCGGCTCTGCTGAGGTGTAATGTAAGCCTGGTTTGTTTAGTTTGATCCATACAGGTCCTCTTTATTGTTGGATCTGCTGTCTCATTACCCTTTTGAGAATAGTCTGTAGATTTTCTATGGGGTTCAGGTCAAGCACAGTAAATCTCTAATCATTTAAGCAAAGAAGAGGAAACGGATGCTGTGAGAATAAAAAAACATATTTAGTATATTATCACAGCACCACTGCTAAAAGTTATGAATGAGATTTTCCATAGACCTTCACATTAAGCAGGAGGGTTGATGCTAACCTTTTAGAACGTTACTTTAGAAAAGCTAGCAATGTTGTGCAAACTTTATCAAAACATACCATCATGCAAGATGTTTTAGATCATGCTTTGATCGACAAACATGTTTATTTAGCTGTTATGGGTGTATTCAACATTTAACTGTGTTCCTATGAGTCCAAGCATGTTGTTCCTGTCATTTACATCCTTAGTTTTTAGCCAAATTGTACGAGAATGTTCAACTTGGGCCAAAAAACCCCACCTTACCCAATCTTGATTAGCTAGTTGAGAGAGTCTGTGTCTGTTGTTGAGCAGAATTAGATAGAGCATCATTGCAATACTAATGATCCACTTACTGTAATAATTAAAATTTTAAAATTATCTTTTCTAGGTCAGAGGTGTATTAACCTATGGCAAGATACCATAATGGTCTATGGTATATTTTAAATAAATAACACAACAAAATAGAATATATAGAATATCTATATGATATTGGTAACAGAGGAGCCAATGTTTAGTGAGTGGTAAAGTCTTCCAAATCATGTGTTAAATTTTTATATTTTATTTTGTGCCTTGCCTTGTTTACTGCAGCAGCTAAGTGCAGAGGACATGACTTCAGTCATGAGGGTAATAATTATGTCCTCAAGGAGGGAAAACATCCTGACACCCCTGATATTTGGATAAACCTGCTGTGTTCTCTAACAGTCAGAGTAAAATGTCTCAGTTTGTTTCTTGTTTATCTTCAAAACATTTGTCCTTCACTAAAGTGACAAATCTGGAAAAAAAAAAAAAACCCAAACATCTTATGTAATTTATTTTTGCAAGTTCTGATTTCATGCAGTTTTTTATTTTAATCTGCCAGGACATATCTGAAGAAATTCATTGTTTTTTTTGTTTTTTTTACATGACTCATGGGCGTATAATTTATTCTCCTGCTTTACTGCCAGGTGTTTTGTAATTTTGTCAGAAATGATGGTGTCCATCACACTTTAAGGAATTTAAATTTCTCAGCTTTGCTTTTTTACTTTTATCATTAAGTACAAATCCCATAGCTACACTCAAATGTCTATATGCAGCACAGTTATTTCCAACGTTATCCAAAGTATGCCACCCTCTATAATTTTTGACCCTGAAGGACCTAAAAAACATAATCGCTTCTATTTCTAGAAAGTCATACTGAGCTTATTCTGTTCCTGTACTCAGATTAACTCTCAACAATTTAGCTGAGGGTTATTATTCAAAGTCTAATTGGCTAAGGTTTAAAAAATGCTACAAATCTCAATTCAATTTTGCCAAGCCTCTTGACACATTCTCAATCTCACACTTTTAAACAGCCTTCTTTTCCCTCAAAAGACTTCAGAGAGCTACCACCGGGCCATTTAAGGTGAAATAATGAGTCTCTGTAAGACATGGAGCATGACTGTGTGAGTGTTAGTGGACGGCACCAAAAATGTCAACAACAGGGAGCACTTCCAGCCTGACCTGGAAGAAGGATGAGGAGCCGTAACTCTCAACCAGCGGTAGAGCATTGAAAGGTTTTACAATGGTTGGCGGCGTGTGCAGCATCACAGCAGAGAGCTTCCTTTCCTCTGGGCAAAAAATGATTGCCTTCTGATCCGTACACAGTCTCAGGACATTGATTTTAAAACTGCAGACTTTGCTCCACCATCACCTCTGCATTCTAGCTCATCGCTTATGTTGAGGACAAGAATCCCGGAGTTTAAATTAGGCCAACCTCTTTACAAGACCTGTGTATTTATTCAAGAGCACAGAGATCTTCATACAACATAAGATGATGGTGTCTGATTATTTGACATATTTAGGATTTGGAATTTGGCTTAGATTAAATTTGAGATTGTACTGAGCCCTGCAGAAGTATTTACACCCCTTAATCTTTGTCCACACCAATTCGACATACCGTTTTGTGCCAGTCCTCTACTCATACCATTTTTACCTTGGCTGAAGAATACCATTCTTGTTAGCTCTCACTAAAGCCTCTTAGGGAGCAATAATGAAAAGAATTGACAAAACGGATTTCTCAATAGAACATCAATGCAGTTTTTTGTGTCCTTGTCCCTCATAAATAAGTTATTTTCAGTGGGAAAACAGCTGATTTTTCAGTTTCACAAGCTTTGACGTTTTCCACCTGCTCATGATTTGACCTGTCGTATTTGTTTTCAGCTGTACATTTCACGCCATTTTACACACCATTGTACATTTTACTTCTTCCTGTATTGCTACAGCCAATGTACTAAAGATATGAGATTCCAGATGGCGTTTGTAAAGCCTTGTGATTGCAAATGTCAAAAATTAAGACTAAGAAGATATGCGTTTGGAAATAGGCGCATTACAGCCTCAAGCTTCAGTGTGTTTTGTTAAGATTTTAAATGGTAGTGGAAGGGAAGTAATGATTTTCATGCCGTATATTTGTAGCTGGACCCTTCAACTGAAAGCATCTCTGCATGAAATTATTCAAATTTTGCCAAAGATTCTCAATTCAATATACAGGCTAGTAATTTAACTGGCCAAGCAAACAAATGAGTGTCATTGGTTTTAAAATTGGAGCTCTGATGTATATTTTTAACCTTTAACCTTCCTAAACGAGGCCAAAGCCTGATGATGGTGGAGTTTTTGTGGAAGTATCAAACATCCAAGATCTGTACAGGATAACTATTTTTAAATAACACACAAATGGACTTTGTTCACAAATTCGTTGCCCTTTGAAGACAATTGATCGCTCTTGAATGCAAATGCAGATACATAAAAAGGAAATTTTAATTGACACTTCATAATTGATTACTTTTAGTTAATCTGTCACACAGAATTAAAGCAAAACACATCGAAGGTTTGTGGTTGTGATAAAATGTGAGAAAGTTGTGATTAATCTAATCTTGATGTTTGACCGAGTTAATATACCTTTCCAAATAAAATCGGACTTTAAACAAAGACTAATATTGTTCTTGTAAAAGTGATGCAAAGAGCAAAAGAGTTTGATGGCGTTTCAGGGGACAAAACATGTATTGGTGACTAAAAATGTGACGCCAACTCACAAGCCCATTTAAAGTACCAACAGGATAGTTGAACCTCTAATTAGAAAAAGTCAACTTGTTGGCGACTTTCAAGGAACTCAGACATGGTCTGAGGTCAAACGTACAAAACCTTCTAATTATTCTAGCAAACGAACAAGTTAACATTGATTGCAAGCTCACTACAAATTAGGCCTTAATTGGTAATCTTCCAGGCTGGTGGGATCCTCCTCCTTTTTGTTTTTTCTGCTTTTATCTGAGCAAGGTGCTTACACTTCCTAAATAGGTTTCTTCTGTTACAGAACTAATCAAAATCAAGGCAATGGCTGAAAGTCTAATAAAACAGTGATACTAGCCATCATTGCCAGAGCCAAAAGCTATTTTGCGGAAATGAAGCATAAAAATAACAGTCCATAACTTAGGAGTTGACAAAAGCTCTCCCAGAATCTTTACACTTCAATGAAGGTTTCTTTTTTCAGTATTTCGTGACTCAGAGCATGCTGTCAGCACTCACACATGTGCACACGTTGGCCTGCAGAGGCTCTTTCCCATTAGTTAAAGTGATTCATGAGGACCTGTGTTGGGAACTGATGATTCGTAGCAGCCCAGATGTCATTCAAGGATCCCCCTTTTCTTTATTCACAGCTTTAAACACACACACACACACGCACACACACACACACACACACACCCACACACATGTGGATGGAGCCACCCAACCATTCATGTTCATCCCCATGTTATCCATTTTCATTTGTAAAATTTATACCCCACTCTGTAGCTCTTGGCCTCCTCCTTTAAATCCATAAACTGATATTCTGTATAAGCCAGAGAGAATTTGTGTTGTTCTCTTTCCAAATGATTGGTGGTTTACACTTTCACAACCAGGAGTTGACATATCTGTCTGTGGGTCAAATGGCTTATTACTGGATGAACCATAAATCCTTTCAATGATTGGCAGAGGATCAGAAGTGCTAGGCAGGCATGCTCACAGAGGTATAAAAAACAGCTCATGAAGTCCACTGAGAGGGCAACATCTTTCAGTGGTTTGTTTGATTGATATGGTGTATTTGACAAAGATTCTTGTATATGTAAATGTATAGTTTAGTTTTAATCATTTTCTCTTCATGTCTAGGCTTATCTGCGGTGCTGTGAAATAGGGTTTGCCTACTTATGCAATTCCCATGAGTTTTTGACACTTACATGTTTCAGATAATCAAAAAATAAATAAAATTGGATAAAAGTGACCTCTGTAAATACAGCAAGTGGTTTTCAAATGATTTCTTTCATTAAGTAGAGAAACGTTATCTAACCTACCTGGACCATGTGTGAAAATTAAATCCCAACTGAACATAATAAGTTGTGCATTGTCAGAATTTAAGAGCTGATGGTTTGCAGTGAGCTTTGAATATCACCACAGAGAAAAAAATATGCCCCATTCTCCTTTTGCAAAAATATTTTAATTCAGCCATATTGGTGTTAAGAGTGGTGTTTGATGCCAGTACAGTATCTGAATCTTAAATGCCACACTATGACTCGGCCGCTTCCAAACCGACATTTTTTCACAGTAGCAAACTGTGATTGCAGGCCTCTTTTCAGTAATGTTGAATTTTAAGCCTCTAAATATTCAGAAGAGTCTTAAACTTCAAACTGAAGAACACATGGCTGTGCAATAGTGGCGTTAAAGTTATGTTGAGCAGATAAAATGGCATTTGTACAGATGAACATAATGACATTCTAAAAAATATGATGAAAATTAAATATATTCATCTGTACCTCCTTTAAAAAAAAAAAGAAAAAGAAAAAATGGAACAGCTTCTTTCGCGATGTTTATTTTAAATTCCCGGTTTGCTAATAACTGAATTCTGGTTAAAAATAAATAATAAAAAAAAAACAACAACATTTAGATAAAAGAACTTTTGAGGAAGAGAGACACCTGTCTGAGTTTGTTTGAGCTTCTGTGATCTTGTGCTTTAAGTTGAGATGAGGCCTGAAATAAACTGCTGGACTGATTCAGCAGTTTATGAGATTGTTTTGATGAAGAGCAAGCAGAGCCTGTGGGTGAGGCTCTCAGATTATTTTCCAAGTCTAGTTTTATCTCTCGCCATCAGTCATGAGCGCTGGGTAATGATCAAAACAAGAAGATGTTGGGATATGGGATAACCTTTTTTCTCCAGGGGGTTTCTGCTCACCCGTTGGAGACGCTTTGCGTTGCTCAAAGGTCCACCACCAAAGGTGCTGGTGCAGTATCAGATAAAGATGTCTCCTGGACCTAACCCTCGGTAGGGGGTTCTGTTCAGATATTACTTCGAAGAGGCCGCGAGACACAGCAGCAACTTTCTCAAGGGATTTTGTTTCTAATCTGCAATGGGAATGGATCGGGATCTCTACAGGATTTATTTTATCCATAGCCAGGAAATGTGATAACGCCACCCAAACCCAGAGCGCCTGGCCCTGTGACAAAGTTATTCCGACTGGCAGGGCAGATTGTTATTTAAGCCAAGTTAAAAATCAGAATTTATGTGTGAGGGACTCGTTTACTGTACCCCTCAGGCAATCCATGCCTTATGTTACCCAGTGGGGTTCTGCTGGTTGAAGGCAACACATAAAGAAAAAGGACTGAGTCTAGTAGAGGTAATGAGTCATGTTGCTCTGAGCACTGGAGGTGGGACAGATGGGACCATAAAGTCTAGACTGATGGAGTTTTTTAATGTGTCCAGAGTCTCATCTTGTTTAAAGCCCTTGTAATTTCTGCCCACACCTTAAGGACAATAACACTTTCTCAATTCTAAGTTCAGGTTTATGATTGTAGGACAAGGTTAGGCAGATTATATTCGTACTATTCTGAGTTACCAACAGGCATTTGGAAAGGACAGCTAAGTGGTAATAAACTGTAGCAGGTAACGGCGTCATCAGTTTCTGTACGACTGCTGGCTAAACAGGTGGTTTGAGTGCAGGTATTCTTTATAGAAACCAGAGTAATTTTTTGTGCTAGCAGCCAACACAAAATAATGGAAAGTTGAGTGGAAGGAAAAAGTGCAGTACTAAACAGATGTACAAGTAATGGGGATATCGGCATCCCTTTTTTGGAAAGTATTTGTAAAGAATTACATTTATTAATAAATTACCATTTTGTATTTTTGTAATATGTGTATGGCATAATTATAATTTTAAATAATAAAAATAGAAAGCAGGTATTGTATAACTTGTTTAAATTATTTTAACCAGTCTGAGTTACAGCTTTCCACTAACTTTAACTATTTTTACGCTTTAGATTTTCCTAAAGCTGATTTTAAGTATGCTATAGTGGAGTTTATTCCTTTTCTTTTTTTTTTTTTTTTTCTTAGATTTCAAAGTAGTCTTATATTTCCAAGGAATTGGGGAAAATTGTCTCTCTTCAGCTCCAGGCATTGTGGTATCAATGACGGTTTTCCATCTGGTTTGAAAGCACATCATAGCTCTGAGCTGGAGCTTTGAGAAGTTTAGATTACATTTAGTTTTCAGATGACATCTGTCATCTTGGTGTTTCTAGACCTCTGTGCTGCTTTTGTCACCATAGACCCAATTTTTCCGCTTAGGGCTTACAGTTGGAATTAAGGAATATTCAAATTTTCAGTTTCACTGAAGGATTGATTATCTGAAAGTGTTCATCTGTCTTGTAGTGTCCCTCAGGGATCCATCCTGAGACCTGTCCTTTTTCCCTTTCAAATGCTCCCTGTATGTACCTATGAAGTACGATGCCACGACTGAAAAAAGAAGCTTTGGTTTTTGGATCAAATTAAAGTTTGGATGGCATTTAGTCTAATAAAACTGAATGAAGACAAAGCAAATGTCTTGCCTTTAGGAGTTTGAACCTTCTGCATCTTCATCCTTTTTTAATACTTACATCTGGATAAAGGTTTTAACTTTAATAGACAAATGTTGTCCGAAATCAATCGTTTTTCTCCCAACAATGATTGCAAAGGTGAAGCTTTGTTATGTTTTTTGATAATTTTGAAAAGACAATCTATGGTTTTCTTTCATCCATAGGGACTTCTTTGTACTGCCTACTGGTTTGTCGTAGAGTTGGCGTTGAAATTTAATTTTATGGTAAGTTTTTACCTCTTTAAAAATGAACCAGCACTGCATTATCTCTATGACCTTTTAGCTATACATACTGCAGCTTGATCACGAAGGTTTGCTGAACTATATCTTGTGGTTCCCCAGATTCAGATTGAAAAATAGTGGAAGCCAAGCAGTAACTTCTCCAAAGCTGCAGAATGGAGTGGCGTTGCACTTTAGGACCGTTTCCTTCGTTAGATATTTGTAAAACTCACTCTGTATTCTCTCTCTTCTAAAGTTGTCTAAATTGATGTCAATTTTTGACTATGATTTTATTTATTTATTTGTTATTATTTTATACAGTTTTTGGTTTTTAAATTAAATTGACAATCTGAGAGCTGCCTGCTCTCAGAATGGCGAGGCGCGTCTCCTGAGCTGACTTATAAAGGAAGAAGTTTGTGAAAACAGACCAGTTGTGTCTTGTTATAATTGAAAGGAAATTAAGTAATATGCCAAAGTCAGCTCATTGACTGTAGTATGCCTTTTTCTTTCTTTATTTATTTAAAAGTAAAAGTGGCAACACTAATGCAGCCGGTGAAGGAAGAGTTACCTCAGAGTTGGTGTTAACATTATCAGTGGAAGCACACAAGAGGTTAAGATTTCTAGATAAATATGTTCAGTAAAGCGCAATAGAATCAGCCCTCGGCATGCAGTGGTCAAAATTATACATTTTGTGAATAAAACAAACAAATAAAAGTAAAAAAAAAAAAAAAAACCCCACACACACACACACACACAGATGAGCAACGTTTTGGCCTTAGGAGAATGAGATTTCAAAAGCAAAAGGCGAAAGTGGGGTTAAAGCAGAACTTTGAGTTGATCCAGCTTGTAAAACCAGTGATAAACGAGCAAGAATCTTAAACAACCTGAGGACCAGTGTTTGCACTGGACAAAATGCTATTTACTTGTAATGTAAGCTGGTTTGCTGGCTCTAATACCACACATGTAAACCCGCACGCGCACAGCCAGCAGAATAAAATGTCACTGGTAATGGTCTTTTTCAACTTCTTTGACTGTGACATTTAAAAATCTTTGGAAAGGTAAGACCAGTTTGCCCGCGGGTGGCGCTGAGAACAGCAAAACCAGTCACATTATTGTTTGCAATTTTTAATTGCTAAATTGAGAGTGTGAAAGGAGATTAGATTAGATTCGAGTTTGAATCTTTCAAAGAAACTCAGGGAGGGAAACTGAAAAGCCGTTTGAACTGAACTTAAACTCTGGCATCTGCATTTTTCCGTTTTTGAAGCAGCATTGACTTTTGCATAACACAAAGCATTTGGGGAAAAAGAGAAGCTGCGATCCAAAAAGCCCTGTTTTACACCCTGCATTTTTTGCAATTTTAATTAATGTATCTTAACAGAAGTAAAAGACACTGAGGAAAAGTGCATGTGGGTTAGAAAACCTCTTTATCGCCTCTTATTCATGTACAGACTACATTTTCAACAAAAAAGCAAGCAGATGAAAGTTTTACAACAGACACAAGTTGTCTTTGTTCTCCAGGTCTTTTCATTTTTCTTCTTCGTGTAAGTCAGCAGAACCAACTAAGAACCAACCATTTATAGGGTCAGCTAGACCGCTGAGAAAGATGGAAGTGGTTTTAACGATAGTCTCAAACAAAGCCGCCACTGTCAGCTCTCCATTGAGCTGAGCCACTGTGCTGAAAATAATGAGTGTATGCATCCGGAACTGGCCATGTTAGCAGGAGGAAAAGATGAGATACTGCTAGAGAATTTATGGAAAATAAAAAAGGTTCACATTATGATATATCATGAAAGCAGGGCAATTATGCATTAGCATAAGTGACATCTTATTACACATTGACATGAAGGCTGTGGCTGTTTTAAGACAATTCCTCATGTCAATAGATGTTTCTTTTTTTTATTTACAAAACGATATTCAACACCTACATCACCCGTGGACAAACTAATAACGGAGGAACAACAGACCAGTTACCATGGAAACGTACATTAATGCATTGTGCAAAGAAGGATATCTTGTAAAATGAAAATTATAACAGACGACCATATGCCTATCCTAAAATTTCTTTTTATACAGCATGATAACCTAACCATTTCTCTAGTCAGAGACTTCTTTGTGTGCTGCAACATGGACTGCAACAGGAAATCCTTCCTTCCAACCATAATAATCTGTACTGTCTATTTGGAACTTAGAGGAAGAGTTTGCACTAAAGATAATTTTACTTGCATTGTTAAAAGTAAATACTTTAATTGATAATAGAGTAATGACAATATTTTTATGGTTAAAATCTTTTCTGAATTGTGAAATGAAAATGCATAAAATAACCAAACACTTGATCACCCTCTGATTGCTGCCCTAGTTTCATATATATATATATATATATATATATATATATATATATATATATATATATATATATATATATATATATATATATATATATATATGTATAACATTGGCAGACAGATAACTTTTTAAACTTGCAGAACTTGGCTGCCAGATAAACACCCACAATGCATGAAATATGAGCGGGCAGAGCTAACCGGGGACTGTGATGAATGTACTGTGGGGATATTAATTCTCCCCACTGACATCGGCACCAATGTTTCATTGCTGCTGAATTACCATTCAGCGTTGGACAGATTTCATTTTTGCTTCGTAGCTCTAAACGTTTGTTTCACATTATTATTGACATAGCAAACATCCATTTATGGATAAAGCAGAGACGAATAAGTATCCATCTGGTCTGAACACGGATCCAGTTTCAAACTCCTTGGGAAAATATCCAGCGCTTCATATGCTAATAGCAATACAGTGCAATGCTAGATACCAAGGCAAATATTTTAGTAGGAACAGCTGGGTTGCTCAGAGCAGGTTTTGGCAATTTCCCTTTTTTAACTTTAAATAATCTGGATCCAGAAGGAAGCAGTGAGCTGTGCTCTTCTTCCAGCCTGAGAGAAGAGAAGAGCCACATCCATGTGGTTATTCATCTAGAGCAGGAGTATTTCAGCCGCACTCTTCCTGGATCACTGGTAAATATCACATGCTTTTAAAAAGAAGAAGAAGAAGAAGAAGAAAAAAAGAAGGAACGGAAGATGTGAGGCATGTGGCCCAGGCAGGCGCAAACGAGAGCGTGACAGACACGAGATGGAGATAAAAATGAATCATAGAGAGACAGAGTTGCACTTGTCAAGAGTAATGAAAACGCAGGCCGAAGTTGTAAAATTCATTTAGACAGGATTATCCAACAGCACCGAGGATCTGGACCCCTAAGCTTTGCAGGAGAGAATATTGCTTTTACTGTAGTGGTGTAACATGCCTCTAAACACTAGGAATGATGAGCTTTATGACTTTACTGGTGAAAAAAGTTATTAAAAGAAAAATGTCAAATTCAAAAAAGGGGGCAAAATGATTTCAAAATGTGTGTAAAAAGTCTGGCAGGCGGGATGAAGCTCAGAAAGCTGACTGAATGTTTATTAAAAGTGTTGCATACAACATGACAGAAAAATAATAATAATTTAATTAGTACCAATGAACATACTTACTCCAATAGGTCCTCTGCCATCGATTATCACAGCCAGAGAATTTTCCGTCGATCCCCAAGTTATTCAGCTCGGCTGTTTGCTGTGACAGTCCCAGCTGTGATGAATCAATTCGAGTTAAAGATGAGATCTCATTTAATTTTAGCTGGCCGTCTCACTTTAGAAAGAATTTATTACAAAGATACGTCTGGCTGCAAAAAGTGACAAAGAAGCAGACTGATCAGAGAGCAACCAAAAGAGACCCAACAACCAAAAGCCCGAAAATGAAGAAAGTAATAAATTTTATTGTTTTCAGAGGTTTTTGTGCACGAGAATAAGAAAACTACTGTGAATATGTTATTTAGATACATTAACAATGATTCAGGTTTCTAAAAAAGTAGATGTTTTGTCACTTTTTATAGTGATGACTAACTAATTGTGTGAGGAGCACAGACATGAATAGCTCAGTTGCAATCAGAAGCTGAATATGCATCAACTTGTAGTACTTACTGATACTTCAGTTAACCATACTGCTTAAACAATGCAAGGAAGGCGGTCCTGTTTTATTTGGGAAGGCGCATAATCAGTTTGTCAAAAGTAATAATTGCAACAGATATGCATAAGCAACAAATTGTGGTGTTTTTTTTTTTTGTTTTTTTTTTGTAGATCAAGCTTTGTAGCACTTTGAAATAAACCGAGAAATAAAAGTTTGGAAAATATGTGTATTTGTGGCTCATGTTTGTGCAGTTTGATAACATCTTATTTTAGAAGGAAATCAGAAATCTGTATGCAAAACTCAGCTGCCATCTGCATGTGGCTCTTGAGTCACAATTGTAGAATTTGGTGCAATCTTTTGGGCACAAACTGATTGGGTGTTAATCAGGCAAACTTAATGATGTTTCTCCTGATACAACTGAACTGGAAGAAGGAAAAATATTACCTGCATCTTCGTTCGTAACTTTTGACATGAAACTTTTCTCTCTTTCTCTCATGACCAATACTCTTACATGGAATAATCTTCCTTTGCAGCGTAGGAGGATTTTTCCACATAAAAATATATTAAGTTGTATTTAACTTGAGGAATATTTTTGGTATATTTCCCTACTAAGAGAGTCAAGTAGACTAGTTTGAAAAGAGCAATAATCTATGATGACTGCAGCAAGATTGGGCTCGCTGACTTTACATTAAAACATTAAGTAAACAACTGTGTGATTTAAAAAAGAAAATCAGCATTTGATACGTCTGCAGTGCAGATTATTACTTTGGATTTTGCAAGAATATTTCACATGTGAAGCCATCTGACCTCAGGAATGATCGCTTTTGAAATTACATCTTTGTGAATACGGGATTTCTCCTTTATGCGGTGATTTGCAGAATGATGACATGGTATGCAATGGTACATATTCGCCTTTTCTGGTCTCAGCTGCTCCTTTAAAATCGCATGTGGAGACATTCGCCAATTTTAGAAGAGTTGCTGCGTTCATATGGATGGTAATTGTATTCAAATACCATGAGTCATTTTTATACATGTTACTTTCTGGGGCTATTTTCCAATATCTGCTGAAAGGCTAAATGAACAGTTAATGCAGTTAAATAATATCCAATTCTGTTCTGGTTTTGTTCTGACCTGCTTAAGCCTTGCAGGGTGGTAGGGTTGCAGTTACTTGGCAAATTTTATTTCCCTGAGATGCATTCCTTAAAAAATTACCATTTTTGAAAGATGCAGGCGTCCTGCTTTACCACTGCTTGATTTTGAGGTCATCTTCGACCCAAAACAAGTTAAACCAGCTTCTCTTTAAAGATGCCAGCCCACATCAGGTCTCCATCTTCATCTGTCTCTAACTTGATATTAATGCATGTTACTGATTCAATTCCATCTAGAGTCACTCATTTTATAAGCCCTAAAACCTTCACAAAATTATCTTCAGATATTTCTCTATGCTTCGGCTTACATGTCTTTTTCAGTGGTAGTCAGGTTTTTGCCTACCTCACCTTGGACGTGCCTCTGAGCTCTGAACATGAATGACTGCATGATTGAAGTTTTGCTAAAGAGTATTGATAATTTTTCAAGTCTTTGTCAGTTGGTTTGTTAATCAGTCATTTTAATATTGATCGAAAACCTGTGACTCATGATATTCTCTTGAATTTGAACCTTTCTGGACTTGTTTTGTTGCCCACAGTATCCCAGGTGAAAACTGCTGACAATTTGCATAACGCACATAGAACTGACTTACTGGTGACACAACCATAAAGTTGTATTTAGGGGTCCTGAGTTGGATTTTAGTCTTGCATAACTAAAATCCAAATGGTTGATTATATATATTGGAAAAAAAAACTTATTTTTTCCTTCTTGTTCGAAATGTAAAATGTTTCAAATGAGGAAAAAGATGTTAAATGAAGGAGAGGAAAGTCAAGAGAAAGTTGCATATTTTCAAATGAAGCCAGAGACTGAAAGGTAACTCAGCTTAGTGGTAGGAAAGTAAATCACAGAAACGACTGTGGAAAACTAAAATATATAGAGAAGGAAAACAGAAATGAAATGACTTAGAAAGCTGTCAATGAAGGCCACAAATAAGCCAGACTGAATAAAAATTGAGAGCTAAAAGGAAACCTTTCAAACAATAAAGATGAATAAGAAGAAGTTTTGCAAAGTTGGTGATGAAATTACCAAAGACTAGAGAAATGGTTGGAGGTGGAACATGATCAAGAAAAGACAGTAAGAGGAGGGAAAACAAAGGATTTGGTTTGAGGGCAGGTGAAGCAAAGGGAAAAGGAACGGCAGCCTTCAGACCGGAGTTGAGCCCTTTTAACTCATCAGTTGGGATAAAACTGGTGATGAAACTGAAGGATGGGGATGCAGGAAATGCATCCTGCTTTAACAGCAGCTCAAACATACAAAAACAACTCCTTATGGACTAAATCCATCCTTTGTGACAGATTGCAGGCAAACGGTTTAACAGTTGTAACAAAACTGCATCATAGTTTTGGTAATCAATTTCCTTGCATTATTTTTATTTTTCAAACTCAAACAAATGAATACAAATTACTGTTTCAGTCCTACCTGCAATATTTTTGGGATGTCCTTTGTTTACCTTCGGTCATCTTAGCATTTTTCATTGGAAACTTCAGCAATGATTTGGACTGTTTTCTAACATCGCTACCTCGAATCCTCAGCTGCCTTGTTGCCTTTGATTGAGCCCATTCCACACTGTTCAAATGACTGTATTTTACCTTGACTGGATAAATAAGTTGGAGATAAAAAGCTGTGCTTGTCAAATATTAAAATGGTGGTATGTTTGAAAGCTTTGAACTCACAGCATCTCCAAGGATCAGGCTTGTTCACGCTAAAGTCGGAAACAGATTATTTGATGTCTTGCCACAGTTTTCATTTGCGTAATAAATGTAAACATTTGAAACGATATCATAGTGGGCTTGGGGCTGAATTTATTTGGCCCATGCCCTGCCTGAAATGGTATAGTTGAGCTTTATTTCACTGCATTAAGACAGTTTGGCCAGCACTTGATGTGTGATGATTATCAGTGCTGGCCAAACTGTCTGGCTTGTGGCTCAGGTGTAGGAGATGAAAAATGTGAAATCAATTAGACTGCTGAATTGGTTTTTCTTCTTTTATAAACGTTGCATGTTAAATGATAAATGGATTAAACATTTAAACAGAGTTCAACATCTCAAAGTTGCCCTTTATTGAGTACAAAAAGCAAAATGCTTTCAGTTGATTTCATTTATTCGGAGAAAAAAAAACTTTTCAAACCAACCTGAATACAGTTCATTTTAACTGTAATAAAAAAAAAAAAATCTTTTAGGTAAGCTGAATTTATTTCTGCCTGCCACACTGAGACCTGATTACAATCGGACCTGTAGAATGGCAAAATCACTTCAATTGAACGTGTGTGAAAGAAGACATAAAGCAATAATCTAATCCTTATTTGAATAAATTCAATAAGCGATGAGTTAATTGACATCTATTGGTCTCTACGGTCATTTCTGAAGATTTCCAGACTGCATCTAAATGAAAGAGAGCAATTTTTTTTTCCAGAAATGGGAAAACGGATATGGAACAGTGGTGAACCCTCCCTACTAACCAGCAACCCAAAACAACATTTAAAGAAGGTTTGTGGTGATGATTCAACAATAAGTCTGTAGACAAAAATGTCATCTAGAGTTTCAGAGTAAAAAGCACTGCTGACAAAAATAAAATAATACAAAAGTTTGTCTCAAATTTGTTAAAACAACCTTAATGATCCCACACTTATAGGAAAATATCCTGTATCCTGTAAAACTGGTCGACTTTCTGTAATTAATGCAGCCAGGAATCCTGTTCTCTGCCAGGAAAAGTCCGGAGGAGCGAAGTGCAATGATTTTGCAGCAGGACAATAATCCAAAGCTTACCAGAAATTACTGCTCTGAGGTGAAGGGTTTAGCTTAGGCTAGTCAAAGTCCACACCGGAATCGAATTGAGATGCAGGGGTATTCTCTTTAAAATGACGGCCGTGCTTGAAAACTCTTGTGTGGCTTAATTCAAACAAATCTGCGATTGAAAAACGAGTCAAATGCCTCCACAATGAAATAAAGTAACAGTTGTTACCAGTTAGCTCCAATGCTTGATGGCAGTGATGGCGTAACCTTTTTATCAGGTCAACATGCAGGCAGCTTTTCAAGTCAGACTAGTTTGCATGTCTCTTTCCCCCTTAATGAATTGAGAGAATCATTTGAAAACTGCTTTTTGTATTGATCAGATACAAAAAGCAAACCAGATCCTTTAAGATCTGGTTTGAGTTGAAACATTTGAGTGAGAGACAAACTAAAACTCTTTCAAATGCACATTTTCACAGCACTGTCGAGACAACAGGTGGGCAGGAGAATGGGCAGAGCAGCAGATAACCGAACATAAAGGTTTTAAATACAAGCTTAATTAGATAAAACCTGAAATAAGGCAGAAGAGCAGTAATTTAAATCAAAACTCTGACAGAAGACTTGGACAATATTAAACCTGTAAAACCGTTTTAATTTACTGTTTTCAAGGCTGCATAAAGATCTGGTTAATCTACCTGTTATATTGTAGTAAAGTCTTTGCAAGGCGAATGCAATGCAGATCATATAAAAAAGATATGAATTCGGAGAACAATGAAAAATGTAGAATGGAAACAATAGTTCATAAATGGACGATGCGGGTTTGGTTGATTGATGCCTATTGTTTTCGCAATCGTTATCTATTAATCCATAAAATGAGAGGACGCCCACTCAGCTCCCTTACCTATTTCGCTTTGAGTGTTCTGCACTATATATTTTTTTTCCTTTCATCCTCTTGCTGCCAGCCATGTTTTCTTGTTTTCCCTCATAGCTATCACACCATCGACTTCATTGTTGCCGGCTGACGCTCTCGATGCCAGCTAGATTTTCTCTTCCTAACCTCTTGCTTTTTGAGTCTTTCATCTAAATCCGCCACCTGACATCTTCCCCCACCATCAAAATTCCCTCTCACCGATTCCTCTTAGCGAAGGCACAGGCTGCTTTTCATCTTTCGCACTTGTTGTCCCTGACACTTGTTGACTTCCATTTGAAAGGTCTCCTTAGGGAAATGTCACTGTTTCAGTAAGTGCCTTTCCATTACGCAGAAAACTCAGGAGAAATTGGGTGAGATCAAGCCTTTTAAGGAGGAGGGAGTAAATCTGCATGAAGGCATTCGCAGACGTGGGATTCACTGCAATTACTTAATCTAGCTGGCAAAATACAGCGAAACAGTCGAATAATATTCCACTGGAAAATAAGGCGTAGTCAGAGTTACTCATACAGATTTGCTTGCTTTTTTTATGATTTAATATTGGACTTATTTCTGCATACAATTACTGTAATGCATAACTGCAAATCTACATTTCGTATTCGGTTTTTAGAGAAGCTATAGCACATAAATAAACTCTATCGTGTTCAAGGATGCAAAAAGATTTAAGTTGTAATTTGAAAACAAAATTCAGCATATTGAGCCATTCAGCCACATTTAATATTGATGATTACTTTTTGACTTGGTTGAGAGGTCAAAAGAGGTCAAAAGGTTGGATGTTTCCAACATTTTGGTATTTAAAGCATATTACTCAGTCCCAAAGTATAATAAATTCAACTTCTAAAATCTCTGATTACCCAATGAGAAAAGATATACAAAAAATATCATGAGAGTGCTTGTATGAGAGATACCACACTGTCATTACAGTAAAGCTTTTAGAAATAAACTAAGCTAGATTATGTAAATGTTCCACAATTAAATGGTCTTTGTTTGTTTTCTTTCTTTTCTTCTTTTTGACTCTGGCATTGATAGACTTACTCTCTGTAGATTATAGTTCATTTTAAAGCTTGTTTGCCACAAACTGTAAAAAAAAAAAATATATATATGAACAGATATTCCAGTCCTATTCCAAACAGAGAATGTTATCCTTCCTGAATAAATATTATTCTTGTTGTTACTATCAGCCACATGTCAATCAACTATTCCTTGCCAGTTCTGTTGATCTCAAACACCAGTTTTCCTACAACCATTGTTTTTCAGATTTTACGCTCTCTGTGAAATTTTCTCTTCTGCATCTCGATATATCATACAAACTGCACAATGTACCAGAGCAGACTGGTATGTTGGCTGGCAACATACCAGTCAATATACCAGCATTTTTACTGTTGGAGCTAAGTGGAAAGGAAGGTAAACAACTATTTTGGTAATCTTTATCTGCACACAACTAATAACGAAGTCGCAATGAAATCTCACGAACCAAATTATCAACAAGTCATATGATAAACATGCTGATGTCGGCCCGGCACTTAGCCAGAGTAAAACAAGACTTTAGTATAGATTGGAGCTAAATGTGTTGGGTCAGACAAAAAGAGAAAAATAAAAATCTGTCTGCATCAGTTTCTACTTGAAACAGCTGATCTCTCTCATTTCCAGGATTAAAGGACTAATGTCTCAGCCAGATCTAGAGAAACTCATCCATGCGTTTATCTTCAGTCGTATTGATTATTGTAACGGCGTCTTCACAGGTCTGTCCAACAAATCAATCAAACAGCTGCAGCTGATCCAGAATGCTGCTGCTCGTGTTCTAACTAAAACCAGGAAGATAGAACACATAACACCAGTTTTAAAGTCTCTCCACTGGCTCCCTGTAGCTCAAAGAATAGACTTTAAAATACTGTTGTTAGTTTATAAATCACTGAATGGTTTAGCACCACAATACATTAAAGATCTGCTGCTGTTGTATCAACCTTCCAGAACTCTCAGGTCTTCTGGTTCTGGTCTGCTCTGCATCCCCAGAACCAGAACCAAAAGAGGAGAAGCGGCATTTAGCATCTATGCACCAAAAATCTGGAACAAACTTCCAGAAAACTGTAAAACAGCTGAAACACTGACTTCCTTTAAATCTCAACTAAAAACCCACTTGTTTAGAGTTGGATTCAAAACGTAATCAATTGCAAATTTATTGACGGAATCTGACTATGTTGTGTTTTTATTGTTGATTCTATGTTGCATTGTATCTTTGTGTTTGATTTGATGTAAAGCACTTTGAAATGCCTTGCTGCTGAAATGTGCTATACAAATAAAGTTTGATTGATTGATTGATAGGGGAAGGAGGTGCTGGGGTTAAATTGCAGGGAGTTGAACTTAACTTTTCAGTGCAATAGGAGTTGTTAAGAATAAGAATTAAACAGACATCTTGTAAGTTTTGAGTGTTCAAATATTACACCACACAAGTATCTGCTGGTTACTGATTTGCAAAAGAAAACCTTACAAGGCAGGATGAAGTGACAAACCTTTTGGCCCAGTATTTATTTAGTTTGATATATATATATTTTTTCAATTATGTCTGATATATTTGCTGGCTCTGGTGTCTGATCACAGGTTCTCAACTGTATATGTGCAAGAGCTATTTGTAATGTTTAACTTCACTTATTCCTGAAGCATCCTCTGAAGAAATTCTCAAAATGAACCATTTTGGAAACACAGCACTTTCAGCTGACAGTCAATGTGTCACTTTCGGGTCCCTCCTCATTTGTTCTTCAATAATTCAGATGTGTATGTGGGGTAAACAACACAGGACTTCATCATTAGGTAGCTGCAAAACATTGACTTTTAGTGCATGTCATTTTATCGAATGCCATGCTTCCTGTGCAGCTTTGCTAAAGTGCAAATCTTGTTTTGTTTTGTTTTTTTATTATTATTGTTACTCAAACATGTTCTTGAAGTCTCAGTGGGGTTTAGTCGTCAAGTACTCAACATGCACTTAAATTGCTTCCTGTTCCAGTGCCAGAAAATCTTTGCTAGCAATCAGGAGCTTGCAGCTGCCTCCTACAAGCACACACAAACACACGCACACGCACACACACACACGCATGCACGCTGTCAGACTTTTACAAAAACAAGCCACAGGATTGGTCAAATATCTAACAGCACTTGTGTGGATAAAATGGTTTCACCTGCTGTTGAACCAAGTTGACATGCCCCTTTATCTAACACCTTTTCTCACAATTCCATCAATACCTGGGGTCACTGTGGCCTCACACCTACACAAACGCAGTTTGGCAGCAGAACACGGCGTCTCAATCCTGACCGAAGCATTTCTTAAACCTAATGCACACTTGAAGAGAACATGCAATCCCACACACACAACGACAATCTGCTGTGGCCACATACAAATTCAATTACTTGAGTATAATTTTGAGCTACAGTGCCTTGCAGGAATAATACTGGAATGCTTTCATGCTCTATCATTAGCTACAATCAGGTGTCTGTCCTGGGAGGAAAATCATCCTTGTAAGCACCTTTTTTATATCAGTGTGAAAGTGCATGGGAGTCGATGTCACCCCGTGAAAAACAGTGGAACTGAAATATCTGCCAAAGATTGTAAAGTGCTGAGTCACTGCAACTCAATTTTTAACTTTTTTTTGTATAGTTTTGTTATTAGTTCAGAAAACCTCATCCTTTCTGAAATTATGACGACTCTACCCTAAGGCACGTTATACAAATCAAGTCAGAAAAGTTGTTCAATGTACAGCTTTTTGTTATCTTCCCCACAACTTCAAATTGAAATCTTCCTAAGTATCACACTGCCTATTAGTTATCAGCTTCTCACTGAGGCAATGCAGTCCCTATGTAGCTAAATTAAATCAGCAGTAGGAACAATTGTTGCATTTTTTTCAAGTGCAACAAAAGAAAAAGTGTTAAGTGCACAGAAATTTTGAGAGGTTTGATTTCACTGAGAGTTTCTTTATTTTTTCTGTTCTTTGAATAACATGACATTGAAGATAAAAAGAAATATTTTTTCTTGTTGATAGGGACAATATTTCACTGTAACAATAAATTTCTTTCCTTGTTACAGTAGTTTTGCATGTTTCATACTCTATAGCAGGGGCCTTCAAAGCCGGCGTTCTAGGAAAGAATCATATACGACCCCATTCCACGGCTCCATGCATACTTCTGCTTTTTTGTGGCTTGTGATGAACAGAGGAACCTTTTATGAAGAGGAACCTCAAGCTAACTATAAAATGTTGAATGTTAGAGGGATTTGCATTAACAAAGATCTTATTTGAAATTCAAAATTGATGATGCATGTAGGTGGCTAGCAACATCAAACGCCTGACTTTTCTGCAAGATTTGCCATTTTATTTTAAAACAACTAAATTTTTTCTTAAAGCTACATACTGTTTTGGAAAATTCAAAATAGTAAATCGTGTTAGGAAAATGGCTGACTATTTTGACTTTAAAATCCCTCAATGAGAGCCACTTGTTTACCAAAGCAAAAGTTTAGATCATTTTGCATTTAATCTTCTCATAAACAAACAGGGCTATTCATCCATATCTGGAATATGAGCCTGATGGTAGCAATTCGGGTCCTGAAGTTTGAATAGCAAACAGCTTTCACTACATACTGGCTCTGGTGAAACATTACCAACATTATTGCAGCAGAGTGATAAACTGAATATCGGTTTTCTGTATAGGCCTAATACAAAAACAGAAAAGGTTTTTAAATGTTAAAAAGCCAAAATTGACATTGTGTTAAAACTGACAGTCGGTTTTTGTTTCTGCCTAATTTTCGTGTTTCTATTATGATTTTCTATTATATTTATTTAACTTGCAGGTTAATTTATTGATGATGACTCTTGACAAAGTCAATTTCTGTTTTTAATACCTGTCATGAGATCTAATCCAGTATTTGTTTAAGTCATGAAAGTGAATGCATGTTCCACAAAATGAAATTAGGGTTGACAAAAAAAAAAAAAAACCTCTTTTGTTAAGATTGACTCACTTTAAGTTAAAGTGGGAAAGCTAAGAGCAGCCTTTTAGTTTACAATAATTTCTCTAAAAACTGTAATGCCGTCATCTTCCAAAACAAACCAGTTTTTGACTAAAACCTGCTTTACAGATTTAATTTTTTTTTTTATATAAATTGTTGAAATACTTCAATTGTTTCATTACCTGAAGAGAGAGAATAAAAACGTCATGAGTGAGTCATTTCCTCAGTAACATAAGGTCTCCAGTTTGGTCTGATTTGACTTGGCTGCACTTTACCATCTTGTTATTCATTAATTTCATGACGTCTTTGTTTTGAATGTGTAAACTCTGTTTCGAGCACTTCGAATATAAAACTAATCCACACGAAATGGAAAGCACATTTTGCACTGGATGCATCAGCAGGTAAGACCTGAACTTGTTCTTACTTACTGTTAAATAATTTATATCAGTTTCTGATATACTAAGCTGTTACAGCCTCTTATATACAGCATGTAGATGATATGAACAGTATTATTTTCTGTATTTATTTTTAAAAGTTTTTCTTTTCACCTCTCTCTCTAGTTTTTTTTTCTTTTTCAGAAGAATTGTTAAGCTGCAGACAATGATGAAAGTTTTGTTCCTCGTGTTGTGTTCAGGTAAGCATTGTTTTATTTGTCTTGCTTCAAATCATCTGTAGACGTTTTTGCACAAACATTTTATCTTGCAGGATTAGGGTATTTAAAATGCTAGTATTATTTGTTTTGTTTTTTTTGTTACTGGATTAATTATAAATTTTGCCAGCAGTAAATTTAATCGCTTTCCCTTTAAGGACCTACTAACAGTGCATAAACCAATGAGTAGGCGAATTTTTTACTTGGTAATCTACTACAGCACAGGAAATGCAGAATATACATTACATTTCATCTTATAGAGGTGAAACTCCTGTAAACAAACTTAATTATAGTTTATTATTGTCTTTTTGCAGGAATTTTGCAGTTTTCATTTGCTGCAAACCGTCTACGATACTTTAATTATACAGAAGATCGTTTTAACTGGACTGATGCAAAACAATACTGTGTTGACAAAGGGGGATCATTACTGAGTCTTTATGATGAAGAGGATGAGATGATGATATTTAATTTGACTATCTCAGTACGAGACACTCTGTTTTGGCTTGGCCTGAAGAAGAAGGATAATAATATTCTCTTTTGGTCAAATGGAGAAGTTGTCAAGTTTAACAACTCAACAGTAAACATTACAGATGCAGATCAACTCTGTGAAGCTTTTGAAAAAGGTTCATGGATGGGTTTTAATTGTTCAGAAAAAAAGGCTTTCATGTGTAAAAAGGGTAAGTATAAGCCTGCATTAATACACTTAACAATATTGTATGAAAAAATACAAATATTTGTAAGTAGTGAGGATCCAATAAACCAGAGTTGCTTCTTCCAGGGAAAAAACTTGTTAACCTGCTTTATGTTGCATATAATGCAACTTGCATAACACCAGTATAAGCTCCAGTCCACACTGAAAGCTGGAAAAAAATGTTCTGATACACAAATGAGTAAAATTTTAAAGTGCCAACTATGCACTTAAAAGCACTAGTCATATATTATTAAAGCAGATTTGTATTTTGGGGAAACACAATAACACTAAGTTAATATTCATATAGATTGAGCATCTCAGTTTTATTCAATCAAGTTTATCATTTTGAAGTGTAGATTTACACACGTGCTCACTTGAATCTTTTTTTTCTTTTCTTTTCCAGATGAAAATTTCACCCTTGTGGACGATGTTAAGAAAAACTGGTGCCAGGCAATGCAACACTGCAGAACACATTTCACCGATTTAGCGAGTATCATGAATGAAGAGGAAAATAAAGTCCTGCAAGAAAAAAGTCAAGGACAAAACGTTTGGATTGGGCTTCAACATAATAAATATGAATGGGCAGACAAAAGTTGTTCAACATACCGTTCAAAGTTCAAACAGGATCCAGAGAATTCTGAAGATTGTATCTCTTTGACTGCCGATGGAATTCCCTTTTTTTTTAATCCAGCACAGTGTAATACTGAAAACGCAGTCATTTGTTCTAAAGGTTAGCTGTAAATTTAATACATTTACTGGTAAATATTGTTCTGCTTTATTGAGAGAATGTAGAAATGTTGTCGTGCATAATTATAAAAATTATGCACATTTTGATGAGATCATCTCGGACATTAATAAGTTAAAGCAGTAAAGTTTCAAGAGAATGTCAGTGCTTTATTATTGAGAAATAATGTGACATAAATTTACCTTCTAGGCTCAATTCAGATCCAATAAATGAAAGTTTAACATGTCATCATTTGGAGTTTTAATCAAATACACTAAGAACCAATCCCAAATGCTCTGTTGATGATCTGGGTGAACCTTTCACTTCCTGTAAGTCTTATTTGTGTTTTTTGTCTTAATTTTCAGGCCATGTGAGAATCAAAGTAATCAGAGAGCCCAGAACTTGGGAGGACGCTCTGGATTACTGTAAAGCCAGACATTCACGCCTTCTATGGATTGAGGATGAGGAGGACCAGGAAGCTGTCGAACAGTGGCTAAAGTTCACTTACACTGGTTCTTCAAAGCGTTTGTGGATCGGTCTGAAGCAAAGTTCTGTCTTTGGGTTCTGGATTTGGAGTGACCGAATTGTGAACTATAAGAACTGGGAGAATGGAAAACAGCCTGAGATGCCTTTGTCCAATCATTGTGGTGTGATCGATGCTGAAACCTTCGAATGGAGTGATGAAAGTTGTGATCATGGTCTACCTTTCCTTTGTGAGGAGGATATAATATATATGAAGACCTAAAATTACAGCTCTATTCATATGTTGGGCATCAATCAGCAGCAGAAAAGCCTAATGATGTCATGTTAACCTAATATCTATCTGTTTATTTCTCTCTCTCTCTCTGGTGGGTTTGGTTCTATGTTTAAGTGTTTTTTATTATTTTATGTAATCGGTGTCCAAATTTTGATCTATAAATCCATATATTTAAGACTCAAATGTATTTCCAAAAGCAATATTTAACCCGAATCAGTTCAGTATGTGAAATGTTTTGCCTTTTTGTTTTCTGTTGTGCCGTCTTTGACAAGAAAAGCTTCCAGGTCCGACTGCTAGTATTTGTGCAAGAGATTTTGTGTTGCCTTTTTCCAAATCAAATATTTCAAGTGATTAAAATTTATAAGCTGACTGTGTGTAGATTTTTTTTAAACTTATGCACTATATATGTTTTATTGTTGGACACAATAATACAGACACACTTTTCACATGCTCACAAAAATTGTATTTGCTTAATAAACACAAGAATGCTTTCTTTTTCTTTTTATTGCTTTGACTCAGTTTTCAAGACAGAATCAATCAAATTCACAAGAATCATTTCCAGATTCTTGTGAATTTGCCTCCATACATTTCCAATCTTGATGCACCCAAGGTGTCTTATGTTTCTCACTAACAATTGTTGTTGCTTTTTCCACACCAAGAATCTATTGGAAGTACTTTACCATCATTTAATTATGCTGTTGATAATTAGTCATAATTTTATGTTGTATGGCACAAATTAACAAGTTCATTAAAATATTTCCAGTTTATGTCAAATTAAATAAAATATAAATCTATATTTTATACAGTAGTGTTTGTTTATCAGCACATTTAACAGCATTTAGTCATTGACTTTGCAACAATCTGTTTACATTTTGTTTTAAAGTATCTGAGCTTTAAATGCATTTCAGTTAGGAAACAAAGTTATGAGGAAATGTTGTTGCAAAAGCCTGATAAATTGGTTTTCTGCTTTGTCTTTTACGTGTTGTTTATTAGTGATCCCTGCTTTCTGAGAATACAGAAAGCATACAGAATCTTCCAGATCAGCAGTGTAGTCATTTACTTCTTATAAAATTGTGTTTTCAAGCATGGAGAAATTTAAGGGGCTGAAATTTAGTTTCTCAGTTGATGCAAAATAGAACAAGATGTTTGTTTTTTTTCTTTTTTTGGAATGTACTTTGATTAACTTGGAATTTGTTTAGTTCTAAAGTTTGAGCCTGTTTTTAAACCATCTGAGACATAAGGCTTTTGAATCTTTTTTGGAATATAGAAGCAGCTTTTTGTGGCACCAACACATCTGGGCTCTAGAGGAGGTCATAAGAATTTTATATGTGACATGTAAACAGCAGTGGCTTTGAATAGCAGAGGTGTGGACTCGAGTCCTGTTAAGTTTACGACTCAAATAAGGACTTGGATGTCATAACTTTGGACTTGACTTTGACATTTTTACCTGGGACTAAACTTGAGTTGTTTCAATAACACTTTCTCTGATTTACTTGGAGTGTCCTTTTTTTCCTGTGCTCTAATATTATCCAGTAATACTGATTAACCAGTGACTGGACCTTTCAGACATTGGTGTCTTTGTACGACGGTCACAGGAGACACTGTCACTGCTCTCAAGAAATATTCATGGTTTAACTACTAAAACCAATCGGCTGGACCTCGGTTAAATTAAAAATAAAAGGGGTGAATATTTATGCAATCACTTCTTTTATATTAAATATTTTTATGTTCATTAGTTTTTAGAAATCATCTCACTTTGCCATTAATTTTTTTGTCATTGCCAAATAAAAATAATTTATAAAAGCAATTAAAAGGGTAAGAGA
Organism: Gambusia affinis; assembly: GCF_019740435.1. Taxonomy (NCBI): domain Eukaryota; kingdom Metazoa; phylum Chordata; class Actinopteri; order Cyprinodontiformes; family Poeciliidae; genus Gambusia; species Gambusia affinis. The sequence continues at coordinate 7,939,646 of NC_057890.1, forward strand.
TCTATCTCTGAATGCTCTGTCTGCAACATGGAGACAGACTCGGCTGTTATTTCCAATCTCTTACAAAATTAAAATAGGAATAACAGAAATAAACTTTCCAAAAGCTGAGTTGCTATGAAGTGAGTTCATGACAAATTCTTGAACACATTTGTACCAATGGGGGATGAATCAGAGCGTACAACCAAGAAATACATCTGGCTAGGAGATCCACAGAAAGGGAGCATAAGAGCAGCAGATGGAGGGCGGAGGGAAGTGAGAAGAGCAGCAAAGCCTGTCAAACTATTAATGTCATGTTGTGAGCCCGAGGCTCCCGATGACACCGGAGATGAGTGGACGTGTTTAGCATAGCGCGTCGCATGCGTGCACGGCCATAAACACCTGCCAGAGGACTCTGCAGCTACTAGCCATTCTGTGGCATTTTCTAATCACCGGTCTGAACTCTCCCTATTAAATACTCACAGATTCAGTGAAGCCTTTATTATCTGCAGTTGCTCACAGAGATATTGTTCTGGAGTGTCAAAGGTGGCGGTCAGTTTGACTTATGACATTGTTGCCCATGTACATTGATAGCTTTCATGTGTTCATGTCCCACTTGCACTGATAAATCTCTACTATTAATGAAACATATTTTGCTGTTAGAACTGAAGCTTTGCTTCAATAAAATTGAAGCATTTTACTCAGAAAACCAACCTGACTATAAGTGTGCTGGTCCCATATTTGGTTATAAATTGACACTGCATTAAATTGATGAAGGGTTGCTGAAATATTGCCAAAGTATGGTCTTTAGGATTAGTTTTTTTTATCCAGCACAATCTACGAGGGCTCAACTGGATTGAGACCTGAGAAATTTAGGGCCTAAACTAATACCATAAAGTCATCACTCAACGTCTAAGATCCTCTTTGAACCAATTTTGTTTCCTGGGTAGTGTAAAAGTAATCTTCAAGTGAATGACAAGACCCAACATTTCCCAGAAGTACACTTTTCAATCTCACACTGTCTTCACTGCTTTGCATTTTGGTACCATCTGTCTCCTCTGTAAGCTCCATCCTTTTGACGCAGAGCAAAACATGATTCATTACAACGAGCCACCTTCTTCAGGTGCCAGCTATTGGTGCTTTCTGATTTGGACAAGGGTTTGAATAGACACTGACTGGTATGCTGCTCCACTGCCCAGTACTCAGCAAACTTTGATGCGTTATGTATTCAGAAACTCTTCTCCCAGAAGCACCAAGTAGCTTCTTTAACAATCTGAGCAACAGCAGCTCGTTTGTTAGACCAGGCGTCACAGGCCGGCTCCCCTCCCACATGTTTCAATAAACCTATCTCTGGTTTACTACCATTCCTTCTGTGGACTGCTTTTGATACACACAGCCCACTCTAAAACTGAAATACTTGAGGATGTTCATACATAATAAAACACACTATAAGATAGTACAGTGAAGTATCCACTTCACCTGTCGGTGGATATAATGGCATGACAGATTAGTGCATTTAGTGGATTCTGAAAGTTCATTAGTTTTTAGTGACTCCTCTGTTCTGGACACTTGCCTGGGTGGTGCACTCTTGTGTAATTAGTATTCCAGTCTGAAACCTAACAACCTTTCATAAGGTTCCTGTTGCTAATGGCTGATTTCACTATATCTGCATCAGTAATGGCATTTTAGACACGTCCGGTGCAAAGATCGCTAATTTAGAGTGGAAATGGCCCATCAGACCCACCTAAGGGTCACGTAAGTTGAGTTGGTGCATAGATATACTTCTGGCTCCTTCTTTGCTGATATCTAAGTGTGTGTGTGTGTGTGGGCAGTTTCCCGTCTTCATTTTTGTTTTTGTGTTCAGTACTTTCTTTCAATTTAAGAAATAGTTGTTTTTTTTCCTCGTACCACTTTATCTTACGAGAATCGTTATATATTCAAACTTATCTGACAAATCTTTGTACATTAACACAAATCACCTGAAGGGAATGTTTTGCAAGCAACAAATGTGTGTTTATCGGATTCCAGATGTATTGATTTCCGACTTTGCTGAAAGCTTTTCAACACGCTCTCTGGATGATATGAGCACCAAAAAAAAGATGCAACTTAGTGCAGAAATATAAAATAAAAACAGATGTAATATTGGCCGAGTTTTAGCAACAAAAGCAATACCTTAATGTCTCTTCAGTGTAGTAAGTTTTGGAAACATTTATGGAGGCAGCATTCTATGAGACTTGACCTCACATTTGACTCTTCACTGTATTAAAAAGTCTACAATCAATCCATGTCATTCCAGAAAAAAAAGCCCACATTAGTGGGCCCACAGTGAAACTCAAGCTTTCACTGTTTTTGAGTTGTTATGATCTGGCAAAAAGGGGCAATTGCCTCAGGCAATCACTTTTGTACATTTTTAGCTTTTTCTTACAAGAACACCCTGAAAAAAAGTAGCATAAACTGCAAAGGGAGCAATAAGTTAAAACACAAATCAGGTTCTCATTTCAAACATGCCACACTGGAACTACAAACTTTAAACTCCCCAAATCGTTTTAAAAACCCAAAGAAATATTCATATTATTACATGCTTAATTATAAAATATTTTGGGAAAACTGTTTGTTTGAGGTAATCTCAAAAACTGGGGGGGAAAAAAAAAACTCTTTTTTTTGTAATTAAAGATGCCTCACGTTGCATCAAATGACTGCATGCGTTCGAGAATTTTGTTTAAAAGTTCAGAACATGGTTTTTGAAGTAACAATCTGTTGGTAAGATTTAGGTGATCTGAATGGTGGCACAGCATCACAAAGGTCCTCTGTAGCATCAGAGGACCAACATTTATCAAAACACACGATTTGAAAGCAAGATAGCTACTCAAACTGAGCAACAAGGGGCTCAGTTGTTCAGAGGAAATTATGTATGGGCACACAGTCAGGCAGAAATCTGTTATGTGGACTTAAGAGCCATTCACGTTCTACCCCCTGCAAAGCCCCTGATTGCTGATCCTGTACAGAGCGGACTGCAAGTTTTTTATATGCCACCTGAATGGCCTCACATGCTTCCCAATCCTTACTCCAGTCTTCTTCAAGTAGTTCACCATATTGTTACCTCTACCTTTCATTGGCTTCCTGAATGCACACCCTTCAAAGTAGTGGAGCAATGAATTGCAACATAATGATCTGCTTGGAGACTTCAGAAATCAGCAGTAGATTGGCCTTACAGTAGCACTGCTACTGTGGTTTCTGTCAAACTTGGTTCTTTCCCTTAGTTAAGCTTCTGACGGGTCAGAGATTTCCAGCTGGATGGTTGTTTTTTTTTAAGTTCTTGATTTGGTGGAGGTCTTAGACAAAATATTTCAAACTGCAGCAGATATTATACAAAAAAATATATAACATCACTATGTTAAATGTTTGGAAACAATTACAGTATTGTTTTGGACGAGCCAAGCGTCTGTCCTTTGTCTTTAGCGGGTCTGTTGGATGAATTTTCCCTGCTTTACACTTGATGTGGACTTTACTGGCTGAAAAGCTAAAATGTCAGAGATGCGTCACGATGAGGAGAAAGATTTTTATCAAACCTAACAGATGTTTCTGAAAATATTTTACAAAAATGTTGAATCTCCTTGTTTAATATTTTGCAGCCTTGCTGCAGATGAAAGTTTGGTTCTTCACTTGAGGCATGAATGGCAGTACGGAGACTTTTCTCCTGGCAGAGGAATCTTGTGTGGGCTTGAAAGAACATTGGTGGTAGCATTGATTTCTAACACATCTCCAGTGCCTTTTCCCATAATAATCAGAATTCCTAATGCTGCATTTTTAACATTTACAACCAGATTCATCCATTTTCTTTCCAGATTTCATACTCATTCTGCCATCTTTCCATGCACAATTCTCCCCAGACATTTCTTCTTTAAGGAGACGCTACACACATCAGCAAATCCTATTAACATTCACAAAATCCACTTCCCTCTTTGACCTGACCGGGGTGCCAAAGTCAGAGACCTTTGGGAGAAGAACTGTAGACATACTGATTGTGTTTCTTTGGCCTTTCGATACCTTCGGTCCTAATAATCATCTGCAGTACATACCTCATTGACCAATTAAAATTTGTTCCTGAAACTTAGGATCGGTAGTGTACAAAGTTACCTTTATCGGGTACATAAAGGAATTACCCATGGGATATTTTATACATTTCTCTTAAAGTTTTTTGTGTCATACTTTATAATTGCTGTGCAAACATTACCCTGTGATGGACCAGTGTCTACGGCAGGTTGTTTCTCTCAGCACTACACTGATTGGACTCGGTGGTCTTTATTGAGCCATTTGATAAAAAAAAAAAAACAACTTCCATCTGGTTCAGTTTAGCCTGTTTTTACCCCACTAATTCATATCATTCCTTAACATTTAAATTTTTATTCTTTTCCATCCTTCAACCATATGTTAAAACCTTTAGCTTCCTCCGGTGGTAACTTGTTTACGTACAGATATACTCCCCACAGGCATATAAATGGACCCTCACTGTCATACTTTTTCCAGACCAACAGATTTACCAGTGAAAGTGATCCTTTTAGCACCTCCGAGAAGTTAATTCGATCACCAGCAGAGCATGAATATTTGAAACGTTTTGGCAAACAGCAGCTAACCACCCAGAGCAGGTTGTCCTCAGTGCTAACACAATTGGGTAAAATAGAGAAAATTGCTGTGGATATCGAGAGACAATTGTTTGAGAGGCATAGCAAGGCCCCACTGGGTTGTCTTTCAAATGGCTGAGTCCACAGATGCCTCAATAAAGCCTGGCAATTTTATCAACATTGAAGACTTTAAGAAGAATTTTCTCTAATCTAAAACATCATTGCAGGGATATGGTAATGGTGCTGAATAGTCCGTTCCACCTTGACTGGATTATGAGGGTATTTACCGTAATAAAGTTAAAAAATAACTAAAATAAAGTGGAAAATACACACATTGCATAACAGCCATGGAAACAGTAGGGAGTATATTGACCATAGGTAGATGCTCACTTTAATGTGCCAACGCAGTAGAAACCTGGGACTAATGCCAATTTAAAAATTCTTTCTACATCTAATTAGATGAAACAAAAGTCTGACAATAAACCTGTCAAACTCGGGCCTCTTCCATCCAAATACCAGTTCAAATCTCCCCATCCAGCACCAATTCATCTGTTAGGGCAGATTAGAAAAACCAGTTAACCTAAAAGTCATTTTTACTCTGAGGAACTCTGAGAACCCATGGATTCACCAGGGAGAACATTCAAGCCTCATGCAGGAAAAACCCCAGGTCAGAGTTTGACCCTAGCGCTGCCATACAGCCCCTTCATCAACGAACTTTAATTCCTTTTATATATTATTGGCTCCTTTGAATTTTACATGCAATCAGATCCTGCTCTGACTTTCAATTTAAAAAAGAAAACTGTTTTCCCTTACAACTGTACCTTATCTTGGTTCCTTCTTATTACGCCTCTGTCTTCATATCAGATAAATGATTTATCAATATGGGCAGCTGTAGATTGTGATTCAAGTCGTTTTATTGGAAAATGTAAAATAAGTCGACAAAATGAATTGGTTTCACTTTTGAGGCAGTGAAATTGCAAAAATAGATGAGTTTTTACACTGGTCTGCATTATCCACAGTTGCGACAAAAGACACTTTTTCATATTTTCTCACATTGTAAGTGCACATACTGCAATACATTTTCTAGGGGCTGCATGTGATAAACCAACACAAACTAGTGCATATTGTGATTTGGAAGGGAAATTTTACATACATACGGCAATTGGAGTGAATCAGGACTAATCTGTTGGTTTAACTTTCTCTCCTGTATATTCATAATCTAATGATTTATTCAACATTTCACCATATCTTATAAAGTCAATAAGACTTTTAAATATGAAGATGTTTGAGGAAATAAAGCTTACAGGTACTGTAAAGGCAGAGATATGTGATACTCTGTGACACCCCTGTATATTTCTTCAGTCACTGGTGCAGAGGTGATGGTGAATCACCTTAGATCAGGGGTTTTCAAAGTATGAAAGGGTGAGCCCCCCTCCAAGGAGCCCAATGCCTGCTGCGCCTCCCCCCCCCCCCCCCGCGGAGGGGGGGTGGAGTTGTAAAAACTCCGCCTTCAGCCCCCGCTCTGGCCAAAACCAGTGATGGCATAGTTACTTTGAAAAAGTAACTTTAATCGGACTACTGATTACTCCTTGAAAAAGTAACTTAGTTATATTACTGATTACTTGACTTGGAAAGTAACTAAGTTACACTAAAAGTAACTTTTTAGTTACTTTCAGCAGCTGCTAACAACAACGCTCTGCCTCCTGTGAAAATCACATTGATCTTTGCTAATACTTAATTGGAAGTTATTTTATAATGATAACATTAACAATGTGTCTCCACTGATAAGGTTGAACTGAAGAGGAGATTGTACAAAAAACAGTACAAAAATAAAAAACATGAGTAATTTGTGTGGTCCACTGTTGTCTGGAAAACTCAAAGAAGGATTTTAAAGCCCCCCTCCCCCCAGCCTCCAGATTCTGCGTTACGCCCCTGAGTTTGATGTCGCAGCACAGAGCTCCTCCTGCAGCTCACAGCTCAGATGGCTGCGACACTTACCATAATATTAATAATTATAATGGTGCTAACTTGCCATTATAACTATTGCCAACTACGGACACGTTTATTCGTGGCTGTTTTCACGTTTATTGCGCTGTTCATATTAGTCTCGATGTTTGCAGTTTTCTGGAAGACACAGCGGGACGGATCATCCGGGAAATGATGAACAGGGAGAGACTGACTAAAACTAGCTTAATGACGGACAAATTCTGGGATTTATTGAGTCTGCTTATTTCCAAGCCCAAATGAGCAACTTCACGTTCAAAACGAGCCCAAAAAGGCGCAACCCGCTCATTAAACTTGCGACTTTTAAAGATGAAGCCCTAATCGGACTTGGCGACAGAAACTGAAAATAGTTCAGTTTTCCACCAACAAAATGCGCATCTCCCTCCATTGTTTACATTTCTGTCGCATAGAGACGTCGGTCACTCGACAAGACGCGATTAAATAACAAAAGAAGATAGTAACACAGTAACACAAAAATTATTTTGATAAGTAACTGTAGTCTGACTACTGGATTTGAAATAGCAACGCGTTAGATTACTGGTTACTGAAATCACTGGCCAAAACAACCTCAAAGGTGCGAAACATAACCACTGATCCACGCTCCACAGCACCCACAGTACCAACTTTCTCCTAAATCCACAGAGTTGATCGTGCGTAAAGACGTTTCTCTCACATCAGTAGACAGCAAGCAGATAGCTTTTCCGGTTTACTTTTTCCCTCGCACCGCGCCTCCCCTAAAGTGCTCTGGCGCCCCCCAGGGGAGGCGCGCCTCACACTTTGAAAACCGCCGCCTTAGATAATAGAGGGAAAAATGAAGTTGGCATCAAAGATCTTTCTTCAAAGGTTTCTTGGCTCGTCTGCTTTCTTTGACCACTCCTTTACAGAGGGCAGGACAGTGAGTCAGTTACATCATAAAAAATGAGACTGTGGCAGTAGGTCTCTTTGACATTTCTTGACAGGTTACTAACCACACTGGCAAAGTTCAGTTTCTGTTCTTGCTCAGTCACAAGTGTGTGCTTAAGCCCCTTTTTCTTCTAGCCCAGTGTGTCCGTGTCCCTGAATTTGCAATGTCTTTGATTACTTCTCTGGAATGTTGCTCTTTTCATCTTGTCTTTGTTCTTTAATATCTCAAGGTTCCTTTGATCAAATGTAGTTTTGTTTTTGTTTTTGTTTTTGTTTTTTTGGCATTCATATTTTGTTTCCCTTCTGAGTAAATTTCAGACATTTTTTAATATCAAATTTCATGTTGTGCCACCATTAGATTTTCCAAGTTCTCACTTCCTCTATCTAATCTTATTTTGAGTGAAAAATGCATTTCTGTACAAAACTATAGATGCAAAGATGGATAGTTGGATGGGTTGATAAAAAGGATGGACAGATGTGTAGTGAGTAAACTGATGGTGAACAAATGGATAGATACTGAATAAATAGATGAATGAATAACTTTAAATAATAGGATACGGAATAATGTCTGACTGTACAAATACTTTTTCATTCTTTCTATGCTGATCTTCACCTGAAGAATAGTGAAAACAACTTCCTATTGGCCATTGGTCTTAAACTGAACGTTAAGTGAAGTGGACTCGGTAATTAAAAGGTCGAGTAACTGACTCCGTTCTGCTCCTCCCTCTGTGCAGAGTTAGTGCTGGGCGGATTAGCTCAGGTCTTAGTTGTGCCTCACCACCTGCTGTGCGATAAGCATAATGATTTCTCTCACCATAATCACTGTAGCATTTACTCTGATTTCTGTAGTACCGTGGCGGTGCGGAGCAACATATTGTGTGAATGGTGTCTCCCAGGCGGGTTATGAATAGAAATGTAAAGCTCCCAGTCTGACACTGTGCTATCGAATCGCTCTTTCTGCCCTTTCACAAATTCGCACACGCAGGCACACACTCAGCCCTCCTAATCATGCTGCAGAAGCAGCAGGAGTCAGCGGTCTAACAGTCCTGATAGATGTTGCCCTCTCACACCATATCTGAGTTGGTCGAGAGAAGGAGTCCTATCACTGTGTGGCTCTATCCATTATTGATTAGTGAGGGCAGCAGGAGCATGTATCGGGGTGTGTGTTGGTGGAATCTGGCTGTAAAAAGTGGCACGGAGACAGTTTATGAACATACAAATAGAAGAGACGCAGATGAGCAACAATAAGTAAGAATAACCACAAATCACTACTTAGCGCTTTAAATGTAGTCATGCTGTGGAGGATGTTCAATAGTGACATCTAGCAGCATCTGATCCAAATTTTAAAAATCTCATATTATATGTGTTACCTTACCGTCAGAGGAATGTGGGAAAAACTGCAGCAAGTCCAGGTTTAGATGGAGCTTATTTCCCAAGGTTACATGATTGGGTGTTCATTAAATAATAAGAAAGATGTACTTATGACTCCAAATTGTTTTGGGATCTAATTTTCAGAAAGTCTTTTCAGTGTTTTAACATAATCTGGACTGCATTTATGTATTAGTATTAAGCACAAAGGTGTTTATATATATATATATATATAAATGGAATTGGCATTTTTTTGAAAACAAAAAAATTTAAAAATAATCTTAAAACCGGTATACACTAGAATATTCTAGACTAAAAATTCAAATGCTCTACTACAATGTCTTTAATTGGTCAATCTTTTTCAGTTCCTTGAAATGGGGATGTATCCTGATGTAGTAATATTTTAAAAAGTCATTGAGTGAAACTTGTTGGATCAGTTCGACACAGACTGCTTCCAAGTCTTTTAATTCTGATTAGAATTGCAAAAATGTGGGCTTTGTGAGAAGTATTTTTAAACCTTTTTAAATGTCACTTTCACAATGTGCTTTTAATGTGACAAATCAGACTCACTGAAACCCATATTCTAAGTCTTTGAATGTCACTGCATGTCACCTTAAGAAAAGTAAAAAAACAAAAAAGGTTCTGACAGGGTTATGGATCTTAACTTTTAAGATCTACAATCCTATCTGTCAAACTACAGACGTTTGACAGATCGTCAGTTGCTCCAATATTTTCAAATGTATCAACTCTATCCTATCTATTTAACTGAGGCCTATCTGGTATGAAGATAGATATTTAGGTTATGCTAGTCAGAGGAAAACATCAATATTTTTAGGGAGATCGTTTTTTGTTTAACAGAGCCAGTTGGTAACAGAGAGAGATTCTCTGTTTGAAACATCTGAAGAAGGCAATTAAGAGTATTTCCCAAATGTTTCACAGTTCCCTAATATGAGCACAGTGAGATGTTGCCTTGATTAAGGCTTCCTCTGAGCAAAACAAGTGCAAAGATGTGCTTTAATGACAGATGTATTAACATGCAAACGTTGACTCTACAGAAATAGCCTGAGGAAACTACTCCAGAATGAAAAGTGCTTCCAGCTTTTGCACAGATTAGATTTCAGAAGGCATCACACTGTAATTCACCTCAGATAAAGTTTGTTTATGGCAGTCGTGCTAATATCGCCAAATAATTAGGTAGTAATTTATTGATGTCATCTTTCATTTTGACACAATGTGACTGTGACTAATGAAGCCCACGTCTGAGCAGCATCAAGGGAGGACGCTTGAAGACATGATAAAGTCTTTTATGAATATCTTTTCATTGATTAGGTGTATAGAGACTTCTGCAATGCATTAATACAACAAAATTAGATGTTTAAAGCAAAACAGAACTCCAATTAATTATGCATCATAAAACAGAAAAGTAAACATTTTTGAAGAATATTACCACCATGAGGCAAACTCCAGAAAAATTCTCGCTGTGCAATTTGCAGGCAGATGACAGTATGTAAGATGAGTTGACATATTCCCCTCTCCCAACATAACCATGTGCTTTCGAACACCCTGAGATCACAACTACATGCAACTTTTAGTTGCATCCATGCTCCACCAAAACTTTAGCGTAAGAGGTTTTTCTTTCCAGGAGTGTAGGATTGGAAACCCTTAACCTAGATCAAAATAGTAAAACTCTACTACTAGTTCAATATTCTTCATTTTCTTTTAATGTGACCTTGTTCTAACTCATCTTATTTTAAGTGGTCCGATTGCCCCCTCCTAGTTCTATGGAAACTAAGCGATGTACCAAACATTTAACTCAGCTGTACTGAACGAAGGAAAAAGATTAATCTCGCAGTAAATCGGTCTCCTAGAAAACTGTTCTGAAGCGTTAGTAAAGGAGAGTTCCTACATCCATCTTCCTGAATTACAGTAGTGGAGTACTGTTCTGTCAAGACAAAAAGGTTGCATAAATAAATGCAGTTGGATCAAATGAGAGACTCAATTTTTCTTGTTAGAGACTTTGGAATAGCAACACTATCTGCATTAATCTGATTTTTTTTTTTTTTTACAGATCTTTACTAGGGTTGGCTTACTAAAGTGCTTCTGTTTAGCATTCTGAAACAGAAGATTTGGATGGTAAAAGTAAAGTAAATTCCTTTGATAGAAGATGTAAATGTTGAAGCATAAATTTGTTGTTTCTCAGTGGGCTATGTGCTACATTATTTCTTGACCTTTGGTTACCAAGCAACTGGACTGATCCGAGAAAATTATAAGGACTCACAGTATCCCAAGTTCACAATGCACACAATGTGTGTAACAGTGGGGGTAGTTTGCATAAATTTCGCTGTATAAAGTCTTCATATATCCAGCTACACATTCAGACTGTTTTTTTGCTCTCATACTATCATTGAATCTCCATTTTTTGGGGGAGTTTGCCCAGCAGAACATAAATTGAATTATTCTAACATGCAGAATTTTCCTGGAGCTGATGAAATCCCTCCTCCCACCACCACAGCATAAAGAATCGCTCTCTATTCTGCTGTGTGCACACTCACCCTCGACAGCTAACTCTGTGACACACCCAGCAGGCATGGCATGACATGACCAATCACTGGGACTGCAGCAAGATTCCTTTTGGCACTTTCTGAATGGCTTTCCTGAAAAGGGGAGCAGAGAAGCGCCATTTCAACCATTAGATGAAATGCCTTGACAGGGTAAGGGCAGAGGAACGGGTTTATGTGTATAAAAGTGTGGCTCCACAATGGACAATTGTTCGGGGGCATCCATTTTTCAGAATCAAACACCATTACATTGATAGGTTCAGGGCATTCTGAGGTGTAGATTATCTGATGGCTCGATTGCTTTGGGTATTTTCTTACCTTTTTTTTAATCCAATCTCTGCCCTTCTGGGTGCGTTTAAGGATATTTAAATGGTTTGAGGTGCAAATGAAATGGCAGGCCTCATCAGCATGTATGAGCTACACTTGAAAATGTACAAGTCCCAAGTTATAGCAAAACTTGTGGATATGACTTTGCCATATTCTCCCATATTAGGGTGAATATGGCAAAAACATGAAGCATCTTAGGTGGAGAACATTTCTTTAACTGTTATCATGTTAATATCTCAGGTCCAAACAGGAATGGAAATGTTGAATTGAATAGAACAATAACCTTTCAATAACTTCACAGCTGCCTTTAAAGCAGTGATGGGGTTATTAGATACCTACGGTTGCAGCTGGGACACTATATAGTAAATACATTTTATTAATTAACAATAAAGCACCAACTGGTCTGCATGATGCGTGTGAGGGTTCAGTACTATAGACTGATCTGTATAGACATTTCATCTAATTTTGTTGCTTGTAAATGAAAAACTAGAAAATGTCTTAAGAAATTTAAAAACGAGCCAAAGCGTAGATGTCGGTTGGAACCCATTGTTCTGATATAACCCGAGTCTAACTGATGTAGTGCTTAGCCTCTGTATTATCACAGGGATGTTAACGAACATGGACATAATTCATTAAGTATGCTGAACATAGCTATCACATCAAAACTGAGCTAAAATAGTTGGTTTAGCTGTAAAGCTAATGTTAACATTAACACTGGCAGGTGGAGCAACTATCATTTTGACACTACCAGTAGCATGTGTATTATCACTAACACATTGCCTAACACTGACTTAATCCAGCCAGTATGCAAATAGTAGTGTATAAGCTAAAATTAGCCAAAATGCTAAGGTTAGCTTAAATGCTGTCAGTAGCATGTGAAGTATCCCCAGCATGTTGACTTACATTGACTTAGTCCATTCAGTATGATAACCATTAGCTAAGAAATAAAAAAATACTAAAAGGCTTATTTTAGGAAGATAAAATAAATTGCTCTCATTAGCATGTAGAGCAACTAGCTGGTCAGAATTGGATTATCACCAGCCTGTTGACTGATGTACTTCATTACTATGTAAAGCATAGCTTTTATATAAAATAAAAAATGTAGCTAAATGCTAGTGTTAGCATAAATGTCACTTTTAGTGGCATTTTAGCTCACTAAAAGGCCACTTTTATTGACCTATACTAGCTTAAACACTAGTGTAGGTCAACACTAGCAGGTTGACCTACTAGCACTTTGTTTTCTATCACAAGCACGGGATAGCATCCTACTGTTCTAAACCAATTTACATCCTTCCATCCATTTTCTGTTCAACCTTGTCCCTAATGGGGTCTAGAGGGTTGCTGGTGCCTCTCCAGCAAATGTTTCAGGCGAGAGGCTGGGTCACCCTGGACAGGTTGTCAGTCTGTCGCAGAGCAACACAGAGACATACAGGACACACAACCATTCACATACACACTCACACCTAGGGAGAATTTAGAGAGACCAATTAATCTGACAGTCATGTTTTTGGACTGTGGGAGGAAGCCGGAGAACCCGGAGAGAACCCACGCATCCACAGGAAGAACATGCAAACTCCATGCAGAAAGACCCCAGGCCAGACCCCACTGTTGCTTTGTAGCAACAATGGTGTTTGGCTCCTCTGTGCCAATTTCCAATTATAATTATTCTTCATCTTAATATGTATGCAGTGTACTGCATTTATACATTGCTATGGCAGGTCCCAACGACTACTCCCCTGTGAATCATGGATGTTGCTAAGTGTAGGGAACCCTAGAGAAGAAATTAGTTTCTCGTGAATCAGAAGGTGAAGGTGAAGGACAGCTGATGGTTCTCAAATGCAGGCTGGGCATAAGTAATGATGAGACACTTGAACTGAAGCTTGGAGTGGTGAGCGGAGCATAAAGAGCAATTAAAAATGAGCCCTGAATTAGAGGCCTTTATTCTTCTCCCATAAATCATGTGATCGATGATGGTTGGCTCCCAGTCCAGACACACAGCTTCAGCTGGTGATTCCCTTTTGGTATTTTATTGCATTTTGTCATTTTTTTATTTTTACTGAAAATATTTAAAATTTCTGCTTTTTGTTTAATTAGTCATCGATGTATCTCACCCAATTTAGACTTAAATGAAAGGTACGCCGAGCATGTGTGACGCACTGTAACATAACTCGTTCTGTAGCAATCCCCACTTTCTGAGATTCGGTGCTCAGTTATCTATATGTAACCGGGTGGTTCATTAGATTGAACACGGTTTATATTTAATCTTTGTGGATTCCCACCCATGTCGGGTCCCTGAATGCACCATACCCCGTCACAGTATTGTTGGGCTTGTTAACGTATATAGGCACCAGGTGTGCCCGCCTAGTGACAAGTCAAGTCTATTGTGGCAGCTGGGATCTGTCGGATGAGCGCTGGTGCCGTGCTGGTCGAGCTACTGAATAGGTAAATGGATTTTTGTCACTTTTGTCTGGTTTTGGCTTTATTATTGTCAGCAGAAACTTTATTGTCGGTTGTGGTATTATAGGTTGCTTATGTGCAATATTATGCTCTCACCCATGTGCAGTTTTATGACGCTCTCAGTAATGGGCTAAGGGGTTGTCCTCTACAGCTGGAAATCTAGCAAAGCACCACAGAACCAGAACCAGGGTTTATATTTCTTTTTTTTTTTATGAATTAGCTTATTGGGCGCCGCTCTAAAGGACTGGACTGAGGCAACGGGAGATTTATATTTTCTTTTGTTCAATATTATTTGTGTGTGATTAATTTGTTTCTATTAGTTTGGTTTGTAGTTGATTTTGTTATGTTTCTGATTGCTTCCAGTGCTTTCCTAGATGCCTGTGCCAAATCAGGTCTTAAATTAGAATAATAAAGTATATTTTTAACATTGTCAAAGTATAAATAAAATATATTTTTGTATACTACCTCTGTTTCATCACTTTAAGCCAGACTTACCTGAGTACTTTTAATTGGGAGACCCTAGGCTACTTGAGCATATTTTAGTAGTCTACCAGTTGGCTTTAGAGCCACGCCCTCAGTCATCATCCGGGTCTTTCCCCCGTGTTACATATATTCTGTTTCTGTTCAGTTTCAAAGTATCGATTGTGGGTGGGGGGGGAGGGAAGAACACGACTGCTCTGACGGTACTTCAGAGCAACGAGTATGTCAGTGGCAAAAACCGACGCTCAAAGCAGTTACATCACAGCAGTGGGCCCCAATGTTTTACCACAATACCGGCTGACCTAGAGCTGGCACATGGCTCCATGGTGCTTGCGTCAACGATCAGGCATTGCCACTGATGCAGAGATGTGGTCTAGATTTAGTGGACACAATTGTGACCTCCACAACTTCTGAAAGTGCTCTGCAGTAATAAAAAACAGTGATGTGGTTCGGCTATATTATAGTCAGCTATATTTTTATAATCGATGACATTAGTTATATTCACAAATCAATAAAGCCCTTATTGGTTGTCTGAAAGCATTTTGTTTCTCTGCTGAATCATCTAGTCTCTCCAAACAATATTTCTTTACAATCTTGGAGAACCGAAAGAGCAAAGAAAATGCTCTTTTTTTAGCTGTTTTATACAAAGAAATATTACTTTATTTTTGTTTATTTTGGAAATTTGCTTTCCAAATTATTTTTCTTAGAGTACAAGTCTAGTTTTCCTGTTTTTAAACCTGTTCTTTATTTAGAGTTTGTGCCAAAAAGTGTTGATACAAAATTATACTTTTTAATTTTTTTATCTCCAGAGTAAAGCTCAGTGAGTAGTTTGCAAGTATATGTATTTTTCCCCATTGTCCTGTCCCATTGGATTTTGACATATTAGTAGTAATCTGTTGCTATTCCATGAGAAATCTTTATTTGAAATCTGAAGCTGGAGTTTATGAATTAAAAACGTATCCACATCTACTTTTTTAAAAATATCTCCAGGTACATTCTGAGAACCAAGGAAAAAAATTACCAGCAATAAAAATATGTCTGCAAGGTTTTTGAACTAAAAGTTAAATCTTTCTTTCCCTCTGAGTCCTTTAACACCTTCATCACTCACATCTAGTATTTACTGTTATTCAGAAAGAGAAAAATAGACCAAAAGCCAAAGTTCAAACCAGTAAAATCTACAGGCGATGCCAGGTTGTCATGAGACGGGTTGACTTCCTCTTGAGCTGGCTGACAGCTAATAATCTCTTTAGTAGCTTTTTCCTGGCCCAGAAACAGCATGGCTAGTTTTCAAGGCTGCTTGAAGACTGAAACAGTTCAACAAGCATGATGTTTCTTCTCTATTCACCTGCAAAGCGGGTCAAGCACCTGCTGATGTCTGGCTCGAACCTATTGACCTGCAGTGTGATACACAATGGGTAAAGCACTTTAAGCTACGGCCACTGCAGAATTTCCTTCATCACTCAAAGAGGAAAACCGCCAAAGCATGAGGAGAAACACACTGCGCACACATGTCGCCGGTGATTAAATTGAACAAATCCAGATGTGGATGTCAATGTGGCACATTCATTCAACCCTGACACAGTAAAAGTTAGACTAATAACACTTAATGCAGTGTTTATTTTGAATGTTGTCCTTTTAAATTAAACAAAAAACATGCATTTCCTAACCCAAATTCTTTAATATTTAAAGTGGTTTAAATTTTATGTTTTTCTACTTCTAATTTTTACGATAGGTGACGTCTACTGTCATTGAAGGCAACCTATTCTAATCACTTTATTGCTTGTTGTAAGATAGTGTGGTCAAGGATCCTCAAGGTAAGGGAAACAAACTGCATCAGCCACCAGTTTCAGAGTTTTCTGATTAATTTTATTTGGTGTTTAACTCTCTGTCAACCATCCGCTCTCCCTTCAGCTTCCAAACCGCTGGTTTTAAAGCCAATTGGCAACACACCTGCACATAAGTGGACCAAGCCACAATTAAACAGGTAAAAAAGAAACAAAATCTAAACAGAAACAAGAATAATATTATTAATCTAATTTACAAACTCATCAACATAATGAAATAGTCTGCAAAATAAGCCCTGTAAAACAAGATAACTCCAAAGTTACTTTAAAGAAAAACAAACTAAGCAATACTACAAGAAAACCCCATAATTGGTAGAACCCAGCAAGGTAATCAGTGACATTCAGCCATTTAGTCAGGAAATACTGGGCCGGCCGCTCCCATACTCCTGACCTGCTGCAGAGCTACAAGGGAGAATGGTGAGTAAAAAGAAGCATAAATACCTTGAATATACTTTGAAACAAAATGAACAAGTTCAACCAATAATCCAGAAGTAGTAGAAAACAAAACCCAATTTTTAAATCACACAAAGTTTTTCATTGACAGAAGACTTGGCTTGCCAGTGAAGTTACCACTGTTGTGGTATGGTTCAAAAACGTTACAGAGAAACTGTGAGGAGTCTCTACTGCTTTGGCTTTGCCAATTCTGAGTATTAGGTTGTCACTTTTGTAGTAACAGTAACTAATTTCAATGTTAAATTTTCCTAATTTTGGATGCACAGAAATTTGGGATAAAAATACTTATGTATGAAAAATAAAAAAATAATAATTAGAACACTAGTTTACTTTATTTGACAACCTCCTTAGCCACTCACTCTTTCTCCTCAACTTTGCCGATTCGTTCTTTGAAACGAATCGGCAAAGTTCGTTTCAAAGAACGAACTTTGCAGTAACTGCAACAAAGTGAACTAATGTACCGCGCGATAAGGGAAGGTGACAAACCAAAGGCAGAAACACACTTGGGCGACGGAGGACAAGATTGTGTATCGGCTCAATTTCCAGTGTCAAGCAACTCGCTGGAAAAGTGGAGTCTGAAAAGCAATTACGTTTATCATCGGGGAGACATACGGGTGATTTAAAATTATTTTCTATTGTCAAGCACATGGAAGCAGAAATGTCTTTCTCGCAGCTGGATTGAACAAATGAGCTGGAAAGAAATCAGTCATGTATTTTTTTTGAAAGTTTGCTTTTTGTTCCTGAAACTTTGTTCTAGTAAAAACAATTTTAACCCGTTTTTTATGGATATTTTCTGTACTTTAAGTCACATCTTCCTGCACCTTTACACATAACTAGGTCACATGAATTTATAGAGTTGTTCATTTTGCTAAAGTACACTATTTTTAAATAGCTTGTATTAAATTGCTGTATTAGCAGAGGTGAGTCATTCCAGTTGGTGTGGCAGACACCTTTGGGTGTTTGCCACATCTGAACTCTCTGGTGGTAGTCAGGTGCACAACATGTACATCTGCTCTTACTGTGGCATGTAATCAGTGAGGAAGAGATGTACAATTAGAACACAATAATTAAAAATGCCTTGTGGCAATCACAGTGCTAGAACCTTTTATGTATTTTGTTATGTAAACTGTAAACGTCAGGATTCCCTGTGGTGAATAATTATATGGATAAAGATGCATGCAATGTTTTCAAGCATTTTTTTTTCTTTTTACAAATAAAAGTTCTGAATGCGTTTGTTTTCAGTTCCCCTGAGTCAATTGGTAATTTTTCTCTCACCAGATGGGCAAAGCTTGTAGAGCTACCTTTTGCTGAAATTACAGCTGCAAGTCGTCTGCAGTATGTCTGTGCCAGCTTTCCCCATCTGGAGAAAGAAAATTTGTCAATTGTTTATTGCATCATATATCAAGGCTCAGTCAGAATAGATGGAGAGAAGCACTTTTAAAGTTGTCACGGATTCTCAGTTGTATGTAAGTCTGGACTTTTTTGGGCGGGGCCATATTTCAACTTAAATACGGTTCTATCTAAATGATTCTGTTGTAGCTGGTTGTTTGTTTGTCTTCCTGCTGAAAGGTCTGAAGTCTTTCCCGGTTCAGAACCAACAACTCTGACCAGTTTCCCAATTCCTTCTGATCAAAATAATAATTAAGACATGTTGTCACCACCATGTCCTTTCTTCTTGCTATCTAATCCTGATTTGTTCACTTCTTAACCACTGTTACCAGATTCTGTTACCAGATTCTCCCACCTGACTTGCAGATCTGCATGGATTTCTTTGCTGCTTCTCTATCCAATGCTCATCTTATTTAGTTTGTGAGTTCAGCTGGACGGCCAAGTTTTTGTAGGATTGTTTTGATTTTGGCGATTTTATCATTTCCATCTTCAGAGAATAAAGGGAATAGTCACACGTTCAAAACCCGAGTTGTGCACAACGAATTGAAAGTAGCATAGGAGGACCGAAAAACAGCCAACACATCTTCCTCTTAATTTATGTAATAATTTAATTATGTATATATATTTAGTCATAATTACCAGTGTAAAAGTAACCTGTGACTAGTCAGACAATTTCTCCATAGCCATAATTATTCAGCAATATAAAACAATATCTATCTTTTTGTAAAATACAACCACATAAAGACAAGTTTCTGTTGTTTGTTGTAAAATTTATCAATCAATAAAATATTTTTAAAGAGCAGCATACAGTAATGTTAAAAGGTGCTTTTTGATAATAGTCTAGAGTAGGTAGTATTGCATTAAAGTGAAAAATAAACTGAACAATTTAGTAAATTTGTGCAGACGTTGTAGGAACTAGAAACAGCTACACAATGGGCCTGCTCAGACTCCCGCTCCTCCTCCTCAGCTCCCTCCGCACAGCTTAGTGTGCTGGTTAATATTTATATAGCCACATGCTACCACAGATGTTAACCACATGCACCAAGCTGCAATCAGAGACAAAGTGTGCTACCAATGTAGCAAGCTGAAACCCAGGAGGGGTGTTTTTATCCCTCTCTGCTCCGCCATCACCCCATTTGCAAGTCCTTTCAGCGAGCATGAAGCCACATGTAGAGTGTGAAAAACATAAGGAAACCAAATCACAGATGCATGACTTTGTATGAATCTTTCAAGCCTGAGATACCGTCAGTTTGTAATCTCTCATCCTTCCTTACCTCGCCATTTATCCTCTGTCAAGTTATCCTCTTCTCTGCAGCAGCCCCCACAGTTCCTTCTTCTTTCTGAAAATAAATGTGATCCCCATTCCTCTGCTTCCCTTTACAAGATTAAGGGCAGCTATCTTCTAGCGAGCCATATGCCAGATGCTAACACTATGCAGGCAGAGTAACACAGCAGCTATTAACAGCATAAGTCAGCACAGCAGCTGCTTTCAGAGGTGTTAGCCACAGACTTATCACCCTTGTACCCTAAAATCTTGTCAACATGTGACCTTAACGCTGTATATATATAATCTGGGCCTTCAGCGACAGATGTCCTGTTATGATACCAAAAGAGAAGGACACGGGTTTGTAAGTGTTATCTCCTGCTTTATTAGTGAAATTAATGACTTGCTAGAATTTATAGGGGATTTTATCTCTTGGTGGGCAGACTGTTACAGCTAAGTGGCATATAGTGTTGTGTAAAGTAGTGTATATTTAACATATTGAAGGCTGATCTTTTTAAAACCAAATTATAGAATGGGAGCTAAACGTTTGACAGTGACATAACTTTGCAGACTTTATAGCTTTAGCTATTCTGCTAGTAAATCACCTTGATTTGATATTCTGTTTACTTACAAACGGTACTTTGCGACAAAAAACAAATTTTTTCTGCATTACACTGCATCAAATGAGTATCTTAATTCTGGCATAGTCATGTTTTAAGCACAGAGTGGGTTTTAATCTTCTTGTGATAGCAATGCTAATAGCAGTGCAAAACAACTGAGTCATTTGTTCATTGAGCACATGGAGAAGATGCAAAGAGATCAAAAATGCTCTTACAAGAGTCGAACTAAAAATGCATTATTAATCACATATTACAGCCACTGCTGGGACTTGCTCGTTGCACATATTTATTATAAAGAAATCACACCCATTGGTGTGGAACAAAATAGAAGTTTAAAATTAAATAGGGCCTCACAGTTAAAGCAACCTGAACACTGTACCTTATTTGTCATCATTTTATAGCTTTACCAAAAAAGTGTTTTGCTATCCTAATGAATTAAGCTATCAAACGCGTTGGACCATTCGATGGCGCAGGAACATGAACAAGACCTCTGTTCCTATTGGATCAATTATGACAAGCCAATCACCACGCCTCAGCGACACGAGCCCCTTTACATCAGTCATGTGGATTTGATTGGCACAGGTGTTGGAGCAACTGTGCAGTAAATCACAACGCTGCTGTACTGCCAAAAACAATTTGGAAAACAAAAAGCAGCACAGCCTTCAATTCAGGCACATGTTCTTGATCCATTTGCTGCAATTGGAAGAAGTGATGTGGGGTAGTCTTCCTCAGGGTAAACATAAACTATTTAGGATTTTCTGACATGGCTCTATCAGATCAGTGGCAAATCTTTAACCAGCTTAATTTGCATGGGCGTGCATTTACGTGCATGCTGCAGAGTTTCATTTCCACATGTACCTGCTTCAACATGAAGGACCATATAAAATAATGACATGCTAAACAAATCTTTATTTGTTTTACATATAACCTAGTGATGTTATTTCATCAAAACAAGCAAAGTTCTGCTATTTTTGGGACAAACTGGGGATAACCCCAAAAGTATGAAATATTCTATGCCAAAAATAATTATTTTTACGCTCATTTAAATCAACTTCACGCACAAAAACTTTTTTTTTTTAAACTTATTTGCATGCTCCGATATGAAATGGCAGCCATGGTTCATGTCAGATGGAATTTGGCTCAAAACAAAGATCTGTAAACGGGAGGAAAAGAGCAGAAATGGTGAGGCTGTAAAGTAAGACGATAAACAAAATCTATTAATACATTTGACTAATTTTTTTTGCCAGAATATTTCTATAAAACCTAGACCACTATATGCATATTTAAAGCTAATGGTGTTTGTTGCAGTTAAGCTTATTTGAATCTGCATTTCTCTTTAAAAAAAAAAGGTCATTTCAGTCCATAATCTTATTGTTTCCTACTATTTCTAAATATCTTGTGAGCCGCATATAATCTAGTGATGTTTATCTCTGGGTTATTCTGCCACATTTTTAGCATTTCTGAGATCAATATATATGACATCTTAAACTATGCATGAATTTTTAAATTTAACTTGCACCAGAACCAGCGGCGCTTATTTCAGCTGCTCCATTTAAATGGCATAGCAGTACACGCTTTATGCACTAATTAACCTTTTGTTTTAAGAAGGTTTTTTTTTTTTTTTTTTTATCCTGAACGCCCCTGGTTATGTTTTAAAGAGAGTTGTAGTTTGAGCTATGTAATCAAACTAACCAGAAATTTGACTCAAAAATGACTTTTAAGTCTAGCTTCTGAATGATATAAATACTGTTGTTAGACAGTATAAAATATTCCGTATTTATTTTGTGTCATCTTTTTTTCACATTTAATCAAACATAACAACAGCATGTAGCTTTAATAAACCCTATGTTTAGCTCTGTTTTGGTTTTTTGTGACTGTGTGTTTTCCTGTTGAACTCCCAATGAATTAATTTTAACTCTGCATCAGTAATCAGGCTCACGGAGCTGGAAAAGCGCAGACACAGGTGTCAGCCAGCTGTATCTTTACCAGGCATCCAAACATCTGTAGGAACCAGGATCCGTGTCACTGGTGTGTCTATTTAAGGTAATAACTTCCCCTGGCACAGGCCATCTGACAAACCTAATTACGATAAAGTCTCGGCTGGGAGGTTTCACGCACTGCCTGAGAATCCTTAAAACACCAAGATGCGAGCTGTTTTTTTTCCCCCTCCACCATGTTTTTGTTTCTTTGTTTTCCGTCTCAAAATCACTCTTCCGTTCCTTAAGCACTCCCAACTCCCACGTGGAGGCCTTTTCTCATTAAGAGGATGGAAGCATTTTAGATTTCTCTCTCACTCCTCCTCTTCCTCAGCAGCGTGAGAGTATGGGGAGCCTCTTGATTGACGGCTGAGACATTTCTTGTCGTTTGCCATTTCTCCCAGGCGTCCCGTTTACTCACCGGGGTTTGACTGTAGACACAAACAAATGCATGGCAAAGGACTGAGAGAAAAATAACTGTGCACAGATTAATTCAAATGGAGGGGAAAAAGTGGAAGTCAGAGTGGCTCTGACTCCACAGAGTAACAGGTGAATTTCTGCATCCTAAAACAGAACATGTGAATGTTGGGAGCAGTAATATGAGAAACTAAATGGGGATATCAAAAAGAAACCACAAAAATGTGTTCAGCTTGGAATCTGTGCTGATGATTCTGAATTTTTTATTCCAGTGTTCAAGAGTAAATATCTACCTGCAAATATATTTGTTGTTGTAATTCAGTCTGAAGCAAGGAGAAAGTTTCATTTGCTGCAGTAAGCTGAAAGTTTTTAAGTATTTTTCTTACATCTACTTGCGCATACACATGCAGCCAGACTGTTATGCTAAATAAAACAGAGTTCAAAATGTAAAAAAATTGCAATTCTCTTCTTAATGCAAATTCTGTTCACAATAAAGCAAAGACAAACAGGAGGGAAAAACAGGAAACGTTATCTTAAATCCAAAACACAGTTGAAACTAGGTATTTGCATAATGTTAATGAAAGATTTTTACACCTCTTCAGACATTATTTTTCCTTTTATGTCAGGTAGGATTATTGAAATAGTCACCATTTGCCAGAATGAGAGAATTTTCTTTGTGTTTTCTTCAAGTTTAGAGGTTTAGACTAAGATTTCTATGCCTGAGGAAAACAATCTTAACATGGGATCAACGTGTTAAGGTATGTTTTCCTGCAGGTGGATCCAGTGTACTCTACACAATAAATAGTACATCTTGAAGAAATAACCTTGTGTGAAAACATTTAAGCAATATCTCAAGACATCAGGCAGAACGTTGGTTGGAGATGTATCTTGCAAATGGACTCTCACCTTAAGCATACCACTAAATTTGCAAAGTGACTTTAGGATTATAAAGTCAGTGGCCATTACAAACCTCTGATCTTTTTTCTCTAAACTGAAAAAGAGTTCAAACACTGCTGTGCAAACAAGGTCTCCTACAAACCAGACTCTGTTGCGTCAGGCCTGTCTTGAGGAATAGTCCAAAACTCCAGCAATCTATTGGAAGAAGGTTGTGGAAGAATACCCAAAAGGTTTGACCCAAACCATGAAGTTTCAAGGTCAGCTTCACCAATAACTAGTGATGTCTTATGCAATATTATGTCAACGTCTGATTTGAATGAAGTAAATCACAAAAATCTCTCAAAAAAATATTCAACAAGTTATTCTGGCATTTAGTGAGCAGAAAGCATTTTTCAGAGCCTAGTTGAACTAAAACATTAAAGGTTTAGACTGATTTAACATTAGTGTGGATATACACACACCTGATTTTAACAAGTTTACTTGTACCACAGTTCTAGAAAGTGTTCATGTCTCAAAAGACGACTTGCTTCCTCAGAAAAAGGTTGAAAAGTTTGATGCTAAAAAGACAAGTGTAGAAAAAAAAAATAAATTCCGCTGTTACCTTAATACATAAAAAACACAAGAGCTTATTTCTTTACCAATAATTTGAATCAGAACTTTTTATGTCATTGGATTTAAAGAGTTGCAATGCTGTACCAAAGTATTCACTTGGATCATTGTTCTGGTATTCTAGCATATAGTTACAACTCCAAACTTTTCTGGCAAAGAGCAGATTTCCCAATTTGAACAATTACGCCAAATAGTCCTCTCCTTACTCCTTAATGTAGCAAACACCCTTAGACCATGATACTACTACCACTATGCTGACATGCAACTTTAGAGAGGCTGTTTTCTGAAACGCTGTTGGTTTGAAATGGGTCGTTGTGCTCTTTCTGGTTAGCACTGGTTCTATGTATGCTGTCTTTGCCCAATCTCTTTCTTCTTGCTGTTTCGTGAACATTGATTTTACCCTCATTAATTGAGGTCTGCAGGGCCTTAGATGATGTTCTGGGTTCTTTTATGACCTCCTGGATGAGTTATTGATGCATTCTTGGAATAATTACTATGGTCCCACCACTCCTGCGAAGGTTTCCCACTGTTTCATGTTTCAACAGGGTCAGGTTTGTTTGGATAGCTTTTTTGCTTTTAATTCAGTGAGCTGAAACAAAGAGTCTCAGCTCATTTGCTTAAGTGCATAAAGAAAAATCTATTTGGGGTAAATACCCCTTCACAGCACTGCAGCTCAGTTCTTTGGTGCATTCGGGATTTATACTGATGCATTGAGAGTAGCATTTATATCACTTCTGGTCTGATCTAAAATCAGTGGAAGTTATCACACTATCTTCTAATTTCACATTTGATGCATAGCTTGTCTTTTGTTACATGACTTTGAGTCTTTTTAGTTCTTAATGTTAGATCCAACTGTTCTATTTATGCTTATGACTTATCTTGTAATTATTTCCTTCTTTTGGTTAATCAATGTTATTCACTTAATATAACAATATAGCAATTTCTGACATTGACCAAAAAGCCTGTACAGAAATCATGATAAATGTGAAAGATGTGGAGAGAAAAAAGTAGAATATTTGTTGACGAATTGTAAAACATATGAGCCTGAAAGGGACTGATTGAGAAAAATAGTAAGAAGGACATGACAGGAATGGAGTCTTAAAGGAATATAGGGAAACTAATGGAAACTTAGATATTTATAGATTAAGGAGAGCAATATTTATTTATCTACATAATAAAAAATAAATTCAATTGATGTATTGCTACACACTAGGTGGCAGTATGCATCTGAAAGCTGCTTACAATCCACCACGACAGAGAAGAAGAAAAAGCATAAATCCCAAAACAGGAAAATGGCGACGTTCCGCCATTTAATTCGAACCGCAAAACAACTGACGAACCACTTCCTGAATCAATCACGTAGTTCGGCCCGCTTGGCGGCTTCAAACGTCACCGCCTACTCTATCAACACAAGCCGACATATGGGCTTCGTAAAAGTCCTCCAGTGTTACTGGACTCACGCTCCAAAGCCCCGGGACAGAAGACGCATCACTACATATGACATACCTTTGATTCAGCGGTAAGCTTTGTATATATGTTTTTTTCTTTTGTAGCAATATTTGATTTAGTTTAGCTGTTAACTCGTTTGTTGCAGCGCATCTACCCCAAATGCGGTACTGCTTTAGGAAAAGGTTTGTTTTCATAGCTTATGTTTAATTTAACCCTTATAATTGAATTGCACATGGGCAATATGCACACTGATTAATTTGGAAAGATGTGCTCTTTCATTGGACTAAATGATTTTGTATTTTATTTTTATATTTGACTCATTTTGTGCCACATATGCTGACCAGAAAGTAGCATATTCAGCAGTTAAAACTCATTAAATTTCTTCAAAACTTATTCAGTTTTGAAGAAACAAGTGTACTTCTGTTGTTTAAACAGAAGCACACTGTTTGCTTCAAATGTGGTATTTAAGAACAAAATAAAGAAAAAAAACCCCTGTCGTTTACAATTATCTGCTAGTTTATAGTGATCTATCCAATTCAATCCAAATAAATTAATTTTAAGTGTGTGGTCTTAATGTGACAATGGTCATTTCGAGGAAAGTAATAATATTCATAAATAGTCCAGGACTCTCTGACTGTGTGGAAATGTCTGAATACCATGGCAACAGCATCCAGAGTGTTCCTGTAACATCACCTCTCCATTCACAGAAAAACAACTCACATAAACACAATCGATTTAAGTGGGCATTGGTATAATTTTGCAAACAGAAGACCTTTCTTCACCCTCCCGCTGTTCTCTATTCCACCGGCCTCACAAGTGGAATCTGTGATTAGAAACGGAGTTAGTGGGCAGAAAGCAACTTGGACTTCTGCCTGTGATGCAAGTCCTTTGTGCATAGAACACAATTAAAATTTGTATAGAAATGTAACATCCTGTTGTTTCTGTTGAATGTTATGTTTTGTTTTGTTTTTCTGTGCTGGTGAGAATTCGCATGTTTGACGTCAAAAACTCATTAAACCCACCAGCACCTACCGTATCTTAATTTGAAAATAATAATGGCTGAGATGTGCAGAAGAAATTTTTTTTTTTTCTTAGTTCAGAGTAGAGTTATGTGGACCTGTTTTTATCTGAACAGGTTGCAGGATTTTCAAGATCTCAGGAAATGATGATTAGAAGTATACAATGTCAGACAATAGTTGCTATGCGACGTTTCAGTCAGTCCTCTGCCTGTACAGTATGTGAATCTGACTATGCATGTTTCATAGTAGGTTTTTATTCAATAAAAATGCTGCTTTGGTTAGAAAATTCACATAGACCAGGGGTCGGCAACCCAACATGTTGAAAGCCATTTTGGACCAAAAAAACAAATCTGTCTGGAGCCGCAAAATACTAAAAGCCTTATATAAGGTTTATAACAAAGGCAAAACAAGCTTTAAGTGTTTATATTAGCTATATTAGCCTATTATCAAAATGACTAAGTGTATAGATAATTAGCATTCACGAGTAAATGTTTATTTTCCCTGCAGTGCGTCCTGGACGGAATGACGCACGTGACTACTGTGTTGTACAATGGTGCTTTAAGTTTACCTTCCGTTACAATATTAATTTATTGTGTTTTGTTGCATTGATAAATGTAAAGGACTGCAATAAAGAAATCTGATTTTTGATGTAATTTTTATTATGAAGATCGACAGAAAAATTGTCATTTTTTTTCCTTTTGGAACTCAAAAAATCTGCTCCAAAATGCAGTTTGCATAACGACGATCGCTCTTTGTAAATGATCACCGTAAACTGTGTGATCGACAAAACAAAAAGGAACGTGCATAACGTTCCCCTTATCTGGGCAACAAACGGAGAGCAATAAAACACAGTCTGCAGTCATACAATAAACCAGAAGCCTTTTGATAAAGTAAAGTATACACAATTACATTAATACAGTTTAAGCTTGATTTCTGTGCAAATGCCAAGCAAGTCAGTTCAATTTAAAGACATAGCAGCTTCCTCTTCTCTTTTGACACACAACCATCCTCGGACCTGAGCAACAAAACACAATAATATCGCTAAGTGTCATTCTAAATATATACTGACAAAACTCACTAATCAATTTCTAAAAACAAGCACTTTGTTACTAAATAGATGTGCCTATGGCAGGATTGTGTTCTTTCATGTTAAATTGACTTTTGTTAATAGACATGAACAGCTTCTCAACATGGGGCTTGTAAGATGCAACTTTAATCTTGATGCAGCAGCTAATGTAGCCGTATTTCTCAAGACTATAAGCCGCTACTTTGTCCCCACACTTTGAACCATGTGGCTTATAGCCTTATGCGACTTATGCATTTACGTTTCCAGTTATTTTAAAAACAATTCTAGGTGCGGCTTATAGTAAGGTGCGCTCTATCGTCCCGAAACCACGCTACTCTTTTTGTTATTTGACAACTTCTCGCTACAGAGCAAACGCTCAGGTAATCCTTCCGCATTGGCAATGAATGCAAATGATTCGGTCCAAGAATTGTAGAATCTCTCCTTGGCACTTTTTCTCTTTACCCCTTTGCTCTCCATGTCCTACCACACAGCCGAGGGTTTGTTTACAACAGTCTGAACCAGAGAGCCACTAGGGCAGCGCTCAAGAGCCACATGCGGCTCCGGAGCCGCGGGTTGCCGACCCCTGACGTAGACGATCCAACATGTTCAAATGACATTTTATGTGAAACTGAGGTACTTGTGTTTGCAACTAATGAGTTGCTTAATTAATAATCAACTGCATGTGTACAAGTGAGGGTAACTAAGTTGACTGCTTTTTTAAAAAAAAAAAGAAAAAAAAAAAGATTTAATCATTTCACGTATGCAAAGATGTTGCACTTGTCAGAACCGTCTCTATAATAAACTCACATTCTAAAGATTACTCTCATGTGAACCTCTATCACCTGTGCTTTGACAGTGATGTTCATCTGATGGTGTTAATTGAGAGCACAAAATCCATCCTGTTAGCAGTCTAGCACCATCTGGTTTCCTTCTGAAAGTACCAGATGACTCCGACTTCCAAGTGTTGATGACAGACAAGTACTAAATGATGCAGCCTTTAATTTGCTTGACACATTATGGATTTCATCAGGAGGGGTTACTGACATCTGCTTTTCAGAAGGTAGTGCTTTTAATGATTGGTGTTAAAACTTTAGAAAGTGTTGTAAAAAAACAAACAAAACAAACAAAGCACAATGTGAGCTCCAGCCAAATAAAAGCTTCAAGGGCAAAATATGCTGGCTGAAATGGTTGGCTTCAATATCTACTCTGGATGAGCCAAACCTGAGTTAAAGCACAAAAGTAGCATTTGAAATTGTGCAATGAGACACACGACTTCCTTTCTCTAAACATTAAACTCTGAAATGGGAGGGATGGTGTGTTTCTTAAAATCCGCACTTTGTGTGTAATGATGAACGGAGTTCAACCATAGCAAAACAATTCCTGTCTGGTGAGGAATGTATTTGGTGAAATGGAAAACTGTTACCTTGCAAGATCCTCCATTATAGTGAGATGCTTTTTCAAGACTTTGTCGTATGTCAAAAACTTTTTTTGAAATAAATGAGATTTGTATTTTAGAAGTGTTATTCTAACATAGGACCTTCTATTGATGTAGAGCAGGCTGTATCGGGACTAGCGTTGGTTAGAACACAATCACAAAGCAATTCTGGATGATACTAATGAAACAGTCTGTAAATAAAGTTAATATTCCCCGTTTATCAGTAGTTTGATTACACTGCCGCACTTTAACTTAAGCATACTTTAATAAAGAAATTCACTTTATTTTTAGGTATTGGGGTTAGGGTCAGTAATGATGTGTGAGGAAAAAAATTAGTGGCATTTTTAAACAAATCTTTAACTTATTGAAAATCAAGTTACAATAATTATTTACAAAGTAAATGAGTGTACTAGACAGTAGTACCATCGGTATTCTGTAAATACAGGTAAAATTGAGACAGTTATTAACATATTCAAAGGCTCAGGCACAGATCTGAAAAAAAGATGAATGCACACAGATTATGAGCCTTTTGCTTGATTGCCGAGCACAAACCTAATCATTTGTTGCAAATTGCTTTTTTTTTTCTCCTTTCAAAATCGCAACCTGAAAAATATGCTAGAAACTTGTAACAGTTCCACAACTGTCAGGCTCAATTGAACAAACAGGCCTTTGTGGGTAAGAACGCATTGAAATGTGAAAATTATCCTTGACACAAGGTCAAAGTTAGAAGTGAATAAATCCAGCAAAAAAAAAAATCCAGTTTTACCTTCTACCAAATCAAAATAATAAATCAGAGCTTGGATCAACGTCTGCATCAGTGACAAGGTGTTATTTAAAGTTGGCCTGTGAAATTCACAGCTCCAGGTATGTCAAAAAAAGTAAAAGCTTTTATTGTTATATTAGTAAGAATGGTTGGCCTCTTTAGATGCTGAAAACTTTACAAAAACAAAAAAATAAACAAAAAAAAACTGAAAAAAGTATATAAAGTCAAATTATTCAGTGCCACACAGGAGAGTAAGGATATGCATTTTCTGTTTCGGTGAAAAAAGTGTTTTGTAGGAAGGAAACTTGTTGCTCTACCATTTTACTCCAATTAGTTAAGTACACTATACATTTTTTTTCTAAAACAAAAAGCAACAACACCGTTATATTACTGTTAAAAAAAGAGGAAGGAAACAATGGATAATTAATGCAGAAATAAAAACAGAATAAATCATTTTAGAAGCAAGCCAAAAGAATTTAATTATGTAATTTAATTATTAATTATCATTTACAGTCTACAGTTCTTACAATTATGACAGTGACACTAGTTTTTGTTTACTATGCCCTGTAAATGTAAGTAAGTTTACATACGTATATTTTTTTCATTTAAAGGCAGTTAAAGATTTATCTGAAAGGTTAACTTATTTTTTGTTTTTGCCAAACAGAAAGGTCTAATCTTGCTTTGAGATTTATTACTCTTGAACAAGATGCAAGATGGGGAATGCTTGTGAACGTGTTTCTGTTGTTGAACCTTTTTCTGTTTTGCTTTTTGGTCGCACATTTTTAAGATTGAGTGAGCTTTTCATTGAGGAATGTTGATTAAGGGTGAATTCAGACCAACCCAGGATTAGAGTTCTGAATCAGACTCTAATCCGTTCATCTAGAAAGTCCAATTTTTTCGGGAACGGTAGAAAGCTTGTCTTTATGCAACCTGACCAGAGACAATCACATTCACACAGTACAGTGTGAATGTGAACTACAGTTTGGAAAATGTAACAAATATTGCAATTTTAGTGCCCAATCGAACCGAGTCTACCGGACTATCCGGTCTGAATGCACCCCTTAGTCTTTGCGGAATTGGATTATCTCAGCCATTTTTGAGGAATTGAGTTCTGATAAAGATCTTTAAAGTAATTATAGTTGTCCGGTCACTCATTGAAAGATTGGTTGGTGATTTATTGGAGTCAACAATTTGGAACCATACCGATACTGTAGATATCAATAGCTTAGACACTCATTTTAACTGGATAGTTTATTTTTTTTCTTTCCAAAATGGCACCTTTAAACCAACAAAAATATTTTTATTGCTTTTATGCATTTGTAAATTTCCATGTTTTTTAAGCCCACAGCTTTTGTGGGCTTAAAAAACACAAGAAATATACTATGTGTCATATTTCCACATGATCAAATCCCCCCAAAATTTTGCTTTTTCAAGAGACACTTTTTCTTCATCAACACATACTTTAAATATATTTTTGGTTCTGTGATTCACTCCATTCAGAGATATCCACACCTTGTAACAATGAAAACAAAATCCCCTAATGGGCTGTCACAGACACCGCACCTGGGATCTCTTCTCTGCACCGAAGCTTGCACAATGTAGCCACAACATTTTTAGGGAACGGAAAATGTTGCGTGAGGGGATTCTGATAAGGTTTAAGAGATTAAAAGCAGA
The DNA here is from genome assembly GCF_019740435.1 of Gambusia affinis. Lineage (NCBI taxonomy): Eukaryota > Metazoa > Chordata > Actinopteri > Cyprinodontiformes > Poeciliidae > Gambusia > Gambusia affinis. The sequence goes on from NC_057890.1 coordinate 7,971,216, forward strand.
TTGTGCACATCTTGAAGACACAAGGTGAAGTGCAGCATTGTTATAGACACAGAAAGAGAACTTATTTGTGATGTCACATTAAACTGTATCTCATTTTACCAAATTTTTGGCGTCATAAATTACAATGTCTCCTTTGAAATTATAGTATACTGTGTGAATGTTTGGCTCATTTTCAACATCACAATGATATATTTACAATTATTTTAGAAAGAAAACTGCTTCATTTTCTAAATCTTTCTTTGCTAATTTTACCTCTTGGAAAAAAGAGGTATGAACTTTTTCACACAATTTTTTTACCTTTAACTCGTTTTCAACATGGTACTATACTGTTATTTTGCCTCATTTTTGACGCCATGCTATTTTATGAGTTACTAACTCGTTTTTGATGCGATACTACAATGTCATTTTCCATAATTTCTGACATAATAGTATGCAATGTCATTTTACTTAATTTATGATAGCATAATGTCAATTTACCTAATTTTCAACATCATGTAATATACTGTGTAATTTTGCCTCACTTTCCATACTATTATATGAGTATTATATAATTATATTAGAATACTAATATACTATGTGAAATTTTACCAAATTTTCAATGTTATATTATGAGTCACTTTACCTCTTTTTGGTGGCATACTATGTGTGATTTATAGCGAGGTGAAAATGTGGACATTTTCGACGCCATAGTATAGTATGTCGTTTTTTTGACATTTTCGACGCCATAGTATAGTATGTCGTTTTTTGCACATTTTCGACGCCATAGTATAGTATGTCGTTTTTTGCACATTTTCGAAGTCATAGTATAGTATGTCGTTTTTTTGACATTTTCGACGCCATAGTATAGTATGTCGTTTTTTCGACATTTTAGACGCCATAGTATAGTATGTCGTTTTTTGCACATTTTCGACGCCATAGTATAGTATGTCGTTTTTTGCAGATTTTTGACGCCATAGTATAGTATGTCGTTTTTTGCACATTTTCGACGCCATAGTATAGTATGTCGTTTTTTGCTCATTTTCGACGCCATAGTATAGTATGTCGTTTTTTGCACATTTTCGACGCCATAGTATAGTATGTCGTTTTTTTGACATTTTCGACGCCATAGTATAGTATGTCGTTTTTTGCACATTTTCGAAGTCATAGTATAGTATGTCGTTTTTTGCACATTTTCGAAGTCATAGTATAGTATGTCGTTTTTTGCACATTTTCGAAGTCATAGTATAGTATGTCGCTTTTTTTCGACATTTTATCATACATTTTCGACGCCATAGTATAGTATGTCGTTTTTGACATTTACGTCATAGTATAGTATGTAGATTTTTTACATTTTCGGCCATAGTATAGTATGTAGTTTTTTCACATTTTCACCATAGTATAGTATGTTGTTTTTACATTTTCGACGCCATAGTCATAGTATAGTATGTCGTTTTTTGCACATTTTCGACGCCATAGTATAGTATGTCGTTTTTTATTTTCGACGCCATAGTATAGTATGTCGTTTTTTGCACATTTTCGACGCCATAGTATAGTATGTCGTTTTTTGCACATTTTCGACGCCATAGTATAGTATGTCGTTTTTTGCACATTTTCGACGCCATAGTATAGTATGTCGTTTTTTGCACATTTCGACGCCATAGTATAGTATGTCGTTTTTTGCACATTTTCGACGCCATAGTATAGTATGTCGTTTTTTGCACATTTTCGACGCCATAGTATAGTATGTCGATTTTTGCACATTTTCGACGCCATAGTATAGTATGTCGTTTTTGCACATTTTCGGCCATAGTATAGTATATTAGTTTTGCACATTTTCATAGTATAGTATGTAGTTTTTTTATTTTGACGCCATTTATAGTATAGTATGTCGTTTTTGCACATTTTGACGCCATAGTATAGTATGTGGTTTTTGCACATTT